>NC_136063.1:2052045240-2052110240 GCF_964261635.1 Lissotriton helveticus | reverse complement strand
ACATGGCATTGCCTTTACAGTTGATGCCATGCAGGAACTGTTTTTGACTTTTCCATTGCAGTGCCCATTTGGAACATAAAGAAAAGCCAGACACACACGAGAAATACTCGCAATCTGGTGGGCGGCCAGACCTCGGGTTTGGTAGTGCGGGTTGGGGTGGACCCGGTGCCGCACCACCAATCTTGTAATCAGGCCACAAATGTAGAATATGCCACAAACAGCCCCTTTGCCCTTGAAATATAAAATAATTGCACTACCTATGTCCCTGTCACAGAGGTAGCTAACCACTACAATTTACTAATAGAACACCCTTGCTACCAAAAAATTGAAGAGAAATTAATCATTTGGGTTAGCAGACTGCATTTCTTGGGACACAGACTAGAACCCTAACTCCAGAATTCCAGGATGGAATGTCTATTAAAGCACCTTGGCAGGGGAAGCCAAATTAACCAATGCAGTGGAAGGATGAAACAATGCCTTCCACTCCACACCAGGCAGAACATAACCTACATTCTACAAATGTATAGACGCGTTACAAAAAGAGCAAAGGAGCAAAGGTACCAATAACTACGAACTGAGCAATCTGTAATCCAAACTGCACCTAAACTAAGCAAACAAACCAAAACAATGTACAACATGCTACAGTGAAGTCAAAATCTTCATAAACAAAGGAGCAGATTATTTAGAAATAGCCGAAAGCATAATACATAATAAATAAAAAGCTAATAAAATCCCCAAAACTGTCACAAAATCTGAATCAACATGACAAATCATTTCTGATATAAATGATAAACTTATTTTATTACATCAGTCTAAGCATTAACTAAAATTCCAATGACAAATAAGACTGATATAATAAAATAGTATGTACATTATTTACATGCAATATGTAAAACTCACCAACCAAAATGCTCAAAGAACAAACTCAATCCATTGTGTAAAATAAATACACATAAACTACTTATGTTGCAAATAAAAATCACATAATATGTACACAAACAATAAAATATAACATTTCCCATTCATAAGAAATAAAATGAATATGACTTACATTTCTGTAGCTGCAAATCTTCCTCTGAATCCGCATATCAATAAATTATAATCTACCAAAAACTGTAAAAATAGCTTCCATTAAGCTAAAAAATTGTGAAATAAAAATAATCCAATAGACAACCCTAGAAGCAATGAAAAGTATCTAGGAACCATACAAAACACAAAAAAGTGTTAAAAGAATATACACTTCAGGAAACTTGAAATAAAGGCAATCAGATTTAAGCAAAAATGATTTCCTTAAAAAAAATGGTAATTTCCAATGCCCATAGGATACGTTCCCTGACAAAAACCTCAAGAAAACTAACTTGCAAAACACATTACAATCCCAAAAGAAAATAGCAGTAAAAGAAAAAGGCTGCTAAATTAAACTTTTAAAAAACCTATCTCCCCAAACAATGAATGCAAGTTTTTTTAAATGTTTACTATATGTATTAGAAAATATTGAACAAAAATTAAACATATCAAAAATGTCATATGAGGTTGTAAAAAAGTTAGAAAGTTAAATTAAAATAATTGTAAAGCATACATTATATAAAGGTATACAATACATACAATTATATAATATATATTGAAAACAATTATATTAAAAGGATGTAAAAAATATCTATAAAGAACAATTTAACAAATGTTGCAGAGAGGAGTAATGAGGCCATGCCCCTTTTTATACCTCTCTGCAACGCAGCCCCTGGCGCAAACTAGAGGTTGCTGGTGGGCTAGTTGGCCCCCAGGGACCTCCAGCATGCAAGGGGACTTAATACCCCAACTTAGAACCCGCTACGGGACGCGTTTGCACAGTTATGAAGGTAGGGGGCGGGGATTGAGGTGATATGTTTGCAAACATGCCCTGTGGTGTATTTGAAGTTGGGGAATTAATTCCTCTTCAATCCAGAGGTCCGCTAGGGGCCAACTAGCCCACCAGGTACCTCCAGTAATCGCCACAGAGCTGCGTTGCAGAGAATTGTAAAAAGGGGGCATGGCCTCTGAACACCTCTCTCCAATGCAACTCCCTGGCTCATACTGGAGGTTCCTGGTGGGCTAGTTGGCCCACAGGGTTCCTCAGGATTGAAGAGGAATTAATTCCCCAACTTAAAACGCACCACAGGGCATGTTTGCACACATGTCACCTCAGGCCCCACCCCCTTTCTTCACTATTGAGCAAAATATTCCTCTAAAATCAGTCGAACTACGAATTCCGATTTACTCACCTGTTATCACGAGAGACCTCAGTGCTGCATCTTTGAGCCCAGTACAGACCCTGAAAAGTAAATCTAAGCGTACTTACCAGTAACTTGTATTTCCTTCCATAGGAATCTATTGTCTGGTTTTCACCAGAAAAGTTTGTAAGTGTCTATTTTTGAAACGTACAAATATTCCTCTAAAATTAGCCGAACTACGAATTCCGATTTACTCACCTGTTATCAGGAGAGACCTCAGTGCTGCATCTTTCAGCCCACTACTGATCCTGAAAAGTAATTCTAACCGTACTTACAGTAACTTGAATGTCCTTCCATAGGCTAACAGACTAGTTTCATTTGGAAATTCTTGTAAGTGTGGAGTTTTTGAACTTTAAAAAATTTCTCTAAAATCAGCCGAACTACGAACTCCGATTTACTCACCTGTTATCAGGAGAGACCTCAGTGCTGCATCTTTCAGCCCACTACTGATCCTGAAAAGTAATTCTAACCGTACTTACAGTAACTTGAATGTCCTTCCATAGGCTAACATTGACTGGTTTCACTTGGAAATTCTTCTAAGTGTGGAGTTTTGGAACTTTAAAAAATTCCTCTAAAATCAGCTGAACTACGAATTCCAATTTACTCACCTGTTATCAGGAGAGACCTCAGTGCTGCATCTTTCAGCCGACTACTGATCCTGAAAAGTAATTCTAACCGTACTTACAGTAACTTGAATTTTCTTCCATAGGATATCATTGCCTGCTATATAATATATATATAAATTAAAAAATATATAAAATAAAAAAACAAATATTACAATTTCAATATTTTTAAAAACATTTTTTTCAATGTATATTAAAAATATGCAATGTAATTTAATAAATAAAATATCTAAAAATAACTAGTTTAAAACAATGTAGTCAATCAGTATAAAAATAACAATTAATACATTTAAAAATTATCATTTACAAAACCATAGAAATTCACTGAAAAAACCATAGATTTCAGCCACTTTATAGTTAGTAATTAGCATTTAAAAAACCTTAGAAATTCACTGAAAAAACCATAGGTTTCACACATGTTAAAGTTAGCTGGACATTTCACTCATACAATATATATAAATTAAAAAATATATAAAATAAAAAAACAAATATTACAATTTCAATATGTTTAAAAACTTTTTTTCAATGTATATTAAAAATATGTAATGTAATTTAAAAAATAAAATATCTAAAAATAAATTGTTTAAAACAATGTAGTTAATCAGTATAAAAAAATATAACAATTAATACATTTAAAAATTATCATTTACAAAACCATAGAAATTCACTGAAAAAACCATAGATTTCAGCCACATTATAGTTAGTAATTAGCATTTAAAAAACCTTAGAAATTCACTGAAAAAAACATAGGTTTCACACATGTTACAGTTAGCTGGACATTTCACTCATACAAAACCTTTGAAATTTCCCCGTTATAGTTAGTTCAGCTAACTATAACTCGCGCGCTGATGATGTCACATATTACATCACTCATGACATGGTCAGTGACATCACTCATGACATCACGGATGACATCTCAAATGACATCACTGATGACATCATCCTTGTGAAAGTGTGGCAGACTCTCACCGTAATATAACCTTTGATACACACATTCAAAAATAGAAACTAAAATTTTCAAAAAAATTGAGATATCAATACCAGTTACAACAACCTATTCAGTAATTCCAATATCTACATACACATTCACTCATTCACCAACAGTTCTATATAGTCACTCAAACATGTACTCACTCATCATATGTACTCATACACCTATACATACTGTTACACACCGACATTCATCGATAGAGTTACTCACACACATACTCACACATGCAAATAAACTATCAAACATCCATTTACTTACATATACAGCTTTACACACACCACTAGACTTACTTCTACAGAAACGTACACATGCTTACTCTCTTAAACAATCACTTACAGAAACACATACTTATTTATACAGGAACTCTTCCAATCTCTCACTCTCACATATACTCACTTATATACATCAATACTCACATATACTAGTTCAAAACATATGTAGTTACTCATAAAGAGACTATTGAGACAGTCATTCACTCACTAACACACCCATACACACACTCCTCCACCCATACAGTCCTGCACACATGCTTTCTTCAAAACACATACAGTGAGTCAGTCATTCATGCATCTATGCGCTAAGTAATATCCCCCACCGAACCATACAGACACTCATACTGATACTCAGAAAAAACAACTAATAACTCATATACACACTGATGTAGCTACTTACCAACCCATGCAGCCACTTATACACAAAGTGAGACACTGATACAGATATTTACATATTTAAACATTACTCGTTAATACATGTATTCACTAAGATACACTTATGGGTCGATTCCGATTCGGGAAAAAAACCGTCCGTACGATTTGTATCCGGATCCCCTCCGTACGAATCGTACCCGTCCGTCCGAGTCGCGAAGTACGATCCGTATTCCGTGAATCCGTCCGAATCGTCACGATCCGTACGTATTGCAAGGCTGAAACCGTGAACCGTACGACTCGTACACATACCGTACGACTTGTACACATGGCGTACGACCCGACGAGTACGATCCGGACCGGGGTATGCGGACGCGATTCGTACGGTCCATGTCAGGTAAGGGCGAGTCGTACGGAAAAGCACACAAACACATACACACCGTACGGTCCGTACCCCCCATAATCGCAGGGGTACGCACCGTACCCCTGCGATCATGGGGTGTAAGAGCCATACCCCCATTGTACGTTCGCTGTACGAGCCGTACCCCAATTGTACGATCGGTGTACGAGCCGTACCCCATGTACGATCGGTGTACGAGCCGTACCCCATGTACGATCGGTGTAGCCGTACCCCATGTACGATCGGTGTACGAGCCGTACCCCATGTACGATCGGTGTACGAGCCGTACCCCATGTATGATCGGTGTACAAGCCGTACCCCCATCGTACACCTATCGTACAATGGGTGTACGGCTCGTACACCGATCGTACATGGGGTACGGCTCGTACACTGATCGTACATGGGGTACGGCTCGTACACCGATCGTACATGGGGTACGGCTCGTACACCGATCGTAAAATGGGGTTACGGCTCGTACACCGATCGTACAATGGGGGTACGGCTCGTACACCGATCGTACAATGGGGGTACGGCTCGTACACCGAGGCGCGAACTCTGCTTTTACGGCTGTTTTCAGCTCCCGTAGAAAAAGGGTCGTACGGTGCGTACTCGACACGTATCGTACTTGCTGGGTCGTAAAAACCATCCGCGAACCCTACAAATGTCGCGTACAGCGGGTTCCGAGGAAGAATCGTACGGAGATTAGAGTCGTACGGTGTCTTGTACGACTCGTACGGAGTACGGCTCCTGGTACGAATCGTACTTCGCCGTACGTACGGGACGTTTACAGGTACGATTCGTACGGGGAAAAAACGCTCCGTACGACGATTCGGAGCGGTTTTTACCGGATCGGACTCGACCCCTTAATGTCAGTTATACAATAATTTTACAAAATAAAATCCATTTAGACACTTATTTACCCATTTATTCTTCCATCGACCTTTAGATATAGATATATAAAAAATATTTATTTTTCAGAAAGACACACATTCACTGGATGATGTCATTTGAGATGTCATGAGTGATGTCATGAGTGATGTCACTGACCATGTCATGAGTGATGTAATATGTGACGTCATCAGCAGTGCATTACGGGCGCGCGGGTTATAGTTAGCTGGACTAACTATAACGGGGAATATATATATATATATATATATATATATATATATATATATATATATTCACTGAAAAAAACATAGGTTTCAGGCCTAATATAGTTAGGAATCAGCATTTAAAAAACCTTTGAAATTCACTGAAAAAACCATAGGTTTCAGGCCTTATATAGTTAGGAATTAGCATTTAAAAAAACCTTTGAAATTCACTGAAAAAAACATAGGTTTCAGGAGTTATATAGTTAGGAATTAGTTTTTAAAAAACCTTTGAAATTCACTCAAAAAACTATAAGTTTTAGTGGTGTTATAGTTAGCTGGACATTTTACTCATACAAAACCAATGAAATTGGTCCTATATAGTTAGTTGTACTAACTATATTTCGCGCACCCGCAATCCACTGCTGATGATGTCACATATTAGATCATTCATGACATGGTCAGTGACATCACTGATGACATCTCAAATGACATCACTGATGACATCACTGATGACATCATCCAGTGAATGTGGTTTGCTTCGTTATTTAAATATGCATTATATATATAGCAATTTACATTGAAGAATGAGTGGATATATATAAATAAATATTTGGATGGAGGATTTAGTAGCAGTGTAATTGACTGTTTACTTGACCAATTTATAATGTCTCACTAAATATAGTGGATAGTGCATAAACTGTGTGAATATCTGTATCACTTTGTCAGTTGTTGTGTAAACTGATTCTACAGTTGGTTACTAGCTATGTGAAAGTCTATATTAGTTATTGATTAGTTAACTGAGTATTTGTATGGGAGTGTGAAAGTGTGTGTGGTTCGGTGGGGGGTGTGTGACTGTCGAAAGATGTGTGAATAGTAGATATAGGAAGTTAAAACTACATGTTCTAACAGTTTGGGTGAGGGAATCTCTTTATGGGTGTGGTGATGAGCAAATATATTTCTCAAAGGTACAGGTCCAACAAACTAGAAAAATAAAAGGCAGTGTATGTGTCAGTTGTTGTAAATAAATAAGTATACATAAGACACAATGATTGTGTGAGTGACTGTATGGATAACTGTATACTTGTAATAATGATTTTATAATTCACTAAGTATGACTTACTATCTAAATGAATAGAAGAAGTGGTGTTTGTATAAGTGTTTTGCTAAGTAAATATGTAAGTATGATCCATTGTTTGCATAAGTGAGTAGGATGACTTCATATGTGAATAGGATGCGTGCTGTTGTTTAATGTCGATATAGATGTATAAGTATTTTTGATAGTGTTCTATTGTTCATTGACAGCATGTATGAGTGAATCCATAGGTAAGTCATTAGATGTGTGTATACATCTATGAATCACTGAGTGGATTTTTAGATACTTGTATTGCTGTGACAATGGATTTAAATATGATACTCTGTATTTTACAAACAGTGATGAAAAATTGTAATAGTGTATGAAAAGGTGTATGTGATTGTCACTTGTATGATGTCATCAGTGATGTCATCAGTGATGTCATTTGAGATGTCATCAGTGATGTCACTGACCATGTCATGAATGATCTAATATGTGACATCATCAGCAGTGGATTGCGGGTGCGCGAAATATAGTTAGTACAACTAACTATATAGGAGCAATTACATTGGTTTTGTGTGAGTACAATGTCCAGCTAACTATAACATCACTAAAACTTATAGTTTTTTGAGTGAATTTCAAAGGTTTTTTAAAAACGAATTCCTAACTATATGACTCCTGAAACCTATGGTTTTTTCAGTGAATTTCAAAGGTTTTTTTAAATGCTAATTCCTAACTATATAAGGCCTGAAACCTATGGTTTTTTCAGTGAATTTCAAAGGTTTTTTAAATGCTGATTCCTAACTATATAAGGCCTGAACCCTATGGTTTTTTCAGTGAATTTCAAAGGTTTTTTAAATGCTAATTCCTAACTATATAAGGCCTGAAACCTATGGTTTTTTCAGTGTTTTTTTTTTAAATTGATTGGTTAACTGGCTTATTAAGTGTATCTTAGTGAATACATATATTAGCGAGTAATGTTTAAATATTTAAATATATGCATGAGTGATGTAATATGTGACGTCATCAGCAGTGCATTGCAGACGTGCAAGTTATAGTGAGTCCAACTAACTATAACGTGGGAATTTCAATGGTTTTATGCGAGTAAAATTTCCAGCTAAGAATAACTGGTGTGAAACCTATGGTTTTTCCAGTGAATTTCAAAGGTTTTTTAAATGCTAATTCCTAACTATAACTGGTGTGTAACCTATGGTTTTTTCAGTGAATATATATATATATATATATATAAAATTTCTATGACAAAATGAAACCCCTCATTTTGTTCCTTTTCAAATTAAATGTATTAAGTGTTACCACTTTATTCCAATCAAGATGACTTCAGGTGTAATAAGTAAGACTGTTAGCGTTCTAGTTGTTCTTTAGAACACTCTGGGACATTCTGTCATTGGGCTATAGTTGGGCTACATCTGGCTGATATTTGGGCTACATTTGTTTTTTTTGTCTCTGGTGGCCATCTTTGGGCTACATTGGGCTACATTGGGCTACATTGGGCTACATTTGGGCTCTAACATATATATAGCCCAATGTAGCCCAATATATATTTTTTCAAAGTTAATTTTCATAAAAACCACTGGAGCACATATCTTGAGACATAGCAAAGGCACATCGGGCTACCAGTCCCTACAATTTTGCCAAGTTTGGTGGAAAACCATTCAGCCGTTCGGGCTAAAAGTGAGTCCAACCGCCCTATGGAAATTAACATGGGGAAAACATGTTTTGGGACCCCCCTTTTATCTCGGCCCCAGCTTGTCAAATTCCCCCAAAACTTTCAGGGAAGGAGCGGAGCGCCGCGAGGCAAAGTTAAGGAAAATATCAGGAAGATTCCTCAACCGGCGCCAAAGTTATTCCCAATAGAATGTTGCGATTTCCCTATGGAAAACAATCCTAACTATATATACCTACTGGCTATCGCCAGTATGTATCGCTATATATATATCCAGCAAAACGGGTTCCTTTCGATTAACACTCTGGTGCAGGATAATGTTGCAAATATTTATTGCTCGCACAGAAGAAATGGCATCAATATAAGAAGTTTGGCAGTTTCTGTTCTCATTTATAATTTTTCCTTTTCTCTGAGAAACATAATGTGGATTTTTTTTTTTTTTTTTTTCAAAAGTTGTAATCTAGTAGTTAACATGAACATTAGAAAACTACTTAATTGGAAGCCTAAAGACACAGCTATCATTTTTTTACCATGAATCAGACATAAACCCTGATGAAAACTTCAAAAGACATCTCTAAGCGTGCTCTAATGCTCATTAAAGAGCTTTACACAATCATAAAACAAGTAAAACTGCCTGATGAAAGAAGACTAATTATTTAAAACCAGAAGATGAGCTATTTATGTGATTTATCTCAAATTAAGAATGTTTCAAACGGGGGCGTGGCTTGAGCGCCGCACAAGATGGCGGCTTGACGGCGAGGCTCCGCTGACGAAGCTCGGACACCGGCAATTTACTCAACGGACACCGAGGCTTCTTCTACCCACTGCACATAATCGAAAATCGGAATGTGAGGTGAGCAGGACGCTATACTCCCTGTCCCTCAATTCCGCCGAAATGGGCTCTATTTCCGAGTGACGCGGTTCGCTATTCTGGCGGCCGCCATTTTCTTTACCGCGATCTTCTCCATAGCGGTTTTCACTCATGTGAACCTCACCATATGAACTGTTCCGTAAATCCTCCGCCTTGCTCAGCCACATGCTCTTTCAATATGCTCCTACAGCTGCAATTTTTCAGCTTCTGTGTTTCTGAACCTTCACGTTGCTTTCATTAGCCTAATTCCTCAACTAAGTGCCGTCTCAAAGTGGTTGGCGCCTTTTCTTCACCGCTTTCATGCTTATGGCGCACTCTAATCTAGTTTTCTTCTTTTGAAGACCATTTTCGGGCACAAGAGGAATTCTTCACATAATTTCCTTTCTGGGAATCTGAAGCAGCACTGTTGTACTTTTCTTTTGTCTTACATGGGGAAACAGCGCAACCTCAAGCTTACTGCTCCCAAGGTCGTTTCTCGTCAGTCCTCAGACTCTGATTCTACGACGCACAACATGGATGAACTAGCACTTCAAAAACCAGAGGCTACACAGGGAGCAATTCCTAAAAATAATCTATCTAGCAAGCTTATGCAACCTGGTTCTATCAAACGCCTAAAGAACAATCCTCCCTCTCCAGGTTCCTCGTCACACTCAGCTTCCATGGATCTTATCCTTGAAGAGCTTCGCGCACTTAAACCATTTATGGCTGAGACTACCAAAACTTTGCAATTTCTCCATGATAAATGGTCAACACTTGAATCAAGGGTTCTCTTGGTGGAACAATCTACGGAGTCTCTTCAGGCATCCTGCGCACGAATTTCGATGTTGGAGAAGGATGTTTCTCTCCTCAGAAGGCAGACGGAAGAGTTGGAAAATAGAAATCGGAGAAATAACCTACGCCTTTATAATCTTCCAGAGCACACAGAAGGGACAAATCCAACCGAATTCTTCCAAACCTTCTTACAGAAAATTCTAGATCTTCCTCCTTCTTCCTCCCTCAACATTCAACGCGCACATAGACTTGGTCCGAAAGTTTCCACCAAACCCCGCGGAGTCATCATGTTATTCTTGCAGTATACTGATCTCCTTCAAGTCCTTTCTGCAGCAAAAGCGAAAAAGCAACTTATGTGGGAAGGCCATCGTTTATATCTTTCTCAAGATGTAGCTAAACCAACAGCTGACCGTCGGAAGCAGTTCCTGGACCTACGACCACGACTTCGGAACCTTGGTGCCAGGTTTGGCTTACTTCACCCATGCCTCTTCAAGGTGACTTACAAAGAAAAGACCACAACTTTTGAAGAACCACACGCCCTTGAAGAGTTTCTTCGTTTTCATGAAGCTGTACATATGGACACTACACGACCAGTTTAATTTATCATGTGTCTTCCATGTTTGACAACATTCTTTCCCCCTCTCATTTCCTAATGTATCTCAATGTTCTCTGACATCCTAATTTCGTTTTACTTAATCCACACTTATTGTAGCTACTCTTGTACATTTATGTATTTGGTCTTCATATGTTTCCCTCACCGCACCTTTTCACTTTTTGTCTTCCTACAGATCCCATCCTCATGTTCCTCATCCTGGTGTATTTTCGCTTTCCTCAATTGCTCCTATGCTGGTCCCTCGAGTGTTCGGTCGCGTGAGTCTCAGTTGTCGATGTCGTCCTCTTTTGGCGTCGTCACCCCTCTTCTTTTATTGTATTTGTTGGTATGTTTCCTATTCTTCATCTATCTTCTCTTTCTTCTATGCTTCCTAGTTTACTATCACTCCTCTTACTATTTTCTTTCTTTACTTTTTTCTCTAGCTCTCACTTCTCTTGCTCCCAACTTTCTTCTCTCTCTACCTCTCTCATGAATTCGTTTCTGCATTCTTACTACCTCTTTCAGCCTTTCTTAACTTCATTCCTACTACATTTTCTCTTTTATATCATTCTCTTGCTAATTTACATTCCGAGTAGTCACCTGGAATGTTAAGGGGTTAAATAACCCCATTAAACGCCAACGAGTTTTATCGCATTTGACTAGACTCAAAGCAGATGTAGCCCTCCTTCAAGAATCCCACCTTACAGACTTGGAGGCTAATAAACTTAAGCGATGTTGGGTGGGTCACGTATTTTATTCTCCTGCTATAGGTAAGAAAAATGGTACAGTTATACTTTGTCATAAAAAGTTAAATGTTTCAATTGTATCTGAAGAGTGCGACGCTAATGGTCGTTGGGTTATTGTTAATCTTCTTATAGATAGAATACCGCTGGTTGTTTTCAATATTTATGCCCCTACTGGTGTTGATAAATTGTTCTGGCCTGCTATTTCGGATAAACTTGTTACCCTTAATGATCAATATGTTATTCTTGGCGGTGACTGCAACCAAGTATTTGACCCGTTTATAGATAGAAATTCAAAAGTTAAATTTATTCCTTCCAAAATGCATACCCAGTTTATCTCCTCTATACAGAATAATGCTTTAGTTGACATTTGGAGGCTTTGTAACCCAGACCTTAGAGAATATACTTTCTATTCCCCCACTCATCACTCTCAATCACGAATTGATTACCTCTTCCTCAGCAAACCATTAGCACAACTCGCCATTCATTCAGACATAGGTTCCATCCTCATTTCGGACCACGCTCCCGTTTTTGTGGACATTGACCTTATCCCCTACTCCCCTCATTCAGGCCGTTGGAGATTTAATAATTCTTTACTCCTTGATTCTAATTTTTGCACCCAATTTAAAAAAATTTCTACTGAATTTTTTACACTCAACCGCCCTCCCGACTCTTCCTTTGTCATGATTTGGGATTCGTTTAAGGCAGCTGCACGAGGATTTATTATTAATTTTGTTTCACAGAAGAAAAAACAATCAATCTCTAAGTCAACTCAACTATTAGATAGAATTAAGAAACTGGAATATGCTTATTATAACTCACACTCTGACTCTTCCCTTTCTGAATTAATTTCTGCTAAATTTGATTTTAATAAATATACCACCAACGCAGCCTCAAATTCCCTTCTAAAATGCAATTCCCGATATTATGGCGGACAGAACAAGATGGGCAAACTCCTAGCTAATTATCTTAAAATACGTAAAGAACGAATGAAAATTGAATCCTTACAAGGCCCAAATGGAACATCTTTCTTTAAGGATAAAGACATATTAGCTCAATTTGTTTCCTTTTACCAAAATCTCTACACTCCCGAATCTACTCCAGACCCTCATGACCTTCTTACATACTTTCAGGACATCCCTCCTCCAGAATCTTCTCATCTTGACTTTCCCTCATTAGATTTGGACATTACCCCATCAGAAATCTCTCATGTAATCTCTACCCTTCGTCGAGGTAAAGCACCAGGACCCGATGGATTTACCATTGAGTTTTACCATCACTTTTCCTCCATTCTTCTCCCAAAATTACATTTGCTATTCCAAGCTTTTGAGGCTTCTGGCTCCTCTCAAGGTACTTTCCAAGAAGCGTTGATTTGTTTAATACCTAAACCCGACAAAGATCATACCCTCTGCAAAAATTATCGTCCCATATCACTAGTAAACACTGACTATAAAATCTTTGCCAAAATTATAGCTCTCCGATTAGATCCCTTATTACCTGAACTTATAGGCCCTGAACAATCCGGATTTGTTAAAGGTCGCCTATCATCAGATAATTCTCGTGTCTTCTTCAATATTTTGAGTAGGGCTCCCTCCCTTTCTGCCCCCTTTGCTGCCATCTCCCTAGACGCTGAAAAAGCATTCGATAGAATAGGATGGGACTTTATGTTTCAAGCTCTTCGATGGTTTGGATTCCCCCCTAAATTCATATCTATGATATCTTTACTATATTCTAGCCCCCACGCTTCAATCTTTGCAAATGGTATGTGTTCCGACTATTTTCCTCTTCAAAGAGGGGTACGTCAAGGGTGCCCCCTATCCCCTCTTTTGTTTATTATAGCCTTAGAACCCTTTTTAACTAAGATTCGACTCGATGACACAATTTCTGGTTTTCACTATGGCCCTCAGAAAGAAGCTAAATTATCTGTTTACGCTGATGACATTTTATTTTATTGTTCAAATCCTCAAACTACTCTCCCTTCCTTTCTTCATCAAGTTTCTTCTTTTTCCGTTGTTTCAGGTTATCGTCTCAACACGGATAAATGCGAGATTCTGCCCTTAAACCCCTTATGTCAGAAACATCTCTTTGACTCCTCTGGCTTTTCTTGGCAACCCACGAAGATTAAATATTTAGGTATCTGGTTTGCTCCCCGTATTCCAGACACTCTTAAATTTAATTTCGAATCCCTCTCTAATAAAATCACTGCGTCGATAACTCGTTGGAATCCTCTTTTCCTCTCTTGGTGGGGTCGACTGGACTCCATCAAAATGATGCTAGCGCCCCTAGTACTTTATTCTATCTCCATGATTCCTATCCGTATCCCAGATCATTATTTCAAATCGATAGACTCCCTTCTATTAAAATTTTTGTGGAAAGGCAAAAAATCTCGGATAGCTCTCTCTTCTCTGAAAAAAGATAAATCCCTCGGTGGTGTCAAATTCCCTCATTTTAAATCATATCACAACGCTTTTTCTTTAAAGCAAGCCATGCGGTGGCTCTCATCTGATCTTCCTCGCATTCCTCCCCTGTGGCTCACATTAGAATCTTCTTTACTTCATCCTTACGACTTTCAAGAAGTTTTATCCTTTACCTCTAAGGTATCGTCCTTATGTTCCCCTATCATCTCTCACTCTTGCTCTCTTCTTCGTCCATATTTACTATCTACTTACCCATCTGCCTCCTCCACTCACACCCAACCTATCTGGCATAATAAATTCCTCAAAATCCGTAATCGTTCCTTATATTGGAAATCCTGGCACTCCCTCGGTCTAAAATGGGTCTCCCAACTTCTCTCAGACAATCAGCCTCTTTCTTTTCACGATCTCCGAACACAATTTTCCCTACCTTCCTCATCCCGTAAACAATATCTATCACTGCTTCCATCCCTTACCCAATATCTTTCTTCGCTCCCGCCAACTAACTCTATTCCTACCACAAATTTTTCGATCTCTAATGCTATCGGCCAATCTCTTTCTGCTTCATTTATTTATAAATCTTTACAATCCTCTGTTGATCGTACAAAATCTAAAGTTGAGTTGGCTTGGGAAAAAGATTTATCTCACACGTGGTCTCTCATTTTCTGGGACAAAATTTGGTCTAAGATTCAGAGTACTTCCAGAGCTGCAAATACCACACAAACCTTATTCTTTATTTACAATCGTACACTATTCACTCCATTACTTCTGTCATCCTTTTCCCCAGACATTCCATCTACTTGTTGGTCCTGCTCATCCCCTTTAGCTGATCTGAACCATATGATATTCGAATGCCCTCCTGTGTTACGTTTCTGGCACTTAGTTTGGTCCCAATTACAAAAGATTTTCAATTTCACAATTCCATTCTCCATTACACACATTTTCTTAGGTTCCCTCTCTCCTGTTTTTGCAGATTCCTATCACAAACACAAATTACTTGATCTTTGTATAGCTATTGCTTTTCACCATATTACATCACATTGGAAACAAGCTAATGATGTCTCTTTTGCTGCTTGGTGGAACGCAGTCTGTTTTAATCACAGACTTGACACTAATTTTGTATCTCCTATTTCTTTAGCAATCAAACGTGATCTTTTATGGCTTCCCCTCACTGATTATTTATCCAAAGTTGCTAGGCCTCCTCCCTCATCTCCGATACGTAATGTTGAAGTTTGTAAACCTCCATGAATGCCTTACATTACTTTATTTTGTTTACTATGTTATCGTTACATCTACTGTTTTACCATATTACTTTTATGCTTTTATAATTTGTGATATTTCCTCATCCCCCTATGCTCCTCTCATTCAATGCCTCTTCTATGTTTTATGCATAAGTTTTTCCTCCATTAATTTCGCTAATACGTAAGAATGATTTCATGTTTCTCATAACTCTTGATTGTTTCTTCATTTTCTGTTCTGTTCTTGCCTCTTTTTATTTCAATAAACTTCAAACTTAAAAAGAATGTTTCAAACGCATATTCCAAGTTTTCACAATTGAGAAAAACACATATTATGCAGGTGGCTTTGAGTACATAAGTGTCTTCTGTTCGGAGTAATTTTCTTAAATCTTATGCTGACTGCAAAGCAGTTGCTGATGGGTACCTAAAATATGGGACGCCTAATGATGCATTCTCCGTTTCCCATAGAAATCTTCTCGTTTTTCAAAAATCACTTATTCAAGAGGGCAGAAAAAAACTGTTCTGGTTGTTTATTTAACATACCTTGCTGCTCTGAGAAATCTATGACTGCTGACAACTGCACATGAATACAAAGGTCCAAACAGAACAAAATCTCACAAGCAGAGCATGAAGCCTACCAACTTTTGAAATGCATGACTCTTTGAGGGATTTTAACTTCTCCCTAATAGGCTAAATAAGGACAAATATAAAAAGAAGAAAACAGTGACAGTATTGACCAGCAGTGGCCACTGGTAATTTTGACAGGGGGGTGGGTGGGCCACACACTCACAAGTATACACTCACTCACAACCATGCATTCATAACACTCACTCACAACAAATGCATGTATTTATACATGCATGCACCAAATATTCAAAAAACTGAACATGTAGCTGTTCTGCAGCTCTGAGAGAGGAAAGCTTCGGAGGTCCCAGGAGGGTTAGGACTGCTGCCTTTCCTCATTGACTGACCTCAGGTCAGCCAATGAGGAAAGGCAGCAGTCCCACACTCGTCACAGAGTGGGACGGGTTCAGTGAGAGATATTGACCCCTCCCCACTCTGTGACGAGGTGTCATTGATTGACACTCATCCCAGGGCACTTCAGGGCTTAAAACTGAAGCACCCAGATCTGCGGCAATCTGTGACGCTGCCCCTCATCACGAGCGGGATGGCCTTTAGGTACTTACTGGGCTGCGAAATCCTCAACCTGGCAAAGTTCATCTCAGGCAGCCAGGGGCCTGCGCATTTAGTGCATGTCTAACTCCTGGCTGCTGACCTGAGCAAGAAGAACGTCTGTCAGGCTGGTCTTTTCTCAGTCTGACAGACACTCTTCCTCTCTGGAAAAAGGTGACAGGCCGTGGCTACTTGCCAAGCCACATAAAGTGAGCACCAAAGTGCTAATGTTAGACTGATTTATGCCACAGTTTTGTGCTGACCGGTGTCCTAGTTAGTTGAAGACCTGGAGCAGTTTTGTTTGACAGTGGAAAATCCGCTGCATTTGACTGGAAATGTGTTGCATTTGTTGGCATCTATAAAGTAATTTCAGAACATAACAAAATAACACCAAAAAGCAAACTTACAACAAAATTGAAACAAAGTTGGACAAACTACAACAGTCAAATTAGAATGAAAAACCGCCATAGTACAACGTAAAAATAACATAATGCACAAAAAACAGCACAAATGAAAAAAACAAAGCACACCATCACCACAAGAAAACATAACACAAATAAGCAAAACTTTTTTTGTCTCACGTCACTTTCTCAACAAACCTGCTTTCAGATAGTGGTAAAATGTTTTTGCACAATGATTTTGCTTACTTATCACCAAGGATATGTAATAACACCTGTCAAAAGTGTGTTATGATCGTCCCTAAGAGATGTGACCTAATGCTTACAATATTGGTAAAGCCTGTTTTTTCGTTTGGTTCTAAAAAATCATACAAATGTCTGACTTAAGTTTGAAGACTTTCGACCACATGACACTCTAGGTTTTTAGAATAAACATGCAATTAAATTCAAACTTTTCTTACCTTATATTTCTTAACCAGAGAAATATATTTTTCTATTTCCCCATAAAAATTCGATTCTGTGAATGCTTTTCACAGCACATTGTGCCTTTACTTCAATACGTTTTGGCAACAAAAGTTGCTTCAAACCTGGGCGTAAAAATCATTCTGAGGGCTAACATGGGACTATGTTTTTGCTGCAACTTAATAACTTACCAGTTGCTATTCCCTGCTTCTCCACTGAAAGAACCTCTTGTCTTCACTGACACTGTTGAAAGTCTGCAATGCTTACAGACATTCTACATTTGTGAAAACCACTTATGACCTTAAAGGTCCGCAGAGCCCTTTAACAATGGCACTTTTTTTTGCACACAAAGATTTATCTCAAGCGCTCAAAAACCTTAGAGCTGAAAAACGAGACTGTCTTGGAACTGGTAGGGTTTGAAATCTGTACAAGATAAAATAGAAAGGAAACATCATCAACATTTCCCTATTATCACACGTTTTCAGGAATTAAATAGAATTAAGGTAGAAATATATAAATAATTGTTTGTCAAAAACGTTGGGGCATATTTATGAGGGCTTTGCATCACGCTTGCAGCACACTATGTGGTACATTCACAACACAAACCTTTAAGTCGCATTTATGAAGCTGCTCAAAGTCACTTTGTATGGCTTTGGATGGCTTAAAAAATATGGAGTGATGCAACGCAGCACAAATCACTGCGTTGCATAACTCTGCGCAAAGCAGGTCTTCCATGGGCATTACGGTGGGTGTTGCCATGCAAATCCCATGTTTTTTACGCATTACCAGGTTTACCAAACCTGGTATACCTGGGAATACGCCAAAAACATACGCCTCCCCAGGTGAGGCATAACAAGGAGAAATATGTTCATTTCTCCTCGTTTTTTGTGTGCTGCATTCTGCAGCACACAAAGAAAGAAACAAATGCTTCTCAGGATTGTGTTTGTGCAGTAAAAACAATCCTGCCTGCAACACAGGCACCATTGAACTATGGTGCAAGTGTAACTGCATTGACGCTAGGCTGCCAAAACGGCTGCCAAAACGGTGCCAGCGCAAGGGGAAAAGAAAGAAGTGTACCTTATTGGATACATATGGCACGTTCGTGCACTTTCCGTGTGATGCAGGGCAGCACAGCAAAGTAACTTGATGTGCTGCCCTGCGTCATAATTCTCATAAATATGCCCCGTAATCTGAAGAATTTCCATAATTTCTAAACATGATCAAAAGGTGTAACTATTGAGCTAGCATGTGCTCCTATTAATGTTCTTCAACATCCAAATTTAGCTACTCGAAAATGGAGGCTAGCTTAAGAATACCCAGGGCATTTTTTCGCTTCCCCATTGGTAATTTCGCCAATCCCAGATTTAAAAATGTAGCAAGACGTTCCTGGGAATGTAAGAAACAAGAAAACAAACTATACTGTAATAAAGAGATCAAAACCTAAGATCCAGACTAAATAAAATTTTAAAGCAACTGAAATACATTCCTAAAAATAATTGGATGGGTGAAAGGCGAAATTAGAGAACATGTAATAAAAAAGTTTGCCATTCATTAAAGTTTATGATTACAGTACCAAAATAAGGTTAAAAAAAATGTCAGGTAAAAATTATTCAAAAGATAGGTCTATCACAAAGGCTAAATTGGGAAGACATGCCGGCCATGAGCTCTTCAGTTCTGTACTAATTATTCTAAATTAGGTATAGTGCAATATCTCACAAATCACACTGATGAGTGAAGATCAGGTGGCTGTATACAGCTGCCCAATTAGCAATGAGTCGCAAGCAAGAAGAGCGACTTAATAGGGTTAGCTGTGGAACAGTAGTACTGTCTGCTTGGCCTATGCGAATAATAGCATCTGGGACTGCCTTCTGAGATAAATAAGATTGTATTATAGTGCCTAATCTGCTTTCAAAGTCATTACCTCCAATACTAAATGGTGGCACTATATGGTTTATTAGTTATTACACTGGGCGACGGAGGATAAAAAAGTTATATATTTTTTTTAAACTGAGCAACTGGACTGGTGCGTTAGCTGTGTTGAGTGCAATAAGGGTAAATAGATTGCTGAACAAATATAACATCGAGTGGGACGGGTATGCCCAGACATGCTCATTGCATCACTGGATTCAAGCTAGCCTGGCAGATGAGAGGTGATACCACGAAACCTGTCCCAGGATGCTTGTTTATGGTCCAGGGAGAACTCGGATTGGCAGTTCAGGCTGGTCTGTTCCCATGAGGAGCAGGGTCAAGACTGATTTGCATATGGCTGGGTCCAAGCTGGGGTGGCGTGGTGGACAAAAAAATGATGGAATAAACCCAGATTTCTTGACAGGTGTCAGTGTTTGCATTGTTCAGCATTCTGCCCATCATCTGTTCTGTTTGCTTGTGTCACCCTCAGTGGGAAGAGAATGCCCAGACGTGTGTCCTGGGCTGATGAGCGGTGATACCCCAAAACTGGTCTCAAGATGCTTGTTTACAGTTTAGGGAGAAGTCGGATTGGCAATTCAGGCTGGACTTTTCCTATGAGGAGCAGGGTCAAGACTGATATACATATGGCTGTGTTTTAACTTGGGTGGCGTGGTGAGCAAAAACACTATGGATTAAACCCAGATCTGTTGACTGGGGTGAATTTTTGCATTGTTCAGCATTCATCCTTCGTCCGTTCTTTTTACTTTTAAAAAGATGCAATTTCTCTGCTCTTAAATCTGTGTGTGCCTGCAGCCTGTCTCCAATACATGTCTAGGGTGGGTGGCAGCTGGGCTTTGTGCATTCTCTCTGGACAGCCACACACAAACGAAAGGGTAGATGTGACTGAGTGCCCATCTGCATCCTGATGGCTCATCCTGGGCCGGATGGGAGGGAGAAGCTGACACACCTAAGTGGGCAGTGCCCTGATACCACACAAATGATTGATTACTCCCCCCAAGTGAGTCTGGAGCCAGGGCTGGGTAGGAGGACCTCTGTGCGCTTCAAAGCCCCTTTTTGAACCCACCCCCACTTCAAAGGTACAACTGGGTATAAGTACTGGGTCTTTGACCCTACCAAATCAGGCACTTCTGGACCTGAAAAAGAAACTCTGCCAGGAAGGTCCAACGTTCTGCTAAAAGTGCTACCACTTTGCTGGACTGCTGCTCTGGAAGCCCTGCTTTTCTGCTGTGCTGCACCGCTGCCTGCTACACTCTGCCCCTGCTGAGGAAGAATTGGTCTCTTGCTTGCACCAAGAGTAATCTCCAAGGGCATGCTGACTTGCCTCCTGTTTTGAGACTCAGGGATATCAAAGTCACCTGTGTCTGGTCTACTGGAAGGGGATTCAGGTGCTTGCTCCAGTGGAACCAACGCATCTTCTGCTGAGTAAAGCGGTATCTGCTCATTGCCGCTGTTGCGGGAACAAGAACCAGCACATTGCACTCAGAACCAGCACATTGCTTCCTGAACCGAAGCATCGGAACCACCGCATCGCCACTGCTGCAGTGTGAGAAGATCAACGCACCCCATCGACTGGGTGGAGAAACCAGGAGCATCGGCTTCAGTACCAATGCATCTCGGCTTTGGTGCTTCGTCTTTGGAACCGGCGCATGGCTATCATTGCATGGAGAAAATCGACGCATCACCTCATCTACAGGGATGGACACTGACACATCACTCGGTTGTGCCCCGTATATCACTGTTGCAACCAGGATCAAGGTACTTTGTTCATCAGGCCTTATGTGGCTCCTGTATCCGCCCAGATAGCGGCCAGCCTGAACTCTTGACTTTGCCCCGGTCTAGCACAAACGGATAACCCTGATTGATGCTTATTGCCTTTAAGCACTCTTTTTTTTTTATATATATTTCTTTTTATTAATGAAAAACAAGAAAAACAATCGGCAGACGCCTTACATCTCGGAGTAAGCAACAATTATACAAACACATGATGGTTAACATACGGAAATTCCACAAGGTGAAAGCTAAATATCGTGCTATAATAGTATGCGATCATTAAAACACAGGAAATATCATTTTGCCCATTTCAACATTGTTCACAAGTCCACCACACTTAGGAACAGGATTTTGTTTTAAAAGTAAGGAGAAACTGAAAGTTCGAGTGGAAGGCGGGATTGACATGATTGAACCGTAGGAAAACAACGAGCACTCCCAGTTTGC
The DNA here is from genome assembly GCF_964261635.1 of Lissotriton helveticus. Taxonomy (NCBI): domain Eukaryota; kingdom Metazoa; phylum Chordata; class Amphibia; order Caudata; family Salamandridae; genus Lissotriton; species Lissotriton helveticus. The sequence continues at coordinate 2,052,088,663 of NC_136063.1, read as the reverse complement.
CTCACCTAAGGCAAGACATTATAAAAAAGCTCGTGCACACCACCACCCCTAGGACCTGTCCACCCACCAATCTATACAACCCCTCAGGAAGGCGTCTGATAACAGAAGATAAACAGGATATTTAAAACGAAAACGAAAAGGAAGACAATACTACAAACCCCAATGCCCCACCCTGCACCCCTGCATAAGGCTTCCGCCCAACCCCAACTAGCAGTGTGCCTGTCGCCCCAACAAACTGAGTACTAAAAGTAGTAAAGAAAGTGGGGGAGGAAATTGACACACAGGCTCCCGGTCCCCCCTCCCCCCCACCAGAAATAAACGACCCCTGGACTATAACCAAAAACAATCAGGATTTTGAATCAGAATAAACAGGGGAGGTTATAAACACCGCCCAACCCTCCGCAAGAATAGTGGTAGCAAACCCATGTCCATTGAAGCCACAATACAAGCCCCTTTCAATCAAACTCATCCTTGGCCCTTACGGTCTGCAATGCGAACTCCCACCAGTGGAACCACTCCCTCAACAGGATAAACGAGATGGGAAAAAAGGGCAAAAATTTTCAGTCTGGATAGAGTCAATAGATACAACTGCATATTGAGGTATACCAGCTCACTGTGAATAGCCTGTTTTTAAAAAAAATCACTTTATTGTTCACTGTACTCACTGAATGAATGACGATTCAGCGGAGAACTTTTAAATCCTTAGCAGGATACACTGTGTGAATGATTGTCGATTCAGCAGTGGATACTTTTAAATAAAAACTAATTTTTTGCTCATGGTACAGGGTATTGTGCAATATATTTCTCTGCCTTCACCTGTGGTACTTACGCTCACACCGCCGCTTCTCTCCCCGGTCCACCGCAGCTTGTGCTGTTTGTTGTGTGGAGGGAGGCTACAAGCGCGGCGCACGGGGAGTGAATTAGACTCACTTCCTGGGGGGCACATCATTGGAGGCCATTTTGGGTGAGGTGATGGTCTAGTCTTCGGGCTAGGACCAAACTCACCCCTCCATATAAAGCATAGATAGCGTGGACGCGCTGCGGGCGCGCCGAAGGCTCGCCAAAGACGAGCCCGTCTGCGCCCGTCCGCGCCACGACCGGGCCTAGGGCCAGTTATGCTGCCCCGTTAGGATCAGAAAAACTCCCCACTAGGGACCTCATACTATCACTTAACATCGGTCCAAACATGTGTAGTCAGACGCTGAATGTGGCCAACTGGGAGGGGCCGATCAGCTGTAACCAGTGTAAGGGATCCTTTGGGTTCTGCCAACCGACACTGAAATACGAAGCCCTTAAAAGCTTACGTGGGGGGCTTATTAATGCCAGATCGATGAGCAAACATGCACTCCACATCTGTGATTTAATTACAGAGGGAGATTTGGACTGTCTCTTCATAACGGAGACTTGGTTAAAAACCTGGTGTAACCCAGATATTGTAAATGCTCTCCCCCCCGGTTATTTAATTTGAAGGGCTGACAGATCCGAACAATGTGGAGGGGGCCTTGCAATCATTTACCGTGACACCCTGAAATGCTTAATATACGAACTTCCGGACCTCAAAGGAGTAGAGAGCATGGGTTTTTGTATACAGGTCCATGACTCTTTTTCCTTTGCAGGAGCTTTAGTATACTGACCTCCAAGACAGCCAAATGGGTTTCTGGAGAGCATCGGTGAAGCACGGAGTAACCTAGTTCTGAGATTTGCTAATTTTACATTACTAGGTGATGTATATCTGCACCTTGACTCCCCCACTGATTCGGCTGCAAATGGTTTTAAGGACACAATGAGCGTCCTAGGCCTAACACAGCTGACCTTAGATACCACACACAGGGCAGGCCACATCCTCGACTGTATCTGTTCCAATTTGGATACACTTGAGGCTAAACACCCCCTAGTGCAAACATGGACAGATCATAGACTTATTCCATTTGAAATGAAAGTCAGAGATAGCACTGCATGAAAAAGCAAAATCAGACCGAAAACTAACGCACAGGGAAAACCCTGTGGAAAACCATCATAGGACACCCTGACTTTCAAAAGAGAGCTCTTGAAAAGAGACCCCCCTTGATAGGAGACCCGATCAAGCACAATCAGCGGTTTGGGGACTGGATGATGGAACTTAGTAAAGAGCTAGGTCCTGCGGCCCCGAGAAAGGAAGCACGGAATAAGAAAATGTAGGCACCATGGTTCTCGTTGCCTCTTAAAAAGAAACAAGGGGAAGTAAGGGCACAAGAGAGAATATGGCGGCGAGATTATGATAGCGAGAATCTTATCAACTACAAAGCCGCCCGGCGGCAATACCACGGCCAAATTAAGACTGCCGAAAGGGATTTTTATACGGAAGCCATAAAAAATAATGGCAATAAACCAAAAGAGATTTTTAAGATTGTCAACATCTTTATGAATCCCAAGGCCTTGTTGCAAGATATTCCTCAGTCTCAAAATCTCTGCAATACTATAGCTGATGTTTTTTTAAGACAAAGTCCACATGCTAATCAAAGACTTTCCCCCTCCGAACCCACTGGACCTAGAAGAGAACACCAGGGCAGTGTCACACAAGGCTAGTATGAATTGTTTTTCTCCCATTAATTTGCAGGAAACCCACAAAGCCATTTTGTCCCTTAAATCAGTATCCCCTTTCGACCTATGCCCCCCTATGGTCTTGCAGTCCATGGTGGACATAGTAAACCCCATCATCAATAGCATAATTAATTCCTCGCTTGACCAGGCACAGATACCTGCAGAATGGAAATTAGCGGCGGTAAAACCTCTTCAAAAAAAGTTGGTAGCCGACCCCACTACCCTCTCAAATCTACGGCCTATCTCGCTCCTACCCACGCTTTGTAAATTAACCGAACAATTTGTAAACAAACAGGTTACCACCCTTCTGGAAGATAACAATGCTTGGCACCCAAACCAAGCGGGTTTCAGGGCCCAACATTCCACAGAATCAGCTCTCCTTTTCACCTCAGAAACATTACGGGCTGCTATGGACCAGGGCAAGAAGGCCGTCCTGGTTCTATTATACTTATCTGCGGCTTTCGATACGGTCTCACATGAAATACTCATAGACCGCTTAGCCGCAGTAGATATAGCAGGAAACGTGCTGGGCTGGATTAAGGACTTTCTAGAAAACAGGAGGCAAGTTGTTCAGTTTAGCTCAGAGGAGAAAAAGCTTATCTTAGGGGTCCCTCAGGGATCCTGCCTGAGTCCATCTCTTTTTAACTTATATATGACCCCTCTGATTGAATTGATATCATCCTTTAGGATAAACACCATTTCCTATGCGGATGATACGCAGCTCATCTTGGTGCTGGATGGGGATTCAACAGAGGCGGAAGAAAACCTAAAAAACTTTCTCTCAGCAACATTTAGATGGATGAGTGATAATCACCTGAGATGTAACTCAGGGAAAACCGAGATCCTGCCTTTTGGCCTCGACAATTCTTTCAGCCCCAAGCAGTGGTGACCTAAAGAGGCCACCGTGCCCCCTAACACAATCAATGTAGTGAGGAATCTAGGAGTCAAGTTCGATGCTGCCCTATCTTTTAAGCAACAGGCTCTAGCCGTAGCGGGCTCGTGCTCTAGCATCATCAAAGGCCTGAGGAAATGTTTTGATTTTCTACCATTTATAGCCAGGCACACGGTAGCATGGCCCTTATAACATCTCGATTAGACTACTGCAACAGTTTATATGCAAGTACAACCAATTTGGTCACCCATAAACTGCTGATGGTCCAGCATGCAGCAGCTAGATTGGTGCTGAGATGGCCTAGAAAATCATCAGCCCCTGCGTCAATGGACGCCCTCCACTGGCTAACGATCCAAAAACGGGTACTGTTTAAAGTCCTACTAATTACATTCAGAGCCTTCCATTTAAAAGGGCCCACATATCTCCTAAAGAGTTTTAAGCGGTACCTTCCAACTCGAACTTTGAGATCCTCCAACGCAAACCTGTTGACCATTCCTTCCTTTAGACTGACCACCAAGGGAGGGAAAGCTCTGGCAGTCCTAGGGTCAAAGGCCTGGAACAAACTTCCCCTGCACCTCCGTCAAATCAGCTCAGAATCAGTGTTTAGGAAGGTACTAAAAACTTGGATCTACAGCCTGCCTGATACGCAGTGCAAAAGCCTAATCTGAGCTGCGCGGTGCACCACGATGAGCAGTTGAAACCAGTCTTTCCAGCTGTCTGGTTTTCTCCTAGCGCCAAGATGCTGTCATAAACGGAGGCAGGTTGACTAACCTTGCATTTCTTTGTACAGCAGGAGCGATGATGATGCTAGTTCTTCCCTTCCCTATAAGCGGTGCCTCGTGGGAGCCATATATATATACATACTCCACAGAGAGGACCTCCCAAGGGGAAGGGGAAAAATTGAGAAATAGAATATAACAGCCTGGCAGCCAGAAACCATCTACAGCAAGAGATGACAGCGTAGTTGATCACTCTATATGTCTGTATTCTGTTACCTGCAGAAAGACACAAGGAACAAACATCAGTACTCCCCCCTGCCCAATATGTATGTACAATATCAAAGGTGTATGAATATCCACTCACTTATGATGGCTGCCACAAAGGTTCCAGCAATAAAGGCACAAAAGGTAAAAATAAAGCAAATAAGAAATAAGAACAGAACGCAATGAAAACCACAGTTCTGGTAAGTTATAGCCTCAGCTACACAGTATCCTTCAAAGTCGATAAGAGAAGGAGACTACTTATCTACCAACGACGTCTCTTCTGGTTCTTGATGCAGAGAGAGCAGGACATCCAGGCCTCTTTCCAAATGCTCACTACTCCTTATGAAATGAATCCGAGCCTCTCAACGGCTCCGTGTGATATCGCAATACAAAAAGAGCGCCACTGGCCCCAGACGCCAGTATAAAAAAGAAAACAAAGTTTTACGCACTAGTTACTGCACTAGCGGTTTCTAGTGACTCCAGGGAATCACAAATCCAAATCCATAGCGTGGCTCGTGCAGCACGGCTCACAGCTGAAGAGAGGTGAGAAAGGTCAATGGAAACACACAGCGTGTTTCGCGATACTCTTCCAGTCACGAGTATCCGCCAAAGATAAACGTCTCAGCAGCTGCCCATGCGGCAGCGGAAAGTCACCGACTTCAAGGGATCCCCATGGATCGGTGAAACGGCAAGTCAGCTTCACTCCAAACAGGAACTGCAACTAGACTCAGGTGACAAGCACCGAAGGTAGAGAAGGAGGAGCAATTATAGGAAGCAGAAGCAAACGGAGGAAGAGAGATAGAAGACAGACCAGACAGCAGGCATTCTGGGATATGTAGTTGGAAGGGCTATGGGGCTGAGATCGTGACAGAACCCCCTCTCAACGACCGACGTCTCGGCGGTCCACCGGGCTTAGCAGGGAAGAAAGTGTGAAAACGCCGTAGCAGCCCTGGACAGTGCAAATTGGAGCGTGGTTCCCAGGACCGTTCTTCCGGCCCATACCCTTTCCAATCAATCAGGTAATTTAAGGCACCCCGCACCCTCTTGGAATCAAGGATGGCCCGTACCTCATATTCTGTATCCCCTTCAATTTCCACAGGGCAAGGTCTAACAGGAGCCCTTGTCCCCTGTACATATGGTTTCAGACGAGACAAGTGGAACACAGGGTGTATGTGCCAGGAAGAGGGGAGTTTCAACTTCATAGCCACTGGATTGATTAGAGCAACAATGGGATAGTGACCTACAAATTTGGGCTGTAACCTGGTATTCCCTTTGAACTTCAAATGTTTGGTACTCAACCACACCTTATCACCCAGAGCGAAAGCTGGTTCGGGGGATCTCTTCCTGTCTGCCTGTAGTTTGTCACAGTTTCCGGCTGCCTCCAAGTGTTCCTTGGCGTCTCGCAATACGGATGTGAGGTGAGCATGGTGTTCCTGAATGGTGGGGTGTGTGGAAATCCCTGGCTGTTCAAATGGCAGTAAGTTGGGATGATACCCATTAAGACAAAAGAAAGGTGAACACCCTAAAGAAGAAAGGGTAGCATTATTGTAGGCGAACTCTGCCGTCCACAAGAGCGTTCTCCATTCCTCTCCCTGTTGAAGGGTAAAACACCTTAAGTACTGCTCTAACGTCTAATTGAGCCTCTCTGTCTTACCGTCTGTCTGCGGATGGTAACTTGTTGACAGCCGAGCATCAATCTTCATAATCTCACATAGAGCCTTCCAGACCTTGGAGGTAAACTGCGTTCCCCTATCCGTGATAAGAACGGAGGGGATACAGTGCAAACATACCAGGTTCTGCAGAAAGACTGTAGCTAATTCCCCGGATGTGGGCAACTTGGTCAGTGCTATGAAGGACCCATTTTTGTCAGATGGTCTATCACTACTAGTATGGTGTTGTTACCGAAGCTGAGAGGCATTTCCACTAAAAAATCCATGGACACGGTGTGCCACGGAGCAGGGGTATAGGTATAGGCCGTAGAATTCCACTACTTCGTAGATGCTGTACCTTGGCTTGGGCACATATAGGATATCGGGCCACATATTCTTTCGTGTCTTTTCGTACCGTTTCCCACCAAAAGTATCTAGATACAGCTTGCAATGTTTTTGAACACCCAGGTGTCTGCTTAAAGATGAATCATGAGTCCAAATCAAGGTTTGGTTCTGTAGCTCTTTATCAGGTAGATACAGCAACTTATTCCTCAAGAGTAACTTGTCTTTAGATGTTCTCAGTAATGGTTCCTTGGCGATCCAGGCTTGTTCATCCAAGGATTCCACTTTCTTCTCGACTTGATTCAAGAAGTCAGTGGAACTTGTGATCGCCGTTACATAGGGAGCAAAGGAAGCCTTCTGCAGGATGTTGGGAGGTTCTTCTGTGGCCAAAGGAGTATCCTCTGGTACCATCGCTGGTCTTGAAAGAGCATCAGCTTTGCCATTTTGTGGGCCTGGACGATATTTAATCACGAAATCAAAATCCGAGAAAAACAGGGACCACCGTAATTGGCGCGGAGTTAAGGCCTTCGCACGTTTGAGAAAGAGTAGATTACGTTGATCAGTGTAAATTTCCACTGTGTGTCTCGCCCCCAGAAGATTATGTCTCCATTCTTCACACGCCCTCTTAATTGCCAGCAATTCCTTATCCGTGATACTATAGTTGACTTCACAGTTCGACAGTTTACGGGAAAAGTAGGCCACAGGATGGAGTTGTCCTGTTTCAGGATGTCTTTGCGATAGTATGCCTCCTATGGCATAATGAGAGGCATCTGTTTCCATCATGTAGGGCTGACTGGCATCAGGGTGCCGCAAAATGGGTGCAGTGATGAAGCGTGTCTTGAGTGTTTGGAAGGCTTGTTCAGCGGGGACAGTCCAGTGGAATACTGCTCCTTTCTTCAGGAGATGCGTTAATGGCTGTATGATCTTAGAGAACTCCTTAATGAATCTCCAGTAGAAGTTCGCAAAGCCGAGGAAACTCTGCAAGGCCTTGACACAGGAAGGGGATTCCCACTGGGTGATGGCGTGTATCTTCTTCTCATCTATGCGTAAGCCATTCGGTCCAATAACATAACATAGAAACTCCACCTATGTTGCATGAAACAAACACTTCTCCAGTTTGGCATATAACTCATGCTTCTTTAGGCGTTCCAAAACGTCCATAACATGCTTGACATGTTCTTCATGTGTGGTGGAGTAAATTAAGATGTCCTCTATGTAGACAATGCACGACACGTCCAGCAAGCCCCTTAACACCTCATCCATAAAAAACTGGAATGCCGCGGGGGCATTGCAGAGGTCGAAGGGCATAACCTGATATTCATAGAGCCCGAATTTAGTGCGAAAAGCGGTTTTCCACTCGTCTCCTCGTCTTACTCTAACAAGATGGTATTGCCCCCCTCAGATCCAATTTGGTGAATATTTTCACATCCTTCAGTTGATCCAGTAATACAGGTATCAAAGGGCGAGGGTACCTGTTCTTTCTGGTGACCTTGTTAATAGCTCTGTAGTCAATACAGGTTCGCAAGCCCCCTTCTCGTTTTGGAATAAAAAACAAAGGCGACGAAGCCGGGGAAGTTGAAGGTCGAATAAACCCTGACTCCAATAATGTTTTCAAATATTGCTGCAGGTAGGTTGTTTCTGCTTCCGTGAGGGCATATATCCTACTACAGGGAATGCTAGCACCAGGTTCCAGTTCTATTACACAATCATACTCCCGGTGAGGAGGCAGCTTACTGGCTTCTTTCTCGCTGAAGACGTCCTGGTAGTGAGTGTAGACGTCGGGAAGTAGGGAGAGAGCACAGACGCTCAATTCTCTCCCTCCGTTTGCTAGCATACCTGCCGGAGATTCCGTCCTGATTTCGTCGTGTACTCGGTGCTAAGTATAATGATCCAGACAAGAGTCAGAGTTGAGGGTAATGGTACGTGACGCCCATTTGACCATAGGATCGTGTTGTGTCAACCATGGCATCCCTAGGATCAGCTTAAATTGGGGAGCATCAATCAAATCGAAGTATATGTACTCGTAATGATCTTGGCCAATTTGCATAATGAGTTGGCGTGTATGAAAGCATACCGGCCCAGACGTCAAATCAGAACCGTCCACTGCCTTCACCTGCTCGGGCATCCCCTTCTTTATGCACGGAACTCTCAGCCTCAGAGCATATTGCTGATCGATAAAGCTGCCAGTAGCCCCTGAATCCACCATTGCGTATACCATCACAGGCTCTTCTCCTGGCCATTTAATGGTGACACACAAGTTCATGTGGGGCACTGAGGATTGAATGGTATTCGCTACTGCATGACAGACCTCTTTCTTCTCATCATGGCTCAAGCAAGGGGTCTTCAGCTGTTTGAGCATTCTCGTTTCCCGAGGTACTAGAGGGATAATCCACCACCGAAATGTTTCTAACACTTCTGTCATCCTTCAATGCACCCTTGAACTTGGATCTACAGTCTTTGATGAAATGTCCTGCCTTTCCGCAGTACATGCAGAGTTTTTTACTGCGTCTTCTGTTTCGTTCCTCGGTACTCAAAGGCCTCCGTACTCCTCCTATTTGCATGTGCTCCGTACTGTCCGTGGATGACGGTGTTCCTTCAATCACAACTCTTGGTTTAGATGCTGGAAAGCGTACCTCATACCGGTGTTTGTCACCTTTCCGTTCTTGCAATCGATGATCTAATTGTACGGTAAGATCGATTAGTTCTTCACAAGTGGTAGGCATATTCACCACCTGGGCCAGGACATCCTTTAAGTCCCCTCTTAACCCTTGGTAAAACAAGAAGACTCTTTTTTCAGTTGGCCAGTCAGTTTCGATAACAAGACGGTTAAAATTGGTTATATATGATAATAGATCCTGAGATCCCTGTTTAAGTGTGATAAGCTCTTTATCTAAAGAGAGCATATGTGCCTTGCGATCAAACAATTTGCGCATTTCATCACAGAAATTAGGAAAATTAGACAAAACAGGATCATTTCTTTCTATCAGTGGGAACATCCAACTAGCCGCATTGCCTCCTAGATAAGATAACATAAATGCGGTCTTTGCCTGATCATCGTGAAAGACTGTGGGTTTACACATTAAATGTAATTTACATTGTCCTAAGAATGTGCCAACCTTTTTGGGGTCACCAAAGAACCTTTCCGGAGGTGCCAATGGCAGTTGCAGTGGTTGAATAACATGGATGGTAGCCGGACCTGGTTCTCCTTGTGTTGCGGTAGGATTGGAGGGTACAGGGGGGGTAATGTAGCATCCCTGATATAGTGGGCCCCTCTGGAACTGGTAGGACTAGATCGGGATAGACCCGCAACCTCACGTCTAAGAGCACCCACTTCGTTCCTCATATCCTGATTCTCCCCTCTGAATGAATCTACCTCCATCCATAATGCTGTAAGGGTTTCCAAGACAGAAGTTAATACTGTATTGGTATCCATCGCTCGGGCTGTAGGTTATCGTGGGCTTGTCACTCTGTCATAAACGGAGGCAGGTTGACTAACCTTGCGTATCTTTGTACAGCAGGAGCGATGATGATGCTAGTTCTTCCCTTCCCTATAAGCGGTGCCTTGTGGGAGCCAAATATATATACACACTCCACAGAGAGGACCTCCCAAGGGGAAGGGGAAAAATTGAGAAATAAAATATAACAGCCTGGCAGCCAGAAACCATCTATAGCAAGAGATGACAGGGTAGTTGATCACTCTATATGTCTGTATTCTGTTTCCTGCAGAAAGACACAAGGAACAAACATCAGTACTCCCCCCTGCCCCTATATGTATGTACAATATCAAAGGTGTATGAATATCGACTCACTTATGATGGCTGCCACAAACGTTCCAGCAAAAAAGGCACAAAAGGTAAAAATAAAGCAAATAAGAAATAAGAACAGAAGGCAATGAAAACCACAGTTCTGGTAAGTTATAGCCTCAGCTACACAGTATCCTTCAAAGTCGATAAGAGATGGAGACTACTTATCTACCAACGACGTCTCTTCTGGTTCTTGAGGCAGAGAGAGCAGGACTTCCAAAGCAGGGGATTACCGCCTCTTTCCAAATGCTCACTACTCCTTATGAAATGAATCTGAGCCTCTCAACGGCTCCGTGTGGTATCGCAATACAAAAAGAGCGCCACTTGCCCCAGACGCCAGTATAAAAAAGAAAACAAAGTTTTACGCACTAGTTACAGCACTAGCGGTTTCTAGTGACTCCAAGGAATCACAAATCCAAATCCTTAGCGTGGCTCGTGCAGCACGGCTCACAGCTGAAGAGAGGTGAGAAAGGTCAATGGAAACACACAGCGTGTTTCGCGATACTCTTCCAGTCACGAGTATCCGCCAAAGATAAACGTCTCAGCAGCTGCCCTTGCGGCAGCGGAAAGTCACCGACTTCAAGGGATCCCCATGGATCGGTGAAACGGCAAGTCAGCTTCACTCCAAACAGGAACTGCAACTAGACTCAGGTGACAAGCACCGAAGGTAGAGAAGGAGGAGCAATTATAGGAAGCAGAAGCAAACGGAGGAAGAGAGATAGAAGACAGACCAGACAGCAGGCATTCTGGGATGTGTAGTTGGAAGGGCTATGGGGCTGAGATCGTGACAGATGCTCCTTGGAGTGGTAGTTGCACTCTATAAAAAAAACCTTACATTACATTACAATAGTGGTAGGTCATCTAAAAATCCAGTCTCACATAAGCATCCCCACTCTGACAGTAGGTCACAATACTGTTTCCACCGAGAACATGATGAAACTGCCAGGGGAGAAGAAAATAGTGTTACAGTACGAAAGTTATTAAAAGGAGACTCCGGGAATGAAGAGCCGAGTGGTTCCACCTTCATCGAAAATAATATCCGTTGTGGCAATGCACTTACGATTCCAAGCTTACAATCAGATATACTCTCACCAACCAAGGGCTCCAATATTGCATCCGGCACGAGGCCATCATCCACCGACAAGGCGTGCACCGTGGGAGGCCCAGCTCGTACGAGATCTTGCGATGGAGCAGAGTCCGGTCTCAGGAGCTCAGTCCCCACTGCACAAGCGAGCATTTTGTGGATCAAAACCTCCACATACGTATGTAGAGCCCCGATGGCAGTCAAGACGGTCTTCAGCGACGGTTCGCCCTCCGTCCGACCCATCTCCATTCATTAGTTGCAAGCAAGGTGTATGTCCCCAGAGCGACTGGCTCTCCGAGGGTACAAGCAAGAACGGAGTGGACGGCCGCGGAGGGGGGCTGATCTGTGCCGCACAGTAATCTATCCTTCTCCGCCACGAGTGAGGACCCCAACCCTTCGAACTCGGGGAGAGGGTGCACCCCGTCTCCAGGACAGGGGACTCCCGCCCACGGCCACAGTAGCGTCGCGGCACCACTTCTTCAGCGTTAACCAGACCGAGCGACCGCCATCAGAATCAGGCAAAATGACCTCCGCGGTAAGTGACCGGACCCAACCTGTGTCTCACAGCCGATGTTGTTCAACTGCAGGCCGGCCGGGCCAGTACTCGAGGCCCCGGCTCACCAGCCGGGCTAGGCCGAGAATTTCAACACGGTGTACTTTCGTTAATCAAGTCCGTAAAACGATCGGGATTGCACCACTGGGTTCAGCAACTATTCATCCACACGGAGGTCGGGCGTTAAAACAGGATAGATGACAGGATGATCCGGCGGGAGACGGAGGTCGGCGGAGCAAGGAGCCTAAGCGGCCATCTTGTTTGCGAGCATAGCTCCTCCCTAAGCACTCTTTTTTACATTCAATCTTTGAAAATTCATATCATACATAGATAAAGCATTTATTGGTCAGAAGAGGAAGGCCCAGGTAGTGCACCAGTTAGTGCGCCTGTCTGTAGCTGAAATAATTTGGGGTTATTTTTAACTATTTTAAATAACTTGCGCTTAAATTGATGTACTGTATGAATCTGATGAATTGATAGTTCTGCTCATTAAGCTGCATGTTGCACTTTTTGCGTATCTGAACGGGTCCGCATTTTGGTATAATTTTTGGCGGGCTGTGCGTTAAGTTCCTGGCATGCAGTACAAGAACATGTTTTTAATCTACTCTCTTTCTTTTGCGCCGCAGTGTATTTTTTTTAAGGGAAGTGCACTGGTTAAGGAAGCGGGCAACTGGGTACTGAGAGCTGTGCCATACTGTGAAAGGTGCGCTCTAGTGTTCATAGGAACAAGGAGGAAGATTTTTCAACTCCGATTTCAGCATGGCCACAGCGCGGACATGCAGCAGACGTGAGAAGCGGATATTCCAGTGCAACCCTAAGGCAAGCCCATCTGCACTCAACTGTGACCAGACAGCGGCGAGCGCCAGACAATATGACAGTTTTATTACCGATAGAAGCCAGAGAATTGTCTATTTACTTCTGCATTGAAAGATATGAGGGTGGAGTGACCTAAAGTGTGTCCCCATTCCACCTTGAATGTGTGGGCCATATCTCCTGTGGTCACAGTAGGCATAGTTTGTTCCCTGCCAAGGACAAGACCATGGGCCCAGTTGTCCAGACTCTCACTCCACCTCTTTTAATGCTGACCTGATCAACATGCGCTCCTTTTATAAAAACGCATTAGATATATTTAGTCTACTAGATGAGAGTTCATTAAAAGTACTCCTTTAAAAGAACAGAGACATGGATGAGTGAGGAGTTCTGTTCCAACCTACAGCTAGCCATCCCGGATAATTATGGCTGTGTGACACGGGCCCCATACACATCGTGGGCCATGTTATTGATAGTATTATATCTAACGTAGTAGTTCATTGGGCAAGACTGGTACAGATGTGCTAGTCTGACCATCTCCTGCTCCACTTCTCCTGGGCATATTTGGGCTGCGTGAAAAGATGAGCTGCTACCCAGGAGCAAGAAACTAGGTCTTGGAATAAGGTCTCACTCATTGATCTAAAAAAAAGCCATGAGTCGAGACCCCCATTTTTAGTTAGGGTCAATGAATGTGATATAACAATATCCAACTGGCTCCTGAAAGTGGTTGATTTGACAGTACTGATGAGGTCCAATAGGAAGATGTAAGGCTTACTCGGCCGGATGATTCTCCCAGGAGCTGGTCTCGGAGAGAGCTGCGTGTAAAAAGCTTAATAGAGTGTGATACCGCCTCTACTTAGAGCAGGATAAAGTTTGTTATAAACTGGCCCCCAATTTGTACCATAAGTATATAAAAAAGCATGTTGCTCTTTTTATATCCAATGCATCAGAGAAGCTGACAGTGATGGCACGGAGTTTTTAAGATTGTCTCCAGTTTTTTTTTTACTCTAAAATAAAACCCTGGTAGATATTCAAACAATTTGCACAAGATTAAGCAACTTCTTTGAAGACAAGATCTTCAAGATTCAGCAATATGGGAAGGCCCAGTTTCCCACCTTTTGTCATAGTACCCAGTGATATTTCAGGGCCTACAGCAGAAATGAAGTTGATACTCTTTGTACCTTCTTCAAAAGAGGATTTGAAGAAGCAGTTGGCAAGGCGCAAGTCAGGCTCACCTGAAGACCCATTTTATCCGCATATTTTGATGACAATATTGCCCCAACTTATCAACAGCTATTGTCTGTTCCACTTCAGTTGGGTGTTATTCCTGACCTCTGGTAAGAGAGCAGGTCGTACGGATGAAACCACACTCTTCCAAAGTCAAATAGTTGAGATGGGGGTGCCCCAGGGTTCTGCACTCAGCCATACCCTTTTCAACATTCACCTGTCCTCTCTGGCATACTTTGTGGAATCCTTCTGCATTAAGATTATTTCTTATGCGGATGATACACAGCTCCTCCTAACCTACGAAGGAGACTAAGTTAGCGCCAAAGAAACCTTTGCTCTCTGCTTAGATGCACTACTTGAGTGGCTCAGGAAGAACAAACTTCAGTGTAACCAGGACAAGATCAACGTCCTGTTGTTTGAGCCTAACCCCCTACTGGTATGCACAGGAGCACAACTGACTAATTTTCCACCTCCACCACCCCCACGGAGGTGGACAGAAACCTGTGCGTTCTGTTCGATTAGAATCTCCTGCTTTAATGCCCAGATCTAATTAGTGATGGAATCCTGTCTTTTGATTCTTTACCTGCTCAGAAAATGTTTTCACCCCAGGAAGAACAGATAACAGTGGTTAGGTAATTGATATTACCACAGCTATATTATGTCAATGTTTTACACCTTTGTATCCCAGAATATTTAATCCAGCATCTACAGGCAGTGCAAAATATGGCGGTTCAAGCTACCAAAGCACTCAGCTGTATTGCTTTTTCACTAGAAGCTTCACTGACTTCAAGTGCGCAAGATAGTAATGTTCAAAGCATTAACCTTGACACTCAAAGTCCTTCACTAGAGGGACCATTCTTATCTGACTGAAAGGATCAAAGCTTACAGATCTGGAAGATTGCTGCTCTCCAGTCAGGCTGGTCTGTTGACAGTACCCCGCTTTAAAAAGCAGCGTAGTAGGGGTTCCTCTTTTGATGGCCCTTGCCGCAGTCCTGTGGAACCAGTTGCCTAGACATCTGAGCTTAATAATTGAAGAAGGTAGTTGTAAAAAAAAAGCGCTGAAAACATACCTCTTCTGTAGTTAGGGTATGGGGACTCCTGCTATGTTCTGTTCTCTGATGCGGGTGCTTAAGTGCCGGAACACTCCTGGAGTAGTTGCACTATATAAATAACCTTCATCCATTCATTCAATATTATCGACTTGTGCTCATTGGATTTTTGTAATTTTGGTCTTGTTTCATTTATAACATTAGAATCTATTTTTCTAAAATGGTGTGGAGTCTTTTTGTTGTGTTTTCACTGGGTTACTTTTTGAAGTGTTGCACAAATACTTTACACATTGCCTCATACATTAAGCCTGCTTCCTCGGTGCCAAGCTACCAGAGGATGACCACAGGTTATTTAAAGTGTGTTTCTGACTTCCACTGACTAGAATTGTGGTTCCTGCTTGGACCAGGTGCATGCCTCTGCCAACCAGAAACACAATTTCTAACAGCTTTTAACAAATAATTTGGATATTTTATAGTTCCTGTACCCAAGGGAATGTGCATGTCAGGCCATAAATTCATTTCAACTGACCACACAGCAGAATGCTGAAGTAATTTTAAAAAAAAACTAAATTTGATCCAATGGTTTTATGAATATTGCATTTAATTAAAAAAATGTATACAATAAAGTCATTTACTTATATAGTGTGCCGATATGTTCCTTGTGAAAGAGCAGAATGCAGTCACTCACGGTGAAGCCAGCCAATAGAAAGATAGAGATATAGAATTTTCATAAAAACATAGGGGGCCATTATGATGTTGGGTGGATCACCACCGCCCGACCGGCGGTGGCGATCTGCCCAACTTCTTTCCCCGCCCGCACTCCAGTCACCCCCTGCCATATTACAATGGCGGGGGTACAGCAGCAGACGGAAAGACCGTCCGCTGCTTTACCGCAGGCAGGCAGGCAATCGTTGCCTGACGTGCTGTCCTGGGCCTTAATATGGTGGGGGTGCCTAGCAGGCACCGCCAGCCATATTAAGATATGTGCGGAATTTGGCCTTTCCATGGCGGCATCAAGGCATGCAAGCTTTGGCTGTGGGGGCCCATTGCGGGCCACCAAGGGGGTGGGGGTACAGTGTTCTGCACTTGGGGAGTACATTCTCAGGTGTCTTACATCCCTGAATCACAGTATAAAAATGCCCGCCAAAAGTTGCTCGGTTTCCAAATCTTGAAACTGACGCACAAATACACTGCCGGTTATCAAGCCACGCTAACGGTGAGTGAAATGTACGATCTGGTTAAAAAACAGGATTGAATGTTTTATGCCTCTTGTATTAATGTATGCAGGTTAGACTTTCAAATTGTATAGAATCAAATCCTCTTCGTAGTCTTAAAAACGGCTCATTTATTTCTGCGAGTAAAACTCGACTGTCGCCTCTTTTTGCTCTTCTGTCGCAATGTGGATATTGCACGCTCTAAGATGGCGCTCGATTATATCTATTCCATCTTGAGTTTTATACCCGATGGACCTTGTTGATATGTGAGAATTTACATACCTGCTTTTCATCTAAACAGCACTGTATTATAGTCAATCATTTACGTATCGTTTATCGGAGAATAGCTTAACTGAATATGAACTTGCACTTTGAAGTCTAAAGCTCTGCCAGTGAACAGGGTATTATGACGATAATATTTACAGTATTTTCTGATGATAAATTCAAAACGCGTGTGTACATAACGAGGTGTACATAATAAATAGAATATTTTGGTAAATATTTTGCAGATCAAAGCATATTGCACGTTTCATATAGGAAATGGTCATATATTAGACATGCGCAGGAATTTATATAAATGTTACTTCGTGGGACAGGCCCTAATAAAAACAAGGTGGAAAGATAACTTTTTAGATAGTACATGTCACATTTCCTTGGAGAAGGAATTGTTGTAACAACTATGGAATTGTTTATAATACGTCGCATCTATGATAATAAAATTGGTTTAACAAAACTTTTGCGAGATAAAGAAGCCACAATTCATTAAACCAATGTGAACCATTATATTCGTAGCTTCTAAAAAGCAAACTCCTTGACAAAGTTCAAGCCACTCTGCTAATGCACACTGAAATATGCACATTTTGTAATTTTATCCATTACGAATTGCAAAAGGAAGACAAATATATTTGGAAATTTAATATTTGGTAATGTATATAAACTCTTCTGTTTTAATGTACTAGGCATTACGTGTAGATAAAATCAACAATGATTTCTTAAATGTACTTGACAGTGAAATTGCAGTTGTTTTTTAATAATAATAAGAGTAAATATATGTAAATAGCGCCATGTTAGATCAGTAAATGATGAACACTCTGTTGTTCTAGGAAATACATACCACATAAAATATTTGAGCAAAGGACCTAAGCCAGACTACAGAACACATGTCACTACTGTAAGCTACTTATTACACTGTGGCGGTATGTGACCATAGCAACATATGATAGTGCACTATGTAATTTTGTCAAGAAATGTCCCTCATCATCATTAAAACATATGACAGTGAATTATATAAAGCGGTTAATAAATATTCCCCATCATCCCGACTATCAAAATATGGGTCCAAATCATGTCAATTGAGAATACTACTTAAATGATTGGACACATATCCAACTTGATAGTAAAATCTGATCTTATATAACTATTTTGAAATGTATGCTTTTAGAAAGTTGTCAGTTTCCTGCCTAAGCGAAATTTGCTATTCTGCCACTAGTAATAAGGCAACAATCACAATATAAGGTCCAGTCAAGGTCTCAATAAAGTATTCGCTTCCTCAACCCTTAGTAGCTGACTGTGATCAGGCAGGCTTAACATAGAAGACAGGTATGTAAAGCATTTAAAAACACCCAATACATTAAATAAGTAAGACAAAACACATGATAAAAATCCACCACTAATTTATAAAGATAGGAAATGTTTTTACGATGTAAATTACACCAACGTGACACAAATCCAATGTAGGGAACCCTAGATATGAATTTTTAAAGATTTTATGGTTTCTATTGCTTATGAGCCAAAAGCGCTAACTTTAGTCATCTGGTCGCACTAGACGAGGACAAAGTCTAAGTTTGAAGCTGCCTGCGGTGGAGCCTTAGGCCTGTGGCCTGTCCTAAGTATGTTTCGTATTTGTAGGGCAGCTTGAAAATCCAGCTCCCTTCTTACATTTTGCTCTGCATCTTGCAGATTAACTCCCACCAGATGTCTCTTTGTTTCCTTTCAGGTCACTTCACAACTCATCAGAGCAGCTTGGCTCAGCCTGTCAAAGAATGGACAATCAGGAGACGCTATTCTAGAGCTTGATTTAGGCGCATCAAAAAAGCACGTTCTATTACTTCTTTTCTGTCATAGTTGCTATAAATCTAACCTTGGTAAATTGTTGGATTCATTTTATCATTTAGACACTTTTAAAGTATCATTTTAGCTCCCTGCTGTCAATAGTTATTCTTTATTAAGGTTTCTCACGTTAGCCTATGGAGCTGATGTACTATAATGGGGAAAACATTATTGGCAGTGTTTCCCTCACTGGAACATGTAACACATCGTTTATAATGTCCTTGCTTAAAGTTACAAGGCACCCTGCCCCAGAGGCTCCTGGGGGGGAGACCTTAGAGGTGGCCTATATGCAAAAATAGGGTAGTTTAAGACTTTAAAATTATCTTTAATTCCAAAGTCGAATTTGCATATAATTTCGATTAAAAAGCAGTCTGCAAGGCAGGGCTGACTTTTTAAAATGACATCAGGCCACACATCCGTACACACTTAAGTGCATTCAATCTGCTGGGCCTCTAAAACTACATGCCCTACCACATACTAGAGGCTGACAGGTAGGTTTTAATATCAATTGTAATTACACCTAATTAACATATACCTTTTAGAGAGAACACTGGCCATGGTCCTGTTTAGCAGAGCCCAGGGCACAATCAGAGTCAGTAACCACCAGTATCAGTCAAAACACAGGGGTGGGGGGCGTGGCTTCAGCGGCAATGGAGTAGGTTGTGCTTCCGACGAGCTCCGGTGCCCCGCTGCCTATTTGAGCTATCTTTAGCGGAGTTTGGGGGCCACTCACCGCCTCCGGAACTTGGGGGGACCTCTGGCTGATCGGGGTGCTGCGAGGGCGGCGGAGGAGTTCCCGGGCGCTGCCAGGGGAGCTGTGGAGTAACGGCGGGGTCCCGCCATCTTGGTTGTGCAGCCCGCGGAGGACACTCCCCCCAAGCCCGGGCCGCTCCCGCGCAGTGAATTCCGGCCGGGGCCTGATAGACTCCTAAAGGCGGCTTGGAGTGAGTTTTGCTATTGGACTGCAACGCCGGAGCCTGGTGTACTGTACCGCGGTCCCGACAGGTGGAGACCCAGGCGCCCCGAGGTTGCACCGAGCATCGGTCCTGGAGATGAGCATTGATCCTGGAGACGGGCTCCCCTGTGAGAGGCGGGGAGGCCCGGGAGATCGAAGACCCTTGGTGCTGGCTTGCCTGGGGGTCGCGGCGCTGAGAGAGTGAGACGGGCTCGGAGCGCCATACCAGCCGCCATTTTGAGCGTTGTGGACGTTGTGGACGCGAGTGGCGGCGGCGCCGCCTGTTCACGGAGCCCTGAGTGACCGGCGCGAAGGCGGAGGTGAGCTGCACCTGCTGGGGGCTGTGGAGGTTGGAGCTGGGCGTGGAAGGTGCCCCCTCGCCCCTGGTGTCTGTGTCGGTTCAGTTTTGGCGGGCCGCGGCCCGATATCCTGCGCCCCTCCCCCCCTTATGGGCTAGGGCCTTGCCTGCAAGGGAGTGCTGGGGCCCTGCGACCCTCCGGAGCGGGGGACACGGTGAGGAGTTGCTCCTTCGGCTGCCTGCTGGCCACCCTCCCGTGTGTCTTGGAGGCGGGAGGCCACGACAAACTGCCCCGAGACTCGGCCTCTAAGGTGGGGTGCTGTGAACCCTCCTCGAGGGAAGTGCGGGTCAGTCCGGGGCCCCTGGGGCCTGTGATGGTTTCTGCCTGGAGGGACGTACTACCGGGCTTGACTGGGCCTTGCCTGACTGCACCCTGACCTCCTGGCTGACAGCGTGGAATTGGTGGGGTGCTGGGACACTGCAGACTTTTGGATCTGCCGCTGGGTGCTGACCGCTGGTGGACGGAGGTGCTGCCTGCCGTTGGGAGCTGCCCTACGCACTGCCACTTGGGGGCCTTCCACTTTGAGCGGTGGCGTGGGCCTTACATTATTTGGGCGGCAGAGCTGGCCGGGGGGACTTAAGGCGCTGCTAGACCCGGGCCCATGATAGTGGAGGTGGCCCTCATCCGGCCTGATCGTGCGGGCCGCGGTGTATTGCCGAGGTGTTGGAGGCGCTGCTTCACCTGGGGACTTCCTTCTACAACTTGTGTGCATTCTTGCACCCTGTCCCCCCGCCTGTTGCCTCTCTACCCCCGAACACGGTGGCTTGACCATTACCCTCCGCTGCTGGGCCCTTTCCTATGCCTGTACTTTTCAGGTGCGCCCTTAGCGTGCCCTCCACCCTGGATCTGTGGTGAGCGGGGGGCCCTGACCACTGGTCCCTGAGCTGCTGCCGTCTGGGGAGTCTGGGGCTTTGCCGTATCGATAGGAGGCTGAGGAGATTTGCGGTGACGCAGCCCGGTGTGGAATCACCTACCACAAATTATTCCCCTGAACACGCGGGGCTGCGCCCTGCTTGTACCTAGTGGCACGAGCTGATAGCCCTCATCTGCAGCTCTGGCGATGACGAGATCCAAGGGAGGCAAACCGGACTCGGCGGCGACGGCTAAAGACACGTCGGTGATGGATATATTTGGCAAGACTGGAGCTGCGGCGCCGGCTGACGGCCCCTCGCAGGCGGCTGCAGACTTGCCGCCGGTGACTCAGGCCTGTATGGCCTCCTTCATGTCTGAGCTTAAGACGGAGATAGGTTCCCTACGCTCGGAAGTGCAGTCCTGCGTTAAGGAACTGCGCAAGGAGGTCACTGAACTGGGCGACAGAGTGGACGGCTTGGAGAAGCTAGTTGACGCGCGCACAGAAGACCAAGAGCAGCTGTGGCAAAGAGTGGCGGCCATGGAAGAACAGAACATTGAACTACAGGTTAAGCAGGAGGATCTTGAGAACAGGAGCCGCCGGAATAACCTCAGAATCCGAGGTGTCCGCTTGATGAGGAGGGGAAGGACATCCTGACCTATGTGGCGCAGCTCCTGTATGAGGTATGGGGGGATGAGGACGCCTCCCCCCGACTTTACGGGTGTACGGACCGGCGGGCAGGGCGGGCCTCCTCCTGGACATCTTAACGCGCGTGCACTACTTCACGGAAAAAGAAACCATCCTGAAAGCGGCACGGGACAAGCCCAATCTCACCTACGGAGGCCATAAAATACAAATTTTTCAGGATCTGGCTCCTATCACCCTGCGCCGGTGGAGGGCTTTCCGGCCGGTGACGGAGAAGTTGAGGGCTCTCAACATTGCTTATCAGTGGGGCCACCCCTTCGCACTCATTTTTCGCTGGGAAGACAAACGCAGGGTCATCCAGTCCTACCAAGAGGCGGCCTAACTCCTCAAGATGCCGGAATCGCCGGCCCACAGCCCTTCACGATCGCGGCAACAGGAGAGAGTCCCTGCTCGCCCGGACTGGACCACGGTTCGGCGACTTCGCCGCTCCCCTCCGGTGGATGAGAGGTCCTCGTCGCAGGCCAAGCAGGACATCATAGCGCACATCGGCTCTCTTGAGGGAGACCGGGATGGTCAGTCCTCACATCCGCCTACCCCGTGACCTGGAACTCGTTGGGACCTACTCTTCTGTGTCTCTTGCCGCTGCTGTGGGGCGTTCCCATGTTCACTGAACTGCGATGTTGTGATGGCCCGCTGACTGCACTGGCTCCCCTTGCGGTGCCCGGATTCCTACCCTCTGACACTGACGCCGGAGAAGACACTGATCCCCTTGCAGCGCGGATGATCTACACCCCCGAGACGTCTTGGCTTAACCTGCGCTTGGGGTTACACTCCCCCCGACTTCCACAGACGGCCCCCTGCTGGTGCCATTCAGGTGGTGGGTCTGGAACTATAGGGGACCCGTCTGGATTGCAGTACCTGGTTCGCATTGAGGGACTGAGCGATGGCCGTTGTCATGCCCGATTGCTCCGTCTAGCTATATGGTGCCCCTGACTCCGGTTCGAGCGGCGGGGCTAATGGGGTCATGGCTTCCTTTACTACCCGTGGGTACCCTCTGTACTGCCCCATAGGGAGTGACATTCCTGAGTGCGTCCAAACCCTTGGGTAGAGGATGCCCGGTGACTGGGGTAGTCCGAAACGGCCCTGTTGGCCTTTGTTGCCCTTGGTAACTATGAGGCCTGGTTGGTCTCCTATTGTTCTCCTTCTCCCTCTCTTCCTCTCCTCCTTCTCTCTCTCGCTTTTCTTCCTTTGGAACTCTTCTCTTTCCTTTCCTCTGGTTCGGTGGGTGGTGGGACAGGGATAGGGTGGCGGTTGTCACCTGGGTCGGGTAGGCGGGAGGAAGGCTCTTCAGGTCACCTCTACCTGCACTGGTGGGAGCGGGGAACATGGGCGGATCCTACTCGCTGCATGCCATGGCTGCGACTGTGCCTAGGACCCTGAAAGTTTTGTCACTCAACGTTAAGGGCCTGAACTCCCCTAACAAGCGCAAGCAGGTTTGGCGCTATCTCCTTCAGCAGCAACCCAACATTATTTTTCTTCAGGAAACCCACCTATTGCAGGGACACACACACCGCATGGCCCACCCTAAGTACCCTCTCCAGTTCTGGGCAGCTGCGGACACTAAAATTGCGGGGGTGGCCATACTATGCAGAGCTGGCTTCAGGCGGGGAGACTCCGGACCCTATACGAGTGGGGATGGGCGCTTCCTCAGAGTCTCAGTATGTGCGGGGCGGCGCAGGTTCACTTTGTGTAACGTGTATGCACCCAATCAGTTGCAGGACCGGTATCTTCAGACACTCCTGAGGGAACAGATTCCATGTGGAGACCCGCACATGATAATGGGAGGGGACTTCAACCTAGTGTGGGACCCTGACATGGATCGCTGTGGTGTTGCTTCCAACGCCTCTGGGGTGATGTCCTCTGCGCTGCGCAAACAGATTGCAGACTTAGGACTATTAGATGTGTGGCGCTATCACAACCCGGATCTTAGAGATTATTCATTCTATTCACACGTCCATAGATCTTACTCCCGTATCGATTTCCTTTTTGCGTCGCTGGAACTGCTCCAAGACACGTTGGGAGCCTCCATCTCGGACATTTCTCTGTCGGACCATGCCCATGTGGAAATGCTCCTTCAGGACCCGACAGCGCGTCCCATGCGTGCCGCTCGTTGGTCTTTCCCGCCGAGCATCCTTCGGGATGCTGAGGATGTGGATAGCATCCGGGAGGCCATAGATGCCTACTTCGCTTCTAATGATACCCCGGAAATGCCTTTCCCGGTGGTTTGGGACGCCTTCAAGGCCACGATTCGGGGGCACATCACCTCTCTTGCGATTGCACAGAGGCGTGCTGCCTGCAAACTGGAGGCTGACTTGGCGGTGGACATTAAGAGGGCCGAGGTGCACGATCGGGAGCGGTCGTCGCGAGACACTAGACGGAGATTAGCCAATCTCAGAGGACAGCTTCGGCTTCTACGCACCAACAAGGTGGAATGTTCCCTGTTGGCCCTGAAACAAAGGTACTTTGAGGGCGGTGACAAGGTAGGCCGACTACTGGCGGGAAGGCTGCGAGCGCTCGCCGCCAAGGCTCACATAACTAGCATTAAAATGCAGGATGGGTAGACAGTAGTCTCGGAGAAATCTAAGCAGGCTGCTTTTGTGGACTACTATACCTCTCTAAACAGGAGGGAACCTGTCTCAGTGGATGCGATGGCGGCTGTCCTGGACAGATACGAGGGACAGACGCTACCTGCTGGGAGCGCGACAGAGCTGGAGGGCTCCATTGCAGAGGAGGAGGTCACGGCGGCGATTAAAGACCTCCCCTTGGGGAAAACGCCGGGTCCGGATGGCCTGCCGCTATCTTTATATCGCACATTTCAGACCCAGCTTAGGCCCTACCTCCTTCGACTCTTCAACTCTTTCTCTGACGATGTGGGACCATCCCCTGACATGGGCATGGCGGAGATAGCGTTAATACCGAAACCTGGGAAAGACACTGCATTGTGTGTGTCCTACCGCCCTATCGCCTTGCGAAATACGGATCTCAAAATATACACTAAGCTCCTCGCCAAACGCTTAGACCCTTTTATGCAATGGCTTGTGGACCCTGACCAGGTCGGATTTATTCGTGATCGTCAGGGAGCAGACAATGTTCGCAAACTTGCGCACCTTGTAGGGAAAGTACGTCACTGGAAAACCCCAGCCTGTCTTCTCTCCCTGGACGCGGAGAAGGCGTTTGACCGGGTGGATTGGACGTTCCTTAGGGCGGTGCTTCGTAAAATTGGGTTGGGTCCGAAGATGACTGCCAGGTTTATGGCTCCATATATAGGACCCCAAGCTAGAATTCGGGTCAACGGAGACTTAACGCTGCCACTAGCGATCCATAGGGGCACTAGACAGGGGTGCCCCCTTTCGCCCCTTCTATTCGCCCTCGCAGTGGAACCTCTCGCGGAGCTGATACGGCGCGACTCGGACATCCACGGGATAGCACACGGTGGTCGGGACAACAAGGTGGCACTGTTCGTGGATGATCTGATTCTTACTCTTACGCGCCCGCGGGACTCTTTACCGGCTGATCATAGGGTACTCTGCTTTTTCGAGAGAGCCTCCGGCCTTAAGATCAATCATGACAAGTCCTGGGCTCTTAACCTCACCATCCCGGCAGAGGATCTCTCCGCTCTGAAGGGGATTGTGCCCTGCCAGTGGGCCGAGCGCCATATCAGATATCTGGGCCTCACCTTGGCTCCCTCCCTGGATGACTGGACATCTGTAAATTGGCATGACTGCCGAAAGGAGATCTTGGAAGATCTGCGGTGGTGGAAACCCCTGATGCTGTCGTGGTTAGGCCGCCTCAATGCTGTCAAAATGTCGATCCTCCCCAAAATCCTCTACGTGTTCCAATGCCTCCCTACTCCGACCCGCTCCACTGCATACGAAGCTTACAACGCAAACTCACATCCTTTGTCTGGGGCGGTAAGTGATCACGTTTTTCCCACAAAATTCTTATGGCTCCGCGAGACAGGGGAGGCCTAGCTTGTCCTAACCTGGTCCACTACCATTGGGCTGCACACCTCCGATTTGTGATAGAGTGGGGAGTGAGAGAGAGTGAAAAAGGATGGCTGCATATGGACAGGGCGGTGACGGGACGTACCATTTGGGACCTACCGTAGATCCAACGGGCGGCCCGCTCCAGGAGTGCATACCTTGCAGTACCCACGAAAACGGTGCTGGACATCTGGGATGCCACTGCTGTATCCAGGGGGCTTACTACGTTTCCATCTCCGCATACTCCCATAGCGGCAATCCCTCATTTCCCGCCGGCCTATCAAACTCGGGCGTTTGAGAACTGGGTGCAAGGGGACTGCAGGGTGATCTGTGACCTTTTTGACGGGGGCTCACTTAAATCGTTCGACCAATGTCGCGAGGAGTTTCTCTTGCAGCCCACGGCACGGCTGCAGTATGCCCAACTGCAACACTGGGTCTCTGATGGGGACACATATCAAGCTGCCACACGCGCCTTCACCCCTTTCGAAAGACTGGCGCGCTCCCTCGGGGGATTAAAGCGGTTGGTCTCCCAGATTTACCACATCCTGCAGCACCCACCACTTATACCCATCCACCCGTATCAACGCCAATGGCAGCTAGCAGTCAATGCGGACATTGGGCCCTCGCAGTGGGACGCAGTGTGGAGAGACATCCCCAAGGTGTACCGGAGTATCCCGCAGAGAGAAAATGCTTATAAGCTCCTAACTCAATGGTATTACACCCCTCAGCGGCTCCATAAGATGTTCCCCAATGTTTCGCCGCTGTGCTGGAGGTGTCGGGCCGCGACAGGGGACTTTGTGCACATATAGTGGGCGTGTCCGCTTCTAACTGTCTTCTGGAAGGAGGTCCTTAGCCACATTAGGGGGGTGTTGGGGTTCCCCTTGCCTGAAGCCATAGGTACGATCCTGTTGGGTGTTAGGCCTACAGGCCTCAAGGCCCTCACCCGTAATGACTGGATTTTAACACTGCAAATGCTAGGTGCGGCCAAGCAGCTCATAGCCTTGTATTGGAAGAAGAACGAAGCACCTCCCATAGCCTCCTGGTTTGTGCGGCTGTGGCACGTCTTGGCAATGGAGCTTCTCACTGCGCGGCTTCAGCTGCGTAACACTCGCTTCGAGACAGTCTGGAAGCCCTTGGTGCGCTACCTTTGCTCAATGGAACATGCGCGACACATGCCCACTAGGCTCCGGACCTTGCATCTCTTTGAGGATGCTATCGTCCCTGCAGATCTGTGGCCTTATTGCACATTCTCCGCGGCCGGCCTCTGATAGAGGTTGTAGGCTTAACGCTGTGTCTATGTGCCCCTGACAGGGGTTTGTTCCAAAATAAAACAGACTTGTAACAAAAAAAAACACCGACAAAAAAACACAGGGGTGATCATGGCAAAAAGGATGACTCCCTAGCACAAGCCTCCCAGATGAAAGGTGATGGGTAACTAAGCTACACCCTGGTAGTCCTCATCAGCTAAGTGGAAAAACACAGAAAGTCCATCTGCATTGGCATGGGGAGTCCCACATCTGTGTTTCACTGTGAAGTCCATCCCCTATAGGGAAATGGGCCACCTCAACAGTTTAAGATGCTTCCCCCTCATCAGCAGGAGCCATCTGAGAGGGCTGTGGTCAGTTTGAACATGGAAGTGAGTACCAATTAAGTATGGCCTCAGCTTCCTCATGGGCCAGACTACAGCAAAGGCTTCCCTTTCAACTGCACTCCATCTCTGCTTTCTTGGGAGTAGTCTCTTGCTAATGAAGTTAACTGGCTGGTCTAGACCCTCAGCATTTACTTGTGCCGACACAGCCCAAATCCCGTGTTCTGATGCATCTGTCTGAACTACAAATTTGTTTGTTTAGTCAGGGGCCCATGAGTGCTGAACACATAGCCTCTTCAGAGTGTTAATGGCCTTATGACACTCTGGGGTCCAAATTACTTTCTTGGGTTGCTTTTTAGAAGTGAGTACCCAGTCAGACCAAGGAATGCCATGACCTGTGCCTAGGTTGTAGGATCTACCCAACCAACAATAGTTAGCATTTTGGGTTGGCAAGGCTGTGCGTGGCCTTCACCTTCAAGGTAGCCAAGGTACACCACTAAACTATGCACTATCTGGCATTTACTTAAGAAAGGAGAAGAAGACAGCAGCTGCCTTCAACAGGAACCAAATAAATAAACAACATATCTGAGTAATTCATGACATATACATTTCACAGGAAAGTAGTATCATACTAATTACATCAGTCCAACCCGGCATCCACAGAATCAGTCAGAGGTTTACACAGCCCCCCTGTAGTCATTCTAGCTACTCCATATTTTTTCCACTTATTCAGGCAGCCCTTACCCCCATACACCACTCTCTCACCAGTCCATGTCTTTCATTAGCCCTAATGTGACCCAAAGCGTTTTCATGCGGGTAAGGTCCATATTCTCCCACACATTAAGAAGGCACCATTTGGCAGACAATGTCATAGCAACCCCCCCCCCCCCGCCTCACCGAGGCAGTCAAGCACCCCCTTCCGATAGTCCTAAAGCATGGGGCAACTCCATTTCATTTGGAAAAATGAACCCTCTTGGCCACAGTTCCTAGGGCCCTCAGCATGGTCAGATTTGCCCATTTTAACCAGGGTAGTGCATTCATAGTAGCAATGATGCAGAATTTACAACTGAATCAGTTGGAATCTAGAATGTATGGCCACCTCTCTAGGGGAGGTCAAGGCCTCTTACCATTCAGCATCTTCCAAGTCTCCCAGATCATTCCTTCAACTCACACAAAGCTTAATCAGGGGATCAATGGCATTTTTAATCAATTTATGATAGGTAAGTGAGGTAGCCTGTCGTGGCATATCTGTTCACCCAATAATCTATCTTTAAGTGGAGAGGACTCTGAAAGGTCTTACCCCCGAAGTGAACTTCTGAACTGCAAATATCATAAGGTTTTGGTGGGAGGCAACTGGTATTCTCTCTTCATTTCATTTCAGGAATGTAAGTCCCCTCCCTTCCACAAATCTTCAACCTTTGACATATCTTTCAAGTCCCATTTGTCAAACCCACCATGTGAGGCCAGAGTATGTAACTGAAACATGTCCCACAAAGGGGTGGGCTGTGTAAATTCATCTCCCCACCCCAGGCAATGAAGTGTGGTGTGCCAGAGGGTTCGTGTGGCGCAGTGGGGCTAAGTTCCGGTGCAGTTCTTGGGTCTTCGTTAAGGGTACTAAAATGACCACCTGACCTCATGTTCTCCTTGTACATTTGATAGGCTGGACCTTCCCTTAGTAGATGAGATCAATGATTTATGGGTGTTAGTTGTGCCGCCCAGTAGTATTTTTATATGGCTGGAAGAGCTATGCCTCCTTTAAACCAGCTCTGAGTCAGTTTGGAGGGACATATGTGGGGGGCCCGACCCACATGAGGTTGCCTATATCAGCGTCAATGATCTGGAAGTAGGAATCAAGTACCAGGTAGGGTCAGTTATGGAGCACATAAAGAAACTGGGCAGGCCCATCATCTTAAAGAGGGCTGCCCTCCACAAACGAGACAGTGGCAAGACCCTCCAATGTCAGCCTATTCAACAGCAGCTCCAGATTGTGAGAATAAAATACCCCAGAATCATGTGTAATGAAAATTCCCAAGTATTTGAATTCCCCAACCACCACCCCGGCCTCACAGGACTTTGGCAGCACTGGGCTAACTCCGGCATGGACCTATATTAATGATTTGTGCCAATTAATGGTGTAGCCTGAGTGCCTCCTGTATATTGTAAACACCTGAATCAGCCTATTAAGTGACCAGGGAGGGTACGCCACATACAGTAGAATATCATCTGTGTAGAGGGAGATTGTGTCCTCCCTCTCTGCAGTCCATTTCATGCCTCTAATCAATGAGTATGATATTATCCACGTTGCAAATGGTCCCAAGACCAGGGCATAGACTAAGGGGGAAAGAGAACAGCCCTGCCTTATGCACCGTTACAGTGAGTATAGAGGGGGACACAGCCCATTCACTGCCGCTTGGGCAAGTCGGTCTGAATACAGGATCTGAATCCAGGATAGAAAACCAGGGCCAAATGCAAGCTTTTCCAACACAGCATAAATAAAGGGCCGTTCCACTGTATTGAAGGCCATACATGCATCCAGTGACAGTACAATGGTGTCTTCTTTATCCGATCCACTCACCCCAAGACCCCATGTAATGACTCAGATTCAGTACAGTGCTTCTCCCTGGCATAAATCCAGACTGGTCAGGATCCGAAGCAGGCGCGTGGCTGAAAGTTTGGATAGTATTTTAACTTACCCATTTAACAATGAAATGGGCCTATAAGTGGCACATTCGTAGGGTGGTTTGACTTCCTTTTGAATCTTCACTTTGGTGACCACTTATTGTAATAGACCAGCCTTACGGCTTTCCCGGAACATGCGCAGGAGGTGGAGCATCAACTCAGTAGTAGCATGTTTACATAACTCGATGGAGAGTCCATTGGGTCCCACTGCTTTACCTGAATTAAGGGGCCTAATGGTGCCCACTAACTTCTCCTTTGTCGGGTCTTTATCCAATTCCTCTCTCTCAGCCTGCGACAGGCACGGCATGTCAAATGTTTCTCCAAAAAAAAGCAATTGTTCAAGGGTAGCCATGTCAGGCGAGGCATAAATAGGTATGTAGTAATCTGCGAACACCGCCGCCACTCCTCCGCTATCCCTCACATACTCCCCAGAATCATTCAACACCTCGAGGACCCATCGTGATTTTCGCCTCTCTCCTATCTAACCAAGCCAGAAGTTTCACGGCCCGATTACCTACTTCGTCCGGCGATGCTGCTTAGCTCGGTGGCAGATTCTGGCCTCCTCCAATGACACACCTCCGTACTCCCTCTGCTGCAATGCTAAGCCCTTTGTACACACCGCCTGTTGCTACTACCGATTGCATGGTTTAGTGAGCACCTCGGATCGGCCCCGCCGGGGTCGGCAACGGCCCTGGTGGAGCGCCAAGAAGACGATCAAACTTGACTATCTAGAGGAAGTAAATATCACAACAAGGTGTCCGTAGGTGAACCTGGGTAAGGATCATTATTGGCGGAGCGGCCTGAGCGACTGATGGCACCAGCCCGAAGCCCTTGGCTGCCTCCTGCAAGCACGCACCCTAGGCACAGGGCCCGGCCCTGCCCTAGAGCGCTTGCGTGAGGACCGGGACATTGGCAGGCTTCTTCCCCTTGCGAGAGGACCCAACTGACACATGAGGGACCGGGCGTGGGGGGCAGCCCCGTCCCCTGTCCCTCTCTCAGACGGAACCCAAGTTCCCCCGGCACGACCCCCACCACGGTGGGGGTAAACCGAATGGCAGTGCATCCCCGGGCTGGTACCACCCCTCCCTCAAAAGGCCCTGGTGCCAGCTGGGCCCTCCCGCGCCCGAGTCCCGGCCCGACCGGGTTCCAGGCAACCGAGTAGCAGCCCTTCTCACGCAGCAGGGCGGTCTGGAAGAGAAAGGTCCGAGGGCCTGCCGGGGGACCCCAGCTCCTCTCGGTGGGAGGCATGCAGGATGGGGAGCAGCCTGGCTCTTACCTTCCGGTGCCTCCGACCTGGGAAAAGGTTGGGATGGGCTGATCGCCAGCCCACCGGCACAGCTCGTGCCACCCAACGACAGACGGCAGACGGCTGACGTGTAGGTGGAGCGACCCTCGTTGCCAGGTTCCTGGTTCGACCTGGTCCCGTGTGGCCAGGCCCGGGGGTTTGAAGACTCCTGCGTTCGGCGGCTGCGGGGCTGCCTGCCCCTGTCCCACTGGGAGCCCCCTTCCTTGACCGCGGTTGGGCAGGGGGACTCCCGGGCCAAGCGCCTTGTGGTAAATAAATAAATAATACCTCTATTTTTGAATGGATAAATGAATAACAGATAGCTCAATAAATAAGAGTCAAGATTCGAGGTAGTAGGAGTTTGCAGGTTTATTACAGCATAAAGGACAGGAACAGGACAACCTGCATAGGAATAGGATGGCAGGGCCCGGCAGCTGCCGGGGCTGGATCTGGGATGAGCGCGCTCTGGAGAAAGGACTGGCGTAACATTTAATAACAATACACAGGCATATATATATTAAAACAGTTGCATTACAATACATACGATAGGCGGAGCAGTGGGTGGAGCAAAGGGTGTGACGCGTAGCAGTCGCGAAAGATAAGGGTGAAAGTAGGTGTAACAGGGCGTATACATAGACATGTGATGCAAACGTAACAGAATATGTCATGAATGGGGCGGAAACATGGAGGGGGCTACCTAAGGAGCCGGGACCTCTAACCTGATGGTGCGCGCAAACTGGCAATGACGTATTACTAGGAGAAGCTGGGGGCTACGAACTCTGTGCTAGGAGCAGAGACTGAAGTCTGGAGAGTCAGGGCGACATGTACCTAAACAGTATCTAGTATCTGATGTTTAGAGAACATGTTGATATAAACTAGAAGTCAGGAGGGGAAAGGCTAACTTGATTCTAGGACTGGAGCATGCATTATTCTACATGTAGTGCGTGATGAAGAATATTAAATGACCATTAATACAGTATTTCTCTTACATGGAGACGTAAAGGCTAGACAATGACGGAAACTATTGATGCGATTCAGTAGCTTTAGGAATGCAGAGAAGGAGGGCTGGACTGATAACTTAGAATCATAACATACTCTTGGCAGACTCAGGGGCAGAGCCAGGCTGAACCGGGCACTGTGAGGCAGGAAGTAAGTGAAGGGTCAGGGACACAGGTGGGGCTGTATCGCTCCTCAGCGAGGGCTTCAGGAGACAGGAGCTGAATCTGGTGTCCGGGCCCTTTTGAGGCCTAGAAACGGGGACTTTACAATGGAATAACGTGCACACTGAGAAACGTGGCAACGTAGCTTTACATAGGCCTGATATTCGTAGTATTCACGAGAACTGGAAATAGACATACTAGAGATGGACACAACTGTAATTGCGTCATTAATCGAACTTGGGGAATACATATGCATATTAATCATGCACACATAACATATGATGGAGGACGCGTAGGGACACAGAACATGGCAAAATTTACTTTTCCACATTCCCTCCTTGTCACTACGTTTCCATCAGGAAACATCAATATTCATGATACCATCTATCATTTCATACAGTATCATTTGCTCGTCTCGAATTGTCTTGGAACGGGATTTAGAACGGGGCTTGGGACTAGGAATACAAGAGGTAGTACAAATGCCGCAAATCGCAGGGCCACATTGTATACAGAGGCAGCAACTGAATATGATCGCTACTGCAATACCTAGAAAGGACAATACCTTCCATCCCCAGGCGGAAATTATATTCCAGAACCAACCGGACCATGTCCAGGTGCCTGGATTTTGGTGTAACAGATGGGCAATTTTATGGAGTCTGGTTATAGCTGAATAAACAGACGGCGCGTTATTAGGAATGAAAATGCAGCAACTAGATCCGATGACTCTACACGCCCCGCCCCTATCGGCCAGTATGACGTCAAGGACGAGACGATTCTGTAAAATGACAAATCTCATAGCAGATTGCTCTTCGGTTAAATTACCTAGAGCAGAGGCAGTCTCATTTACTACAGCTTCAAGGGTTCTGGTTAACCTACGGATTAGCTTACTATTCTGGATAGGTCCTATAAAGAAGAAGAAACCTCTATTGAAATCTGTATACTGTTCTAGAGCAGTTTCAGTATAATCGACAATCGGGGACTCGATCTCCCTTCTATGTCTAATGTGTACTAGATGTGTGTTTCTATGATAATCAGATGGGGCTAGAAATACTGGTGGCAGTAGGAAGGCAATGTAACAGGTTCCCTCCCAATCGAGGGGCAGACGAACATATGCGGTCTGACCACAAATAAAATAAGAATGACGTGAAGCTTTGAAAATAGATTTCCTACTGTCACTATACTTGACAATAGTAGTACAATCGCTGTGTCCTACATGTACGGAACCATTATTTCGGACACATAATTCACCTTTGACTGGTAGTACTGAAATAGCAGGTAAGTCTGGAGTAGTATCAGACTGAACATTCAGGACCATAAAATTCGAAGAATAATTTCCTAAATTGTAAACTTCGTTTTCTAGATCTAACCCTGTTCTGTGGGGGAGACCTTGCTTGTCTGGGAAACATGTACTGTTAAGGAAAGACATATCTGTTGAGGATGACGTTAACGTGGACCATGCTCCACACGAACCATTATGTGAAAATGGATAAGGAAAGAGTGGCAGAACTCCCTTCGGTGTCTGGAAAGGGGGGAGTCGACCACACACCCAACAATTAGTGGCATTGCTGGTCTGGTGTGAATAATGTAACATGCGGATAAAAGAATTGTTACGCATAGCGAGGCGGTAAGAGAGTTCATGAGGAGGCAGATCACTAAACGTGTGCTCTACTGTAGCATTAGAGGACTTATTTACATGAGAAACTGGAAAATACAGGTAAAATGCATAACTGGTGCAGGAAATCATAATGCTGAGAAATAATATGAAACTTAGAAAAACGATACATCGGATTGAGTTTTGACTAACTCTCTCACTATGGGGGTCTATTTTATACATGTCAGAAACCGGTCTAACCGTTTCACCTAGGGGAGGACTTAGACAATCAAACTGGCTGACTTATTTTACTAGACCTTAGCTTTTTCTTATACTCCTGTTGCGGAGTTGTCTCTAACAGGGAGGGTGTAGTAACATTGTCTTTTGCGGGACAGTCCTTAAGAATAGTACTTTGGCAGTCCTTTAAATCCTCGGAAATGTTCTTTGAAACTGGTTTCAATCCATAAAACTTCTTGATGTGCGATAGATGCACCCAGCCTTTGCGTCCTTCCAACTTCACGGCTGTACGGGTGGCCAGGAGGACCTGTCGGGGCTCCTTCCAGCGAGGCTCCAGCGGACTTGAGCGATCGAAATTTCGCACTAGGACCATGGATCCGGGAACGATTTCATGCGGTGCCACCTCGGTATTGTCTGGAAACGCGGCGGCAACCTGTGAACGACAAGAGTTGAGGGCAGACATCAAGGAAGCTAGGTAATCTGTCAGCACATTACTTGAAACATCGGTAATACTTCGGGGTCTAGGAGTACCCCACATGTTAGGGGGGCGGCCGAAAACGACCTTGTACGGGGACAGACCTGATCTGGAATGTGCGACCATGCGCATATAGAACAAAGCGACTGGCAGAGGTACTAGCCAGTCTACACCTTTCTCTTTACATACTTTGGCGATGCGAATTTTCAGGGTCTGATTATGTCTCTCTACGAGACCAGCTGCTTCAGGATGGCGTACACAATGGAACTTCCACTGGTACCCTAATAACAGGGAAACATGTTTCATCAACTCAGATGAGAATGGCTGGCCGTTATCAGAATATACGACTCTAGGGAGTCCATAACGGGGGAAGAACTCACGAACCAATTGCTTGGCAGTGGTCGCGGCTGTGTAATCTGGAACTGGATATGCTTCTGTCCACCTGGACAAAGCGCATACAACTACAAGGACATACTTGAAACCTCGACATCGCCCCATCTGAATATAATCCATCTGGAGGACTTCAAAAGGGTGGTCAGGGGGCTGGAATCCACCTTGTTCCACCGGAACACTTTTACCTGGATTAAACTGGCAACATATCATACAGGTACGGACTTTCTGCTTGGCTGCAGCTCATAAATGCTTGTTGAACCAAATATTCTGGATACTGTCTAACATAGCTTTCTCTCCTAGATGTGCTGGACTATGTGCGGTATTAATAATGACTTGAACCATAGAGTCGGGGAGAAACCATGTGGCTCTTCCCTTCGTTACCCATCCCTGATCTGTCTGGACCCCTCCTTGTTCGGACCATTTCTTGATTTCATCGGGAGTAGCATGTAACTGGATATCTATGACATCTTGAGTGGGGTCCTTAACTGTCATACATGTAGTCGGATCTGGAGTGCGTGTCTGTGTTGGGTTAACTGAAATGTCTGGAGTCTGTGCTGTAAGCTTGGCTGTGCGATCTGCTAGATCATTACCTTGAGAAATAGTGTCAGTAACTTTCGTATGTGCTTTGCACTTCATGATAGCAATGGATGTCGGTAAATGTATTGCATCTAACAGAGCTTGAATAAGGAGACCATGCTGAATCTTGGTTCCATGAGAAGTCATGAAACCTCTCTCCTGCCAGAGCACTCCAAAGTCGTGTACGACTCCAAATGCGTAGCGTGAATCTGTGTAAACATTAACTTTCAGGTTCTTGGCGTGTATGCAGGCTTGAGTCAGAGCAACTAGCTCTGCTGCCTGAGCAGACAGGGTGTCAATACGGTGTGTTTCAATAACTTCAGTGTCAGTAGTCACTGCATACGCGGCTACTAGTTCTCCTGTACTGGTTCTCATGCATGAACCATCCACATAAAGCGTCAGGTCGGGATCTGGTAATGGAATATCTGTCAGATCTTGTCTTGGCTTTGTCGTAATATTAACTACTTCCACACAATCGTGTGTGGCAGGATTTGGATTAGCTGATGGTAACAGTGTAGCAGGGTTTAGGACGTTGCAGCGTCTGATTTCTATGTGTGGCTGGAACAGTGTCAATTCATAACCTGTTAAACGTGCAATTGTCAAGTGCTGAGTTTGTGTTCGGTTTAAAAGAACTTCCACAGAGTGTGGAACTTGTACTGTCAGGGAGTGTCCTAAGACTATGGAATCACTTTGTCTGATAGCTAGTGCTGTGGCTGCAACTGACTTGAGGCACGCAGGCAGAGCCTGGGCTACAGGATCTAATGTGCTCGAAAAATAAGCACAAGGCTTGTATTGTCCTGCTTGATCTTGTGTGAGGACAGATAATGCTGTACCTTCACGTTCTGTGACGAAAAGTGTAAAAGGCTTACTGTAGTTCGGTGTAGCTAGAACTGGAGCTTGGCATAAAGCTTTCTTTAACTCATTGAAACTAAGTGTATGTTCAGATGTCCAAGGGAGGACAGTCGATACGGCTGCCTCCTGTGTCGTTAACTGTATCAGTGGTTTAGCTAGAAATGCATACTGAGGAATCCATTGTCTGCAATAAGAAGTAAGGCCGATAAAAGCACGTACCTCCTTCTGGGTCTTGGGCTGAGGAAGACTCGCTATTAACTGAATACGATCTGGTGTCAACTGCCTACCCCACTTGGACAGCAAGTGGCCTAAGTAGATCACTTGCTGGACACAGAATTGAAGCTTAGAAGGGGACACCTTGTGCCCCATCTCGGCTAGGAAATACAAGACTGTAAGGGATGCTCGTTCGCAAGCACGTTCAGAACGGGCTGTGATCAGTAGATCATCGACATATTGGAGCAGGGCAGTGTCAGTTGGCATGTGAATGTTGTCTAATTGTCTCTTGAGTGCTTGACTGTAAATACTTGGACTTTCTGTGAAACCTTGAGGAGCGCGTGTGAACATATAGCTCCTTCCATTTAAACAAAATCCGAAAAGAAACTGGCTGTCTGGATGAATGGGGACACTAAAAAACGCGTTCTTGAGGTCTATGACCGTAAAAAATGAGGCTTCAGAATCAACGGCTGTCAATAGAGAAGAGATATCTGGGACAACTGGATACTGGGGAATAATGCATTTATTAAGTTCTCGAAGGTCAATCACTAATCGATATACTGGAGGTGCATTTGGATCAGTACGTTTCATGACTGGAATGATCGGAGAATTACATACATTGGAGTCAGTTTCTACAACTACTCCTTGAGCGATGAGCTCGTCAATAATTTTGGATAAGGCTGCTACAGCCTCAGGTGGCAATCTGTACTGTCTTATTCGTGGCAGGACTACACCTGGCTTGAGAGTCACACGATGGGGTGTGATTTGCATAAAGCCAACATCAGTTGGGCCTTGCGCCCATAGATGCTGCGGGACATTGGACAATCTCGGATCAAAATCTCGTAACACATAGTGACCCTTAAAGTCACGAAGAAACAATCGTATTCCCTCTGGGGAACAGCATATAACTGCACCTAATTCTTTCAGTGTTTTAATGCCTAACAAATTTTCTGAACATGACTTCGTGAGTAACAGATCAGTAGTGCGGGACAATGGACCTACTTCTAGAGTAACTGGCTTTGAAATTTCATTTACGATAGGTTTTCCTGAAAATCCAAGGGAAACATTTCTAGAGCCTGAGAGCGGAGCCCCTGGAACTTCGGCGTGACTTATAGTGGTCCTACTTGCCCCTGTATCAATCAGAAACTTTCTGTCTTTCCCTAGTACTTGACTGTGAACATAGGGACCCTCTTGATCTACAGGTATCTCGATGAGAGGCAAGCCTACCTCCCTCTCTAGGCTGTTTCATGAATACGGTTGATACTCTGGATACTCGGACTGTGCATACTGGTACATCTGCTGTGTAACATGCTGTGTTGCAGCAATAGGCTGCGGTACAGTAACTGTCTGTTGTGCATTCTGTGGCTGAGGAGTCTGTGAAACTTGTTCTTGTCTAGGCGGACGTGGTCTTTCTTTAGTCTTACCGGTAGCTATGTTGTGTTTCAGAACTGCACACTCGTTTATAAAATGACCTGGCTGTTTACAATAATTGCAGTTCCCTTTAACGGGAGCTGCAGGACCACTGGCTTGATTCGGACCCCTCTTCTGACTGTCTTGAGGAACAGATTGTGCAACTAGTACTTTCATTTTCGTGTCTTTCATACGTTTTCTCTCATGATCTTGCTCTTCTCTGATTCTATTCTGGTGGTATTGAAGCATCTGTAACATCTGGGACGGGGTATTAGCTTGCCAGGTACTTTCGACTTTCAAAACTCGATTCTTAACTTGTGGACTTGAATTCTCGACTAGTTTAGTAACAAAAAGATGAGGGTATGACTCGCTACTCGTCTTGAGGCCACTGTTTATAATAAAACATTTTTCAAATCTAGAATAAAAATCACTAGTGTCTTCGTCTTGTTTCTGTTTACATGCTGAGATTGCATCCCAGTCTTCCTTTTTAGTTGCTAATAGTCTGGGCAAAACTTGTATTAATAATTCTGGTAATTCTTTACATTTATCTCCAAGACCGGTACCTGGTACTCGTATCTTGTCTTCAGCTTCTAGAACTGCCCAATCGATCTTTTTCTCTCCCACCTCCCATTCTTTTTCCTTGAGTTTCTCATATACCCCTGCGGGCAACAGGACCTTTAACATTTTAATAATATCTGGATACGTGTATTCTCCCATACGGAGCATGTCTTTTAATTCTCGGTGGAACCCTGCTGGATCTTTATCATGACAGGGAATTAACTTTTTCATCTCTAAGAGTTCCATCTTTGTGATAGGGGTGTAAACAAACACTCGTTGCATTTCACCACCCTCTGTCTTAACTGGATGCACTTCTCGTAACGGATTCTGTCTGTCTATGTAAAAGGGTTTACTTTCTGGGGGTGAGACATGAACAAAATGCGGGTTCAAAAACATACTATATTTGTGGCGCTGTTCTAGAATGACACTAATTAAATCGGTACCTAAACCTTTCCATTTATACTGGAGTAACTCGTTCAGGACATCATGTAACGGACCTGGATCAGAATGTTGACCCTCATACAATGTAATGAGGTGCTGAATCATGTACATACCCGCCAGTCGTTGCTCGGCTGGGGGCAATTTCAGAAACATTTGTGCCACTATTTCGTCTGGAAAAGTGGTAGAATCAGTAATCCATCGGACTGCTGATCGGACTAGTTCTTGTTCATGCATAGTACTTAACTCGCTATAACCGATTCGTGATTTCAGAATGTGATCGGTAGCTTGAAATACTTGTTCTAGAGAACCTTGTTCTGGTGCTGGATGATGTAAAACTGACTTGTGTTCTAGGCGCAAATGGCGGCCTGGAAATCTAGATTTTCCTACATACGCTATTCTAGCGGGATTCTCGTCCTCTACCTCTTCTGTAGAAGAGTCATTTTCTTTCTCGCTTACTTGTGCTGCTTTACGTTGTTCGTGTAACCTTATTATTTCCTTACGAATTTTCTTGTACATACTCTCTATACTACCGATAGTCTTATGCTTACCCTCGGCTATATTATCACTCCACTTTGTCAGGACTTTCATTTCGGCTCGATCTTTGGTCGGATAATCTTGTTCTCTTATTAGACAATTAATCAGAAACTTTAATAGCATGAGCTGGACTTCAACTTTTCTTTGGCACATGACGTCACTAATACTTTCTGGATCATTCCCTGTACGGATGAAACGATATATTCTGTCTAGATCTTCTTTCATATCTGGTAGGGTGACTAGATACTCGGTCACCTTTCTCACGCGTAATGAGTATAATACCATATTATCCTCGCCTGGGACTGGATCATAGCCACATTCGTTAAGGGCTTTTCTTATTTCTGCAACAGACTGATATCTGGGCGTACGCTGTGACGCTTGTGCATGTAATTCGGCTAACGTTAAACGTTTGTGTGGCGGCGGGGTTCCTAGAGGACCTCCTCCTGCGGCCCCTAAACTAGAGTCGTCTACTGATGCACTTCGTGCTGGCAGAGCGGGAATTTGAAATGCAGGCTGGACCGGGGGTACCGTAGCAGGTACTGCAAGGGGTGCCCCGGTGTCTGGAGGAGCAGGAAGTGCCTGATTTACAGGGACTGGCGGAGCGGGATTTGCATATTCCGGGACTGTGTCGTCCAAATAGGACGAAATGAAAATATCAGCTGCGGTCGGTTTGTGACGTAGCTTGATCGGAACTAACGGTGGCGGAAAATTACTGGATGCCTCCGGGGTCGCTTTTGGCAAGCCCTCGGCAAGAAGAGGATACATACCCTTAATAAGAGCATGCCTCTGTCTGTCTGACTGTTCGGTTTTAACTCGTTCACCTATCTCGATTAATTCTTTTTCTTGTGCTCGCTCTAAGGATTCTCTACTTAATTCAGACTTTCTGATTTCTTTTTCGGTTCTTTTATGAGATTCTTTGCGCCATAACTCGATGGCATCTTTCTGTGACTGTCTGGCTTTCTTTTTCCATAATGCCTCTTCTACTCTCATGATGCACTCGGCATCCCATGTACCTGATACGGGCCATCTATACTTTTCCTCTAAACCTTTGGTATACTCTACCCATAAATCTAGATATAATATGGCACTTATGCCATGCTTCTGATACATAAAATGACCTGGACTGTCCCTAGGCGGGACAGGAACTGCTTCTTCTAGCAGACCCTTTCTAGTTTTTAACTGACGTAATCTCGAAAAGAGGGACATTGCAAACTTGAATCTGTACACAATACAATACACGAGGGACAATAACAATTGAGAAAACAATTCAGGCATACCACGACATTGAAAATACATTGAATAACATTATGAAGCAACAGTTCGGACAGAATACTACCAGGAACACTGAGAACAGAAACACATGAATTTCTCGAGAACGGAACAGACTAGAATTACTGGATGCGCTGCTGGAACAGCACGGAACATACCGGTCCCATAAAGGGACGCATCAAGACCCGTATCCACCTAGGTGAACACTTCGTTTCAGATCTGCGTACCCAGACCCATCGGACCAGAGACAATTTAGATTGACCCTGTCTAGATACTACCCCAGCAACGGTACTCACCGGGCAGCAAGAACGGAAGGCCTCGGACTGGACTGGACTGTTTCGACGCCGGACGGACGAACTTCGGACTTCTGTTACGGGTGGGCCTCCGGATACCTCGGACCTTGGACTCTCGGCTTGGGCTCTGGTCGGGACTCGCCGCGTTCCTCCACCGTCTCGTCTGGATGCTGGACCACCTCCTCCGTCTCCTCCGTGGGCCTGAGGGATACTTAAAGCAGAAATATCTGCCGGTGCGCAGAAGAGTTCCGTCACGACTGCAGAGGGTCAGGGGGCCGGCGTGGCTTCACCGACGCGTGGGGAAAGGGCAAGTCCCTATTCAGGCGCCATTATGTGGTAAATAAATAAATAATACCTCTATTTTTGAATGGATAAATGAATAACAGATAGCTCAATAAATAAGAGTCAAGATTCGAGGTAGTAGGAGTTTGCAGGTTTATTACAGCATAAAGGACAGGAACAGGACAACCTGCATAGGAATAGGATGGCAGGGCCCGGCAGCTGCCGGGGCTGGATCTGGGATGAGCGCGCTCTGGAGAAAGGACTGGCGTAACATTTAATAACAATACACAGGCATATATATATTAAAACAGTTGCATTACAATACATACGATAGGCGGAGCAGTGGGTGGAGCAAAGGGTGTGACGCGTAGCAGTCGCGAAAGATAAGGGTGAAAGTAGGTGTAACAGGGCGTATACATAGACATGTGATGCAAACGTAACAGAATATGTCATGAATGGGGCGGAAACATGGAGGGGGCTACCTAAGGAGCCGGGACCTCTAACCTGATGGTGCGCGCAAACTGGCAATGACGTATTACTAGGAGAAGCTGGGGGCTACGAACTCTGTGCTAGGAGCAGAGACTGAAGTCTGGAGAGTCAGGGCGACATGTACCTAAACAGTATCTAGTATCTGATGTTTAGAGAACATGTTGATATAAACTAGAAGTCAGGAGGGGAAAGGCTAACTTGATTCTAGGACTGGAGCATGCATTATTCTACATGTAGTGCGTGATGAAGAATATTAAATGACCATTAATACAGTATTTCTCTTACATGGAGACGTAAAGGCTAGACAATGACGGAAACTATTGATGCGATTCAGTAGCTTTAGGAATGCAGAGAAGGAGGGCTGGACTGATAACTTAGAATCATAACATACTCTTGGCAGACTCAGGGGCAGAGCCAGGCTGAACCGGGCACTGTGAGGCAGGAAGTAAGTGAAGGGTCAGGGACACAGGTGGGGCTGTATCGCTCCTCAGCGAGGGCTTCAGGAGACAGGAGCTGAATCTGGTGTCCGGGCCCTTTTGAGGCCTAGAAACGGGGACTTTACAATGGAATAACGTGCACACTGAGAAACGTGGCAACGTAGCTTTACATAGGCCTGATATTCGTAGTATTCACGAGAACTGGAAATAGACATACTAGAGATGGACACAACTGTAATTGCGTCATTAATCGAACTTGGGGAATACATATGCATATTAATCATGCACACATAACATATGATGGAGGACG
Organism: Lissotriton helveticus; assembly: GCF_964261635.1. NCBI lineage: Eukaryota > Metazoa > Chordata > Amphibia > Caudata > Salamandridae > Lissotriton > Lissotriton helveticus. Next base: position 2,052,046,444 of record NC_136063.1, on the reverse strand, counting down.
CGTAGGGACACAGAACATGGCAAAATTTACTTTTCCACAGCCTGGCAAGGTTTTCTTCTCCCAACGGTGCAGTCTGACTCCCAGAGAGGAAGCTTTGAACTGGGGGCCCGGGCCATTTCGCCGCGCGGGCGGCGGACGGATGGCGTTGCCTTCTTCTTGCCTCTCCTGCGCCCGCAGGTGGGCAAACATTTTTGAAAAGTTGCCTGTGACTCTTGGCGGTGGATCACTCGGCTCGCGCGTCGATGAAGAACGCAGCTAGCTGCCAGAATTAGTGTAAATTGCAAGATACATTGATCATCGACACTTGGAACGCACCTTGCGGCGCCTGTTTGAGGGTCGCTCAATCATCAATCACCCCGGGGCTTCCCGGGGACGCGGCTGGGCCCTTCGCAGGGTTAGCTCCACTTCCCCTTCTTCCCCCCAGAAGGTAAGCCCCTCCGATTGCCCTTGGCAGGGTCCCTCGCCGGGTCCTGTCACGGAGGTACGCCGCCGGAGCGCCTGGCCCCCGAGAAAGGGGTCTGTGACCGGTCGGCCCCAGGCCTGTCCTGGGATGCCTGGCTGTGTGCCGTGTGTGGGTGTCTGTGATGTCCCACCGGCTGCCCACGCGCATGCACCTCGGGCGCCCACATTTGCGGCCAGCTTCCCGGGGAGGGCGAAACCCCTCCTGATCCAGGAAAAGAGGGCGTGCGTTGCCGGGACCCGGCAGGGTCCTGACCTTCCCCGGCAGACCCCCTTCTGAAGCTCCAGCATCATTCTTCCGACTACGACCTCAGATCAGATGTGGCGACCCGCTAAAATTAAGCATATTGATAAGCAAAGGAAAAAAAACTAACAAGGATTCCCCCAGTAACGGCGAGGGAAGAGCCCAGCGCCGAATCCTCGCCCGGCGGCCGGCTCAGGAAATGTGGCGTACAGAAGACCAACTCCCCGGCATCTCTCAGTAGGTCCATGTCCTTCTGATCGAGGCTCACCCCGCGGACGGTGTTAGGCCGGTAGCAGTCCCCGGCGCTCCTGGATCGGGTCTTCTCGGATTCAGGTTGCTTGGGAATGCAGCCCAAAGCGGGTGGTAAACTCCATCTAAGGCTAAATACGGGTGCAAGACCGATAGCCAACAAGTACCGTAAGGGAAAGTTGCAAAGAACTTTGAAGAGAGAGCTCAAGAGGGCGTGAAACTGTCAAGAGGTAAACAGGTGGGGTCCGTGCA
>NC_136063.1:2051705240-2052042740 GCF_964261635.1 Lissotriton helveticus | reverse complement strand
AAGTGAGAGATACCTTGGATTGAACTTTGATCCACACACTGGCCATACAAGCAACAACAAAATTAATGAAGTTTTTGTTAATTGAGCTCAAAAACTTGATAATCTACCACTTAAGCACACGCAGAAAATAGAAATTTTGTGTCAGTACTTGGTCCCTAAACTATCATTCAAATTGGAAATGACAGGAACAGAAGCTAAAACTTTAAATGCTCTGGATCAAACAATAAAAAAGTATGTCAAACATTTTCTACACCTTCCTGCATGCACATGTGATGGTCTGCTATATTCGAAAAGATAATTTGGGGGCCTCAGTAAACCAAAACTATGTACACAAATTTACACAAATTGGTCTCAATAAAGTCAATAGTTTCTTGTATCTCAGGGCAGCTCCAGATCTGTACATAGCTCATTCATGTATGCAAGAGAAGAAATACATAACACAATTGATAACATCATCAAAACTCACAAACTCAACATTTAGATAGTAGGTTTCTGAGTTATGATTTGAATTTGTTAGCAACATATGAATGGAGAAAAGAAGAATTTGAGAAATGGGCAAATCTCCCTGTCCAAGGTGATGGCATAAAATACTTAGCAAGTAATCCAACCTCAAACTTCTGAATCAGCAAGCATAACAAAATGAAAGAAAATCAGTACATATCTGTGCTGATGTTAAGAGCAAATGTTTTATATACTAGAGAAACCATCACTAGGGGAAGAAATCGTACATGTAGGTATTGTAATAATGTTTGCGAAGCAATTTCACATATTTCAGGCGCATGTATTAAAACCAAGAACATTAGGATAAAAAGCCATAATAAAAATCTGGAATTGCTCATTGATAGAGCAAAAAGGTGTGGTTGGATGGCATATAGGGAACCTGATGTTAAGAATAATCAAGGTGAACTGCGAAAACCAGATGTAGTGTTTACAAAAAATGGTACAGCTGTAGTGATTGATGTCTCAATTTGTTATGAAATTTCACAGAATTCCCTTGAATTAGCATTTGAGAGAAAAGTGAAATACTATCAGGATCTGTCACAGCAAATCAAAGTCACTCAAAGTCAAAAGTTTGCTTTATTCGGTTAAAACTTTAAAACCATCAAAGCACGGCACAGTTTTACCTCATACAATTATACATGATTACATACTAACATATAACACCGCTAAATATGTTTTAATGCAAGTAATATACAATATAATTGACTATAAAAGGTTAAAAACAGTTTGTTACCCAATGTTAGTCATTTCCTAAAAGTGATCCAAATTTATATAAAAATGACTTTTCAGGAAAGGGCTTGCAGAAGAAAAAATTACGGTGCTGCAATTTATTTCTACACCTAATGGCCCCTGTAATATAACTCGCCACACCAAAGCACACCACAGCGGACCCAAGCATTTGTAGATAAGCCATAGCTGGTCTAATTTACTCGAAATTGCAGCCCCTTAATAACGGCAAAATAAATTTCTTGCGGGGCAAAACATAAAACTTACAGAAAAAGATCATATGGAGCATGTTTTGCTCAGAATAGTTATCGCATGGGCATGGCCCCAAAGTCCCCTTTTTAGTAAAACCTTTTGGGAAGGATAACAACCAAGGTAGTATGTTGTGTTTAAATCTTAACAGCACAAACAAATGGAACGGTTTACTTATGTAAGTCACAGTCGGCTGGATGTCTCTCCCTATACTTAACATTACAAACTTTCTAACTGATGGTTTTAACGATTACTCTTCTTCCCTTTGTAGCTTTAGCCTGTTCAGAAATTGGGACTCTATGGCCTTAATGGCCATTTTGCTTAGCGGACTAGGATTCGTGAACAGATCAGGACAGCCCATAAGATCGGTTTGCGATTTAATATAGCGAATCCAAGGTATTGCAAGGGCCTTATCTAAGGACAAACAATCTTGAATAATTAGTTGATTTAAGTTTGGCGCTTGTTGTGCCCATATTCTCAGCCACCCTAACAACGGGGCCACAGCGATCTTATCAGAAATATAGCCCGCCCCCAAGTCTTCATGAACATTAAAAGAAGATACAGATTGAGGGAGCGACAACACTTTTCTACAAAAGACATTTTCCGTAAGTTGGATCTCATTCACATCAGTATACCCCCACACCTCACTCCCATACAATACCATGGGTACACATTTAGCATTATAGATTTTCATAAGAGCCAGTAGAGGCTTGCATCCCAAACGTTTCGCAAACCCTAACAGGGCACTTGAGGCTCTCGCTAGTGTGTTCTTTTTCAATGCACCTTGCATAACCCATGACCTTCTGTCATCAAAGACAATCCCCAGGTACGGGAAGGTTGGTAATTTACTAAGTACCTCCCCTTTGCAGAAGAATGATGCCTTTTTCGCCCGCCCTCCACCAATTGACATGGCATGTGATTTTTTTAAATTAGTCATCAAATCTAAAGAATCCATAAAATTCATAAAACAATCTAGTAGGGATTGTAACCCTCTTGCCGTTCTCGCTAATAAGACAGTACCGTCGGCATATAACAATGCCGGAATCTTTTTTTGCCCAACTGTCGGAATGTCCTTACATGCCCCGATTAGTGTGTCCCCCAAATTATTAATATAGAGCGTAAACAACAAGGGTGCAAGTATGCACCCCTGTCTTACCCCTCGCTTTACTGGCCATGCATCAGTCAAACTCCCATTCTCATCATAACGGACTGCTGCACTGGTGTTCTCATGCATGTCAGCAAGAAAGGAAATCAACACCGGGTCCAGCCCCAGGTGTAACAAGGAAGTCCACAGTTTTTGTCGGTTAACGAGGTCAAATGCAGTGGACAAATCCATGAATGCTAAATGTATGTCCCACTGCTTTGCCACTGTGTACTTCCCTATGACAAGATTTAAATTCAGGCATTGTCCTACAGTGCCTGTTCCCTTTCTAAACTCGTACTGCAAGTCCGAGACGATAGAGTTATCTTCTAACCAATCTGTCAGTCGCTGAAATACCACTTTCCCCATTATTTTTGCGGCCGAGTCCAAGAGCGAGATCGGCCGATAGCATGCCGGATCCTTTCTTGAACCTTTTTTAAATATTTGGACGATGACAGCTTTGCTCCCAGATGCTGGAGGGCCAACTTTGGAAGCCGCATTAAAGACAGAAGTTAATACCTTTGCCCAGTAACCTGGGTCAGCCCTATACAGGTCCGCCGGGACCCCATCCGGGCCCGGAGCTTTCCCCTTAGCAGTGGACTCAATTGCCTCCAAAACTTCCTCCTCTGTAAAGTTGATTTTAACCGCCTGCATGGGTACACCTCGTAAGGCAGAAGATGACTGATTTATTTCCGCATAGAGGCCACTAAAGTGATCCACCCACTTTTCAGGAGCAATGAGACCGTCCCTGATTGTATTGTCTGTCTCATTGAACAAGGGGCTGTTAATCACTTTCCAGGACACTCACCTTGGACAGTTCCTCCCATGCCAAATCTTTTAATTCGTTTTTCCTCAATTTAATAGTTTTTTTGTATTTTCTTCTAGCCTCAGCAATCTTCTGTGGGTCTCTGCTAGATTCTTTTAATACTTCTAGCAGGACCATGTGAGTATCACTACAAGCTTGATTGAACCAACTTTTCCATTTTTTAGGCTTAGGTTTGCTTTTTCTAGTTAAGTTTACTGCTACATAATCTGTAATACGACTGAAAGCACCAAGGATTATCTTAGGATCAGTAACCATGTCCAGACATAAGCTGTGTGCCGTGTCCTCAGTGTTACTCCTGAGCAGATTTTCCTGAAAATCTGCAGGTTTAATCACCTCCCACCTTAATCTCCGCCCCTGGGATACACTATCTATTTTTGAGTTAGACATCAGGGCCGTGCTTCTTTGCCTCTGAGCGCCCTAATTGTTATATCCATAGCGAGCGGATTATGATCGCTAAGACCTTTAAATGAGACACCAAACGATTCTATTGTGTCTTTCAAAAGAGATGACACTAAAATATAGTCTATTGTAGAACAGTTGCCTTGTCCAATGAAAGTTGGAACAGTAGAAGAAGTTTCTCCTTGTAATGGAGCACACAGATGGCGTGCGGCTAAGAAACTCTGAAGATACGTCCCACTTTTAGTATGCTCGAAATGAATACTCCCCCTCAAGTCATCGTCAGCATCAATATGCTGCAGACATTTTAGATGACAAACATGGGTATTAAAATCTCCCAGAACTAAAATATAATAAAAAGCATCATTATTTGCATCGTAATCATCCAGGAACACCGACAGTGCCCTTAGGTGGTCCAATTCATCGATCCTAGTGAAGGAATTATAAAAATTGACTACTAGGATTTTGGGCAGATTATCAGCCTCAAGTCTCACCGCTAAAATGTTTGGGGAGCATGTCCCAACTAACACTGCTTTGTACAGAAGTTTAAGACTAAATAATAACAGAAGACCCCCCCTGGCTCTCCCTGCTAAGCTGGTATGGCAAATTTACTAAATGATTGAAAACAATCCAACAAATAAGATTCTCTAGACTCCCAGGTTTCCTGCGGGGCAATAATATGATATGCTAAAAGAAAGGCCTCCCATTTCGGTTCCCCTCTTTTTGATCGTAATCCCGCAATATTCCAAGATAGGATCATCAATTTATTCTCAGAAGAAAGAGCTCTTGTCCGGATACACTTATTAGTCTCTGTAACCCTAGGGATCAATAGTGGTGAGTTGATAACACCGGGTTCCCCTACCGGCCTCACAATCTGAGCCTCTGTGTCCAAAGATAACCCTTCTATCACAGGGTATAGCACAGACCTATCTCTCATTACAACTATATCACTAGGTATACTAAATAAAGCTTTTTCACCAAATATAGTGACCCTATCTCTCGCTAAGGTGCGGGCCGTACCCTGTAAGTCAAATCCAGTAAGTGGACGCACTGTACGATCGTCCACTGGGCTAACTGTTCCTAGTTCTATGTTTGTCATTGCACGGAGTCAATCATTGGTATTCAGCGAGCTTAGGGCCTCATATCTATTGCTCAAAGCAATAACACCAGTAGAACCGGTTAACTGAGTAATAAAATGGCTACAATCCCCAGTTACTCTGTTGTTATGAGGTGGATAGAAAAACCTCAGTGGTAGTACATTCACATAATCCGGCTGAATCCTAACTGATCCGGCCTGATTCAGAATGTGCTCAACTAATCTCGGGCAACCAAAGCTTATGACGACACAGTCGCCCTTAAGCGTCTTCCTAGTTTTTCCCACCCATGATACCCTTCTGATCATTTTAAAGTTATTAAACAAGTGGTCACCTAGAACTGTTTTAACACTCAAAAAGTGGAGGGCCTTATTCTTAAGGGTGGTCCAGAGTTCCTCTCTGCCATCCTGGGGTTTCTGGACATTTGCCAAAATTATCGAATATGGGCAAGCTTCAGGTGGGAGGTGCAACAATTGTTCTTGCGCACAGGCCCGCATTGGGAGACTTAATCTCCCCACTGGACCCGTCGGACCCGGTTTCGGACCTTGGTTAGTTCCCACTCCTACGCCTGTATGGATGGTTGATGGTGCTATGGCTTGGGGTACTGGGGTCATCATTGAATCTACCAGGTCAGATACTCTAGTTGTGAGTGCACTTAGAGAATGCCCAATCGGTTGAATCACCCCAGGTTTTGGAGTTTCTCGGGTTGTAATATATTTTTCAATAGTATTTAATCTGCAATCTATTTGTTCCAATTTATCCATTTTTCATTTCCTTTTTGCTTGACCTCAGTTCATCTTTTATCACTCCTCTTCCCAAGCGCATCTGGGCTAGAAATTGGAGCAGAGTGGATATTCCTGCCCTTTGTTCCTCTCTTTCCATCTCAGATCCTATCCTGGCAGATCTTACACCGTCCAGGCAGCTCGATGCCCTTGGTAGCTGGCTCCTGAAAGCCTGCGACCAGGCTGCTCCCTTGAAACTTGTAACAGTCAAACGCGCCCATGACGCAAACAAATGGTTTTCTCCCGCACTCAAGGTTAAAAAACTCTCCAGGCATTCTCCAGGCCCACACAGTGTATTTTTCTGGGAGAGTTCTTGATGCCGAAAACCACTCCAGGGAGATATTCTCTATTGTTCGAGAGCTGTCCTCTTCCGATAGGGCCTCCCCGAAGGTTCTCCCTTCCCAGCAGCTATGTAACTCTCTCAACGATTTCTTCGTTGAGAAGGTTGCTCTTATTAAGGCTGGGATTCCCTCCCCTTCCTCTACCTTCTGTGACCCCCAGCCCCCCCCTTCTGTTTCCCGATTCACCCACCTACCCTTTCTTACCAGAGACTCCTTTCTTTCCCTTTTGACTCGTGTTAAATCTGGTTCACCGGCTGACGTTGCCCCAGCCCACATTCTTCGCAGTCTCTTCTCGAGCTGTTATCTTCCCCCCCTTACCTTTCTTAATAACTCCTTGGACCAGGGGATTGTCCCAGTTCTTCACAAAACGGCCGTTGTTATCCCTTTGTTAAAAAAAACCTGGGGCTGACCCCACCTCCCCTTCTAACTATCGCCCTATCTCCCTTCTTCCCTTCCTGGCTAAGGTCCTGGAGGCCCATGTCACTCAGGCCCTAGGTGCCTTCATTGAGGAAGCCGGAGGACTTGCCTCTCGACAGGCCGGCTTCCGCCCTCGCCATTCCACCGAGAAGGTGGTTATTTCGGTGATGGATGACCTCAGGGAGGGGCTGGACACCAACTCTCCCCAGGCCCTGGTCCTTCTGGACCTCTCCGCCGCTTTTGACACTGTTGAGCACTCCATTCTTCTCACCCGTGTCAGGGCGGCGGGCATCGAGGGTCCAGCCTTGGCCTGGATCGCCTCCTTCCTGAGAGATCGCTCCCAGGCCGTCCACCTGGCCGATTTCACTTCCCCCACTCACCAAGTTCGGTGTGGTGTTCCCCAGGGTTCCTCCCTTCCCCGTTATTATTTAATCTGTATATTTACCCTCTCATCTCTGCACTCCAAAATATGGAGGTCACCGTATATAACTATGCGGATTACCTCCAGCTCATTTTCCAGCTTTCACATTCCCCTACCAGTATACTCACCTTCCAGTCGGTCATGCTGTTCATCAGCGATTGGATGAACGGTAATCATCTGAAATTAAATCCGGACAAGACGGAACTTGTTGTTACTGGTTGCACTCCCAGTCCCTGGTCTCCCAGATTTTGGCCCCCCTCCTTGGGTGCTCCCCCTACCCCTTCGCTTACTGTAAAAACTCTGAGGATTTCACTTAACCGCCACGTTACCCCTCACAATCAGATAAATGCTGTTGTTTCCTCCTGTTTTTTTGCCCTTCGCACTATACGAAAAATTTCCAGTTTTTTTTCTGTTCCAGCCCTCAAACTCATTCTGATGGCCATGGTTCTGTCCCGGCTGGACTATGGGAACATTGTTTACAACGGAGCTCCCGCTTACGCACTCCACCGCCTCCAGCTGGTTCAGAACCAGGCTGCCCGTCTGATTCATGGTTTACCCAGATTTCATCATGTTACCCCCCTTCTCCAATCCCTTCACTGGCTCCCTATCAAAGAGCGGGCCCTTTTTAAACTGGGGTGCACAACTTTTCAGGCCTTGGCGGGGACTGCCCCTGACTTTATATCCTCCGCCATCAGTGCCTACCGCCCCAGCCGTGAACTTCGTTCTTCCACCAAATTTTTGCTCTCTGTTCCCCGCTTTAAGAAAAAGAAAGCTGGGGGTATGAAATTTAGGGTCCTTGCACCCACCCTTTGGAACTCTCTCCCTTTGCACATTAGATCTATCTCTACGTATTCTGAGTTCCGTAGAGCACTTAAGACTTTTCTTTTTTCCCGTGCTTTCCCACCTTAGTACCCTGCCCCCTCCTTTACACTCACCCCCTGGTCTAAGCGTCCTCTCAGCGCCATGAAGCCGTACGGCATAAGTGCGCTATACAAATCCCTGTAAATTCAAATTCAAATCCATAACAGGAGTGATAAATACCCTCAGACGATCTTCCATGGTTCTCATAAATTCACACATTTTAGCCCCAGGGTGTCTTCTATATTTTGTTCATCAAACTCTATGGTTCCCTTAGGCCTTCCCTCCCCAACCTGTTTTGTGCTATTTTCATCCAGTCTACCTCGCCCAAAGTTAGATTTTATATTTTTATAATTCCTGGGCTGTTTTGCTTGTTGTCGACTTCCTTTAGGGGCATCACTTGCCTTTCTTTTCCCTATAAACACATTACTGTTCATTACAGAGGTGGACCGTAACTGCCTGGTACATGTAACTAAGGGTGTGGGCGATACATTAGTCACATTGGATGAATCTGAGGAAATAGATAGGCTTGCGTCCAATACTGACCCATTCGGGGCCCCAGGTATGCCCCGGGATACCGAAGAAACAACAGTGTTTATAGACGCCTCTGTAGTTATTAACCGGCAAAGTCTTTGACAAGATGGGTCTAGGGACAACCTTCTTTCCACCAGTTCTATTTCTTTAGACACCACAGTTTCTGCTTGCTTCAGAAAAGCGTCCAGGGTTCCCACCCCCCCACCCCCAGCGCACACTTTAGTCAAAGATTTGGCCATGTTAAAGATATATATATGATAGGCCCAGTAATCCAAACAGTTGTCCAACAGATATAAATGTTCTGCAACTTACTTCTCAGATGTAAGAGGAGGGGCCCAGCCCAGCCTCCTATGGCCTCTGAGGGCCACAGAGGGCCCGCCCTTTGCCCTCCGTCCCGAGCGCGTCCCGCGATGCGCGTTGGTGGTGCCGATTAAATACACCTGGGCACCGCGTTGCGGGAGGGTCTACCTGTGTCCCGCTGCCCCCTGGGCTTTGTAGTCCGCCCTTCTGCTGCTTGGCACACTGACCCCACAAGCGAGCGTTTCCCGCACGAGGAGTGATGTGAAGGTCCTGAGGGGTGCGTGGTTCGCCTCCAAGCCGTGTCCCACATTGCTACTGCTTCTAGATTCTTTATCCGCCAAAATAGATTTTCGCCGCGATGCGCAGTGGTGGTGCCGATTAAATACACCTGGGCTCCGCGTTGCGGGAGGGTCTACCTGTGTCCCGCTGCCTCCTGGGTTTTGTAGTCCGCCCTTCTGCTGCTCAGCACACTGACCCCACAAGCGAGCGGGAAACGCGAGGAGTGATGTGAAGGTCCTGAGGGGTGCGTGGTTCACCTCCAAGCCGTGTCCCACGTTGCTACTGCTTCTAGATTCTTTATTCGCCAAAATAGATTTTCGCCACGATGCGCGGTGGTGGTGCCGATTAAATACACCTGGGCTCCGTGTTGCGGGAGGGTCTACCTGTGTCCCGCTGCCTCCTGGGCTTTGTAGTCCGCCCTTCTGCTGCTCGGCACACTGACCCCACAAGCGAGCGTTTCCCGCGTAGCGGGAAACGCGAGGAGCGATGTGAAGGTCCTGAGGGGTGCGTGGTTCACCTCCAAGCCGTGTCCCACGTTGCTACTGCTTCTAGATTCTTTAACCGCCAAAATAGATTTTCGCCCAAATCAAAGATCTCACCAAATGCAACAGTGTAAAATTTCATGGCTTTATCGTTGGATGTCGTGGTATTTGGCTTCTATGTAATGATGTTGTTCTGGCTGATTTAGCTCTGCAAATGTCATTCCCATTCAAGAAAAATGTTTGCCTGACTACTTCAATGGACACTCTTAAAATGTGCCAAGTATTCATGGACAATTGAGTATCAAGCTTATACTGAAATGTACACTTTCTTGCAGCACACATGTCACCCTTATAAAGCATATTGTTTTAACATATAGGTTTATAGTTGACACGAGAGTTAGTATAGATGTGAATTTTATGGATGTGAATTTTCTAGTTAGATGTGTAATTTGTAGATGTGTGTTTTTATAAAAGTATGCTTATAACAATTTAGATATAGTTGTGTACATCATACTTATTGAAATGTTTTGAATGATGAATAGGTCTCAAATAATTTCATACACATAATTGTCACACATTGATTATTGATGTCCTGCTAATCATATTTTAATTTCTCAGGACTGTTCGTAGACAACTTTATATTGCTGGAATAGTACTGCAGGGTGTACTATCACTGGCCTATATGTGATCCCAGTTCCAGTGAGGACAGCGTTTAGTGTGGCTGTACTCTGGAGCGAAAGAATGTTGTCCTGTTGTAAGTAAGACCAATTTGACGCTGATGGACAGCATAATAATCCAGAATGAGCCACCGCGAGTGAGGTGGTACAGAAATATCCAAATGCCTCATCATCTAATTATTGACGTGCATGAATGGATGGACGAGATTCCCGCTGTCCCTACCTCCTATCTAGCGAAATCACAGCCAAGGAAACGGGCGTGGCAGAATCAGCGGGGAAGAAGGCCACCTGAAGCTTGACTTCAGTCTGGCATTGTGAAGAGACATGAGAGGTGTAGGATAAGTGGGAGGCCCTAGGGCCGCTGGTAAAATACCACCACTCTTATCATTTTTTTCACTTACCCGGTGAGGCGGGGATCGAGCCTGATGGGACTCTCGCTTCTGGCTCCAAGTTCCCGGCGCCCGCCGGGCTTGACCCGCTCCAGGGACAGAGGCAGATGGGGAGTTTGACTGGGGCGGTACACCTGTCAAACGATAACGCAGGTGTCTTAAGGCGAGCTCAGGGAGGACTGAAACCTCCCGTGGAGCAGAAGGGCAGATGCTCGCTTGATCTATATTTTCAGTATGAATACAGGCCATGAAAGCGGGGCCTCACGATCCTTCTGACTTTTTGGGTTTCAAGAAGGAGGTGTCAGAAAAGTTACCACAGGGATAACTGGCTTGTGGCAGCCAAGCGTTCCTAGCGACTGTGCTTTTTGATCCTTCGATGTTGGCTCTTCCTATCATTGTGAAGCAGCATTCACCAAGCGTTGGATTGTTTACGCACGTGAGCTGGGTTTAGACCATTGTGAGACAGGTTGGTTTTACCCTACTGATTATGTGTTGTTGCAATAGTAATCCTGCTCAGTACGAGAGGAACAGCAGGTTCAGAATTTTGGTGTATGTGCTTGGCTGAGGAGCCAATGAGGCAAAGCAACCATCTGTGGGATTATGACTGAACGCCTCTAAGTCAGAATCCCCCTTAAACCGTAACAATACCGCAGTGCTGTGGTTGGCCTGAGATAGCCGGCCTCAGGGGCCGGTGCGTAGAGCCGCTCGCTTAGGGACCGGACTGCAGACGGAAGGGGGCCGCCTCCATCGCCCTTAGTGCAGCGCATGTTCGTGAGGCACCCGGTGCTAAATCATTCGTAGACGACCTGATTCTGGGTCAGGGTTTTGTAAGTAGCAGAGCAGCTACCTCGCTGCGTTCTATTGAAAGTCATCCTCTGAGCCAAGCTTTTGTCTCTCTGTGCGTGGGCACCCGCAGACGCCTTCCTCCACCACACCCAGGGGTGGGTCCCTCTGCCGCCGGGCCAGTGGGAGGGATGTGGAGGGGTTAACACAGGCCCGCGGGAGGCTGCCTCCACCAGGTGCCCTCTGGTACGGGGGCCTCCCCCTCCCATCCCTGCTTCTTGGGTCGGGCCTCCCCTCTCCTTCCCTTCCTGGGCAAGTCAGGCAGGGAGGCAAGCAGCAGCCACCCGGGGAAGGAGCCTCCCGAGCGGCTGCCTCTGTGCGCCCGGCCACCCGCACCGGACTGCAAGAGTGACTGGGTACGGCAACCTCCCAGCCCATCTGGGTGCTGGGCCATCCCGGGCCGTCTGGTCACCTGCCTGCACGACAAGATGGCCCTGCGGGCAGAGCGACCAGATGGCCCTGCAGGCCGGGTGACCAGATGGCCCTGCCGGCTGGGTGACCAGATGGCCCTGCCGGCTGGGTGACCAGATGGCCCTGCTGCCTGGTGGCTGGGCTAACTCCAACTTTTGTCCCACCCCAAAGTTCTGTAAGCCCCGAGAAAAATGTGCTCCCCAGGCAGACCATCAGGGAGAGGACGTGGCTTGGGCTTAACCCTCCTTGGTTCCAGCTGAGGGCCCGGGTGCTGGGGACAGGGGTCCACCGGGGCCTGGGGAGGCCCTCCCCAGCCTGGCTAGGGTCCGGAAGCTGAGACTGGGGCTAGGGCTTGAGCTCCATCCCAAGGGCCCCAGGGTGTGTGAGCCCCCTGTCCTCCAAGCCATCAGAGGGTATGGACGCTGGGGACAGGGTTCCATTGGGGCATAGGGAGGCTGTACGCGGCCTGGCTAGGGTTCAGAAGTTGGGACAGGGCCTGGGGCTTGAGCTCCGTTTGGAAGTCCTCGGGGTGCCGGAGACCCCCATCCTGCAAGTCAGCTGAGGGTCCGGGTGCTGGGGACAGGGGACAGGGGTCCATCGGGGCCCGGGGAGCGTCCCCCTGCTTGGCTGGGTTCAGGAGGTCTTGCCAGGGTCCCGGGGAGGGTGGGCTCCCCACCCCGTGTTCCGTCCTCAGGCCTGCCGGATGGCAGGGTGCCTGGGACGGTGTCCCGCAGGCCCGGGGAGGCTTCCCCTGTACCTCGTGGCCCTGGAGCCCTGGCTGGGTGCAGGGGCCTCTCAGGGCCCGGGTCGGGTGTTCCAGCCCTGGGCTTTGTCCCCTGTTCTACCGATGTGCCAAAGGCCTGAGTTGGGGTTCCGTGGATGTCCGGGGAGCACTCCTCGCTTGGCTGGGTGCAGGAGCTCCGTCATGAGCACCGCAGCCCACGCCCACGGCCTAGCCACCCCACAAACCCCCGCACCACAGCAGAATTCGCGCCACAGCGAAGGGGTTATAGTTGAAGTGGCTCATGCCCTTCTCCTTGTTCAAGCTTTTGTGGGTCTTGTGAGGACTCTTTTTGTTTCTGATTTTCATCTTTTTTGTCCAGGGCTTTTCCCTGGGTAGATACTTGTCCACCTTTCTTCTAATTACCCCCCTTGTGTTGATTGGCAACCCTGGTTCTCACAAATCATCAGCTTTCTCCCTCATTTCCCTGGGACCAGACAGCTTAGAGTCTAGTAGATACTAGGGTAACTTCTCTTGTACACAATGAGTCAGGATGTGCTCTTTAATGAATAAATTGTACATCCCCTCATTACCGTGTATCCAGCCCACTAGTGCCTTCACTGAGAAATCTTCAAATTAAACTGAGGAATGTGTTTTTACTTTCTGGGTGTCCCTGAAGTTCCCCCTGTACTGCTCTGGGGTGAGACCAAAGTTTCTGATCAGACATTTTTTCATGTGGGAGTAAGATTCTGCCTCCGCCCCCTCTAGGGTTAGGAGTCTATCCCTCCCAGCTACTGGGATTATCTCCCACAGGAGTGAACCCAATTCTTTGACGTGGATCCTTCTCATCATAAAGTACATTTCAAATGCTGCCAGACATTCATCAATATCATTCCACTCCTGGTATTTGGGAACTATCCCTTTGGGACGTCTGGGATCAAACTCACCACCCCTGGACATCTCTTCATCATCTTTTTCCTCACTGCCACCATTGTGTTTGCCCACTTCACTCTAGCTAGGTCCAATTTCCTCTCATCTACAGCTATGGAAGCTAGCTGAGCCACCAGCTCTCTTGCTCTGATAGACACTACTGTGGCCTCTTTGGGGGTGCCTCCTTTCATATAATTAGCTGGACGTCTGGACCTCCAGCTGGAAGCAGTGGACAAATTATCATCATCCTCCTCATGGAGGTTGTCGGAGTGGTCATCCTCCTCCTCTCCTTCATTCCCTGGAACTGACTCTGTTCAGGCATATAGGGACTTAATCATTTCTGATTTTCTATTCCTATTAGTAGCAGGTAGCCCCTTGGCCCTACACCTTACCCTGAGCTCAGCGAGGTTAGTCTGGTTAGCCACATCAAGCTCCATGGTATCCCTTGTTTTAGGTCACAAAGAAACTTTGCAAATCAGAGATAGAACAATTCACAAATACAAAAAATGAATTAATGGCAGTTTAGTCCAAATTAAAACAATTCTAATATCTATTTTTGTTCTAAGTCAAGTTATTGTATCTTTAAAGATCTTCACTTAAATACTGTGTAATGCTGTTTAAACACCTGTGCTATCCTCACCACTGAACACCAAATGTGTAATTACCACTAATAATAAGGCCACAATCACAATATATAAGGTCCAGTCAAGGTCTCAATAAACTATTCCATTGCTCAACCCTGGACAGCTGGCTGCGAGCAGCTAGGCTTTATTTAGGAGACAGTTGTGTAAAGGATTAGAAAAAACACCAATACATTAAATAAGTAAGACACAACACACAATAAAAATCCAATACCAATGTATTAAAATCGGAAATATATTTATGATTCAAATGACACCAAAATGATAAACATCCAATGTAGGGAACTGGAGCTATGAATTTGTAAAGATTGAAATGGTTTCTATTGCCAAGTTTTGATATCTGGTCATGCTAAACCACAACAAAGTCAAAGGTTCAGACTGACCGCATTGGAGCGTGGGCCGGATACAGTGAGTGGTGAGGCCCGGTCAAGTTTTTACCTTCTACCTAAGGGGCTCATTACGATGGCGTAACGATCTCCACCGCCACTGAGTTTAGTTGGTTGTGGATTTGGAATCGTAATTATTTATGGTTTATTATCCAGCACTTTCCCTGGGTTTAGTGGGTTTGGAGTAGGAATATATTTTTTAATGCTTTATTGCCCAGCACTTACCCTGTGTTTAGTTGGTTTTGGAGTTGGAATAGAACGTTGTCATGGTTTATTATCCAGCATTTTCCCTGCCTTTATTTGGTTTTAGAGTTGGAATAGTAATTTTTATTTGTTTATTATCCAGATCTTTCCCTGAGTTTAGTTGGTTTGGAGTTGGAATAGTAATTTTTCATGGTTTATTATCCAGCACTTGTCCTGTGTTTAGTTGGAATAGTAATTGTTATGGTTTATTATTCAGCACTTTCCTTGAGTTTAGTTGGTTTGGATTTGGAATAGTAATTTTTGTGTGATTTATTAGCCAGCACTTTCCTTGAGTTTAGTTGGTTTGGATTTGGAATAGTAATTTTTGTGTGATTTATTATCCAGCACTTTCCCTGAGTTTAGTTGGTTTGGCTTTGGAATAGTATTTTCTTATGGTTTATTATATAGCATTCTCTTAGATTTTATTTGTAAATTAAAAATAAAAAGGAGACGTATGTCAGTTTTTATTTTTAACATTTTTATTCACAAAAAAGTATTTATTTTAGTTGGTAACAATTACTTTGTTTTTATTCAGTTTTATTATAAGATTTTCGTAAATATTGATAAACAAGATTAACAAACTTTTATGTTATTCAGAATACATAATAAAGCATAAAACATTTAAACATATTTTTAATGTACATTTAGAACATTACAAATATATTTTTAAATACATATATTTATTTAAACAGTTTTGAAAAACTGTACATTTTTATGCAAGCATAGTTATTTAGTAGTAAATTAAGTATATTTTCAGTACATTCATCATAGACTTTCAGGTTTTTTAGTACATTTGTTTAAACATCTTCTTTTAATACAATTCAGATAATTTTATTTTTGAATAAAATTATATAATATGTATTTTACAGTGTAATAGTTTGTACATTTTTATATAAACATTGTTATATTGTTTGGACATTCAAAATACTTTTCTTGTAATTTTAGATGTTGAAAGTAAGTACATCAAAGAAATATATATTTTCATATATATTAAATATTGTGTTTTGTGTTAATATAATATTTAATAAATATTTTACATTTTTTGTACATTTTTGTGTATTTTATATTGTTTTTAAAACATTTTTTAAATTTGTTTGATTTTTTAATTATTTTTCCATTTTTGTTTATGGGGGTAGTCTTTTTTTCCATTTGGTCACTTTTTTGTCTAGCAGTTTTTTAGTTCATTTTAGAAGACGGAACTTCACGATTGGGAGCTGTCTTTTGTCACTTAAGGTAAGTTAGATTTAATTTACTTTTAAGGTACATGTTGGTTGGGGAGGTAGTAGGAGTTTAGTTATACTATTAGGGAATTAAATGTTTTTTTCTGTAGTTTTATTTTGTTTTTCTAGTTTAGTGTTTGGTGTGTGTTTGACGTAGTTTTGAACAGTAGTATATAAGGGCTGATTCCAATCTGGGCCGGAAAGCACTCCGACCGAGCCGGATCCGGAGTGTTTTCCGACCGAGCCGGAGTCCTGCAGTCCGACCGCGCAAGTACGATGTGGCCGCATGCTGCCGGACCCGGTTCGGTCGGACTCCCATAGAAGTCAATGGGAGTCGGTCGTACGACGCGTACATGTGTTCCCTTTGACTGAATGGGTATGTCTCGCACCAGAGCACCCCCTACAGTGGGTAAGCATCAGTGCCATCTGCACCGTACATGCCTGTGTTGGGGAGACCCTTGGGTCTCTCCCTGTGTCCGAGTCGTAAGGCTGCGGGTGAGAGGGGGTCCGACGCCGACCCCCAAAGGCAGCGTCCCAGACATTTTGTGAGCGGGAAACCTCGGCTCGCACCGACTGTCCGATGCGTGCATCGTACTGGCTTGGTCGTAATTCGCATCCATTGCCTGGCACGGTCGGTTTATGTACGAGTCGTAGGGAGTGGTTCGGACCCGGAAACGACTCAGTCAGTGAATTTCGCATTGCTCGCATCGTACTTGCTCGCGTGTACAAGTTTACGAGTCGGGCGGAAAAAACGCGTACGCCTCAAACTTTTTCCGGCCGGATCGTGTTTGGTGCCCTTCCGACCGAGATCGGAATTGGCCCCTATGTGTTAGTTAAGTGATGTTTAATTTTGTTATGTTGTAATTAATGTGTGGGTTTATATATGTTATTGTGTGAGGGTGTTGGTTTTTTTCTGCAGGTTTCCCATTTCGTTAAGGTATGGTGCTGAAGATGCGTTTTTTTTCTAATAAAAGGAAAATATATTTTGTTTCTTTGAAACAAATTACTTTTTTACATTTCCTTTTATCATTTCCTTTTATCTTTCGGGTTTGTTGGAGCATTATTTTTTTTAACAAATTTTCGGGTTTTAGAGGGTTTTTTTATTGAGAGGATTGTGTTGTTCTATTTTTATTTTTTTGCATGTTTTTTTATGGATTCGTCTTTCGTTTGAAATTTTATGGATTTGTTTGTTTATAAGGAACCTCTACTGCGATACAACTGTAAGTTATTTTTTATTATTATGGATGGGAAATGTGGTTTGTTAACATTTGGTTTGCTCGTTTCTTTTTTATTTTAATAATTATATTATGTCACATAGTTTTATGTATGTTTTTAATTTTTAAATGACATAATTACGATTACTAATTTAAGAAAGAGTAGAAATATGTTGTTTATTTGTTTTGTAATTTTTAAATGCTGCATGTTGTTTGCTATTGTTTTATGTTTAATGTATAGATTTGGCTATTGTGTCTAGGTATTCTAGTCTTTTGCTGTTTGAGTAGAGTCTATTTTTGTGTTGAAGGTATTCGTACATTGTTTTTGTTTGTTTACTAAGTTTAGGACCTATTATAATGAGGGATTGTTCTAGCCTTGTTCTTGATAACTTTGCTCTTTTTTGAGGGCTTCTAATAGTTTGTGTAAAGTTGGTTGTCCTCTTTCTATTGTGGCTTGGAAGGCCTTATGCCATCCTTCCACTGTGTTATTTGTTTTAGCTTTTTGTGCTAGGGTGCTTTGATAGACGTTCCACTAGGGGATTTGGAGCTTGGGTTGTCTTCGGTGCCCTGACCTACATAGTCTTTCTACCCTGGTGTCTTCAAAGTAGTCAAGGAAGGGTGTTAGTTTTGCTTTGTTGGCTTGGTAGAAAGGACTTTCAATAAGTATATTATAGTGGTTGGCTACTTCTGTTGTTGGTACATAAGCCAGGGCTATTAATTTGTTTATTTGATAAGCAACGTTGCTGTTTGTGGCAGAATCTATACTTTGGGTAGATTTTTGGAGATGTCTCCCGATACTTTGGGTGAAATGACAATAGCAACCTTGCATTGCAGTATGTGGATATATTTTTTAAATTGACTGCATCATTGCTTGCTCGAAATCTATTAATATTTTTTGAGGGAAGTAGTTTTCTGTCTGTTGTTTTACTACTGTTAGGATTTCTATGTAGGTAGTATTTTTTTCGTTGAGGAGTAGTGCGTATAAGAAGGTGATGTTAGTTACTTCGTATTCGCCATTGATGGTATGGAGTTGATGAAAGGGCTTAGGGCAAACTTTAAATGTCCCATCCATCCACCATATTTCACATTGCTTTAACTTATAAATGTTGGTGGCAAAGATGATAATTCTTTATTCATGATTATTATTGTCATAAAGAATGAATTTTTCATCTTTGTGTATCACTGTATATTCCTGCAAAATTTCGATTCCTGCAAAGGTTTGGGTGGGTGGTGTTTGAACAGTAGATCTTTTAGTTCTGGCTATTAGGCGTTTTAGAGTTGGTATGGAAGGTAATTGTCCTGTTACATGTTCAAGAACATAAGTTAGTACGTTTTTTAATATTTGGGTACTGGTTTCAAAAGCATCTCTCACCTCAATTTCTGGGACATTAGGGGGATGGTTGTGTTCCTTAACATTAATAAAATTCGTTTCTCTTGTTGTTGCTACCCCATAGCAAGAATGGGAGTACTGCTTTTCCAATGGGTTTTCTTTTCTCTTATTTTTTTCTTGCATATAAGTATAACCCATGTAACACAGAAGTAGTTTTCCTTTTTGTGAGGGGATGAACTTTGCTCCGTCTGTCCTTTTCTTTGTATATCCAAAATATATGATAATTTCCCCACTAGTCACTTTAACTTTTCCTGTTTAAACCTGAACGAGGTAAATACCCCAATTTCTACCAAGGTTACTTTAAACCAGTTCAAGCCCATTTCCCTTGCAGAAATAGACAATCTGCTGCTAACTGCAAAATTGGGCTCACCAAGGGACGTCTGTCCTCCAAGAGTTATGGCTCTTTTAGCTCCAATCTGTGCCCCCATCATCCAAAAGATCTTTAATTCCTCCATTTCTACAGGCCTTATTCCAACTGTCTGGAAGGAGGCTACTGTCCGCCCCATTCTGAAAAAACAATCAGCAGACCCTAATGAGTTGAACAATTACAGACCAATATCTCTGCTGCCTCTTTTAGGAAAACTATTGGAATCCCCAATCAACACCCAGCGTAGTCAATATTTGGAGACCAATAACATACTGGATCCCTCCCAATCAGGATTTTGTACTGGCTTCAGTACAGAAACAGCTATCCTGGCGGTTACTGACTCATTGAGGTGCATCCTCGATGCTGGGGGTTCCGCGGTCCTGATTATTTTAGCTCTCTCCGCTGCGTTTGATACGATATCTCCTCAACGCTTAGCGGAGAGACTGACTGAATGTGGCATTGGGGGTAAAGCTCTTCAGTGGCTGACCAACTTTTTAGTAGACAGATGGCAGACCATCTCACTTGGAGCATATGTTTCTAAAGGCAAATTCTTATTGGACAAGGGGGTACCACAGGGCTCTTGTTTGAGCCCTAACCTCTTTAACATGTATGTAGCCCCATTGGCAAAAATTGTTCAGTCTTTCGGCTTCGAGATAATCTCGTATGCCGATGACACGCAGCTACTATTTCCCATAGGAAAAAATATCATGGACGAGAAACTGCGTTTCTCGGCTGGTATGCTAGCGGTTGCTAATTGGATGAATGAACGGTGCCTACAACTGAATCCTGGGAAAACAGAGCTCATGCTCTTAGGAAAGGATGCTCGATCATGGACGTCGGAATGGTTGCCCCTAGAGTTAGGAGAAGCGCCTACACCCGCCACTTCAGTGAAAAGTCTGAGAATCCAGCTGTATAATTCTCTAAACATGAAAAATAATGTTAAGCATATAGCAGGGACGTGCTATCATAACCTACGCCTGTTACGTAGAATTATCCCCTATCTCCCTCTAGATCATCGCCGTACCGTGGTACAGGACATGGTAGGGAGTAGGTTAGATTACGGCAATGCCTTGCTGGCAGAAATAGGCTCTACCACTCTAGCTAAACTGCAGGTTATAAAGAATACCGCTGCCAGAATGGTTCCGAATGCGCCGTCTGGATCCCCTTCCCCCCCCTGCTCAGACAGTTACATTGGCTTCCTGTCCAAAAGAGATCCATCTTTAAGGTATGCTGTCTTGCCTTTAAAGCATTCAGAGGAGAGGGACCAGCATACCTCCTTAATAAACTTTTTAAACAAGTTCATGAACGAAACCTAAGATCTAATGATCTAGCTCTCCTGAAGATTCCACGGATTAGCCTAACCCGTACAGGCGGCAGAGCCTTTTCCTACATCGCCCCTAAATTTTTTAATTCTTTACCGATTGCTTTGCAACAATCCAGTACCTATTTGATCTTCAGGAAACAATTAAAGACATTCTTATTCTAACCAGGTCATGTCTGCCGGATTACTATTGGTACAGCGCTGAGATGCCCCTGGGTGAGTCATGCGCTATAAAAGAGTCCAATAACATAACATAACATAACATATCTGTACATATATTTATATATATGCATTTATTAATTATTGAAGAGTAAACATGTTCATATAATTATTACATTTCAAAATTAACTTACATATACCTTGTTTTGCTTTTCTTGTTGGATACGTAACGTAACGTAACTTTAGCTTTATTCGATTTAAGTGTAAAATCATAAAAGCACATAGCAGAAATATATACACAGTTACATTTCAAATCATATCACAGTAAATATCAATAAATAACATTATAACATGGGATCTTTAAAAAAGGTCAGGTACCAAAACAATCCGTTGTATATCAAGTCAGAGTCTGGGTATAAAAAAACCCTCACCCCGGAGACGTTTTTGCCCAACCAAAAATTAGTCTCTTCGATGATCTTGTATCGGGGTAAAGTGATTCTCTGGGATAAAAATCAGACAGTCCCCAGGTGTGTATAGGTCCATCTCCTATCTGTGGTTTCCAAGACTGGAGGTAAGGGACAACGTTACTATTTACAAACTTTATCAGCACCAGATCACCGGATCTCTCTTTTCGAAGCGGACCTAACCATCCCACCCTTCTAACACATTGTATTCTACCGTCGATGTCGGGGGGTAGGGGTCTATTCTTTGTTAGCCAAAATAGTGCCTTGTTTCTCAGCTCCTGTTCAGTTTCAGTTTTTCCCTTTGTGAGTTCAGGCACCCCAGAGAGGACATCCAGAAATGGGGCAGCCTCTGGTGGTAAGTGGATGTGATTTGTTTTGCTTTGCATGTTCCTTATCTTGGGAGGTGACCTTTTAAGTGGTGTGGTTAATTTGTTCAACCCCGGATTAAAGGAACAGCAGTGTGCTGTTTTTGTTTCGGTGGGAACTTTCTCGCTAGGTTGGGTTAGCAAGCCTGGTGTTGCCTGTCGGATTTGAAGAACACTACTTTGTGAAGTTGTTAAAAACTTTACCGTGTCGCATAAAGGCTGAGATTGGTTAGCGTCCGCGGTATTTTTTAGGAGTCTTGAGTTTGCCTTAATCACTTCCTCTATTGCCGCGATCCTGACCCCAAGATCGTTCATTCTTTCTATTAATGGGTGTATTGTGGCATTAAAGATAATTTGAATCTGAGCCAAAAGAGATGGTGAAGTGGGAGGTGCAAGCAATTTATTCTCCTTAGCTTGCGTGCCTGTTTGTTGAATGGCTGATCGTTTTCTTTCACCAGAAAGGTCCTGAAAAAACATTATGGGGTTTGTGTTACCTATTACAGGTGGGCAAAGGGAAGTAGCCAGGAGGTTTCCATGGGGTGGGGATGAAGTGCTAGGATAGGGGCTTGTGGTGACTGTAGGACAAAAGGAGGCATTAATATGCTCTGATGTTGACTTAACGGCCGCATAGTCAGTTTTGCATAAACTATTAAGTTCCCTCAGAAATGATAGATTTGGTGATGCGACGGCAGACTGAGGGGGAGTGATATCACTATAGGAATGGTCAGTAGACAATCATTCTCGAGGTGTTCTTGCAGGTTGTTGGGCAGTAGACGGTGTTGTCTTGGTTAAGTAGTGAACCATTGTCCCCCTGGCAAGGTCCCTAGTCACAGTAGAAATTTTCGAGGCCCCCTTCAGAGACATGTTGTGAGTAGCAGCAGGCACCTACAGGGACTGGGAATGCCTTGGCACAAGAGGTCTTACCTATTTAGGTTGCACGGCCAGGGGGGGTGGCCAGTCCCGGCCTCCTCTGGCCTATGATGGCCTTAGATGGTCCCGCCCTTGTCCCGGCCTTAGCCCGGCCGCTCCCGCGCGCGACTCGCGGTGCGAGAGGTTCTCCTGGTTTTGTCCCGCGCCTCCGGGCGCTCCGCTGACGTCACCCGACCGCCGGGGCACCTGGGGGATGTAGTCCCTTGCCCTCGCGGCGGTCGGGTTGCTGGCCAAGTAAGTAGGTTTTACAGCCGTTCCCCTCACGGCACCAGGTTCGTGTGGCAGGTCCTCCCCAGAGCGTTTGACTTCCCTGGTGGCAGCTTCCCCCCGCAGCGCTCGCCAGCAGCGCTCGCCAGCAGCGCTCGGCTCTCCTGGTTTTGTCCCGCGCCTCCGGGCGCTCCGCTGACGTCACCCGACCGCCGGGGCACCTGGGGGATGTAGTCCCTTGCCCTCGCGGCGGTCGGGTTGCTGGCCAAGTAAGTAGGTTTTACAGCCGTTCCCCTCACGGCACCAGGTTCGTGTGGCAGGTCCTCCCCAGAGCGTTTGGCTTCCCTGGTGGCAGCTTCCCCCCGCAGCGCTCGCCAGCAGCGCTCGGCTCTCCTGGTTTTGTCCCGCGCCTCCGGGCGCTCCGCTGACGTCACCCGACCGCCGGGGCACCTGGGGGATGTAGTCCCTTGCCCTCGCGGCGGTCGGGTTGCTGGCCAAGTAAGTAGGTTTTACAGCCGTTCCCCTCACGGCACCAGGTTCGTGTGGCAGGTCCTCCCCAGAGCGTTTGGCTTCCCTGGTGGCAGCTTCCCCCCGCAGCGCTCGCCAGCAGCGCTCGGCTCTCCTGGTTTTTTCCCGCGCCTCCGGGCGCTCCGCTGACGTCACCCGACCGCCGGGGCACCTGGGGGATGTAGTCCCTTGCCCTCGCGGCGGTCGGGTTGCTGGCCAAGTAAGTAGGTTTTACAGCCGTTCCCCTCACGGCACCAGGTTCGTGTGGCAGGTCCTCCCCAGAGCGTTTGGCTTCCCTGGTGGCAGCTTCCCCCCGCTGTTGGATACTTTTTCGATGATTGTAGTTTATTCACTGGTTTCATTTGTTTCTGTTGTTTAAAAAGGAAAATGTTATTTTCGTTGAAGTGTTACATTTAGTTTCATTTATTTAGGGGTCGATTTCGATTCGGGACAAACCGCTCCGAATAGCCGTTCGGAGCGTTTTTCCAGTACGAATCGTACCCTGCAACGTCCCCCGTACGTACGACCAAGTACGATTCGTACCAGGAGCTGGACTCCGTACGAATCGTACAGAGACCGTACTAATCAAATCCCCGTATGAATCTCCCTCGGAACCCGCTGTACGCCACATCTGTATGGTTCGCGGCTGGTTTTTCCGACCCAGCAAGTACAATTCGTGTCGGGTACGCACCGTACGACGCTTTTTCTATGGGAACCGAAAACGTCCGGAGAAGCAGAGTTCGCCTCGAAACAGGTACGGAACGCCCCCCCTCCGGGTAGGGTGCGTACACCCCATGATCGCAGGGGTATGGTGCGTACCCCTCCAATAATGGGGTGTACGCACCGTACCCCGCAATCGCAGGGTGTACGCACCGTAGCCCATGTTCGCTGGGTGTATGGTGCGTACACCCTGCGTTCGCGGGGTACGGTGTGTACACCCCATGATCGCAGGGGTACGCACCGTACCCCTGCGATCATGGGGTATACGCACCATACAGTGTGTATGTGATTGTGTGCTTTTCCTTAATGATTCGCCCTTACCTGACGTGGACCGTACGAATCGCGTCCTCAAACCCCGGTCCGGATCGTACTCGTCGGGTCGTACGGCATGTTTACGATTCGTACGGAGAGGGCTCCGGATACGAATCGTACGGACATTTTTATTCCAGGATTGGAATCGACCCCTAGGTCTCTATCTTTATTTAGTTGTTTTAAAACAAAATACTTACTATGTTTGGTTGATGTAGTTAATTATGTTGATGGTGTTGTTTTGTTGACGTCTGTAAAAGCAATCAAAACAAAAATATTTGTTAGTTATGTTTTGATTTTGTAATTATTTTTTAGTTTTCATCAGCTAACTCTATTAGTTTGTTAAGATATATTTTTATTTTATTTATTTTATATTTTTCGTTAATGTTGATTTTGGAGTTGTGTTGGAAGTCAATCAATCTTTTGAATTTTCTAGGTAGAGTTTTGTCTGGGAAATATAAAGGAAAACATATTATATTTTTTGTGAATTTGTTCATATTATTTTTTTAAAGTTAATTTTGTTTATTTAATATAAAAGTTTTGTTCCTTCCTTTAATGAGAGTATTGCAGTTTAGTTGTTTGTGTAGACATTTATTTCTGTTTTCATCCTTTCGCAGTGTTTGACTGTTTCACTGTACATATTCTATTAACTATTTGATTGTTTTTAGTGTTTCTTTAATTAGTTTGAGTGTTCTATTGGTATGTGTTGGTGTAATTTAAATTCATGGAATGAGATAGCTTTTTTTGAAATTTTTGGCAGTTATAATTTGATTTGATTAATGTTAATTATGTTTATTTAATGTTTGTTTT
Organism: Lissotriton helveticus; assembly: GCF_964261635.1. Classification (NCBI taxonomy): domain Eukaryota; kingdom Metazoa; phylum Chordata; class Amphibia; order Caudata; family Salamandridae; genus Lissotriton; species Lissotriton helveticus. The sequence continues at coordinate 2,052,018,169 of NC_136063.1, read as the reverse complement.
TATTTTGTTTAGTAATATTATTAAAATGTATGCATTAATAAATGTTATATTTGTTTATATGTGTAATATATACGTCTGTTTATTTTTGACAGTTTGATTATTTTTGTGTTGTAGTGTTTCTTCATTTATTTGTTTTTGATTTATAAGTGTATTTGTGTTTTCGTTTTATTAATGTTGCAAAAAAATTGTGTTTCTTTTTAATGTTTGATATATGTTACTTGTTTGTATTATTTAAAATAATTTATATTTATGTTTAAATGTTATTTTTTTGAGTAGTTTATATGTATTTTATCAATGTTTGCTTTTTCAATATTCTGCATATTGATGTTTTTTTTGTAATATATGTTATTTTAATGTTATTCATATTTATGTGTTTTTTTTGTGCTCAATATTTTTGTAATCGAAAAACATTTTAACAATATTTTTTTATCAATCATTGTGTTCTTTTCGTTTTGTGTGTTTGGTGTTGTTATTTTTGCATAAGATGTTAGTAACTTGATAATTTTGTAGGTCAATATTATAGAAGTTCATGCTATGTCAGTGGTCCCACATATAGATGAGCATGCCATCATCATAAAGTGCCAAACCTGTAGTGACTAACTCAACATTGGGCTGATATACTCAAAGTCTCAATAATGTAGTCTTAAGTTGGTGAAACAAGGAGAAATTCATTTTTTGCTTTTCCCATGTGTGCTGCCTTGTGAAGCACACATGGAAAAAGGAAAATGCCATGGATTGTTTATGTACAGGAAGGTCCCCCTTCCTGTACATAAACAATCTTAAAATAAAAATGCCTTTTTGTGACTTTCATGTGTGCTGCATTAAGTAGCAGACATTAGTCTCAAAATGGCATTTCAGGATTGTTTATATGCAGGAAGGGACACCTAAACAATCCTCCCACGCAGATACACGTGTACTATGGTGCAAGGGTACCTGCGTTGGCGCTACACTGCTAAGTGTACCGCCATCACAAGGGGAAACGCAAGGCTGCACCATATCATTGTAAATATGGTGCAGCCTTGCATTTCTGAAGTGGCAGAGTGAGGCGTTAAGCTATGACGGCTAACACCTCACTCCCCCACTTCTATTGTACATATCCCCACAGTATTTTGTAAAATAACCATGTTTCTAGACACTCAAAACAGGGATGAGAGTGTATGTGTGTGTGTATTTAAAAGTCTCGGGGGAAATCCAACAGACACCTTAGCATACCCGAATGAAAGCTCTTGTGCCCAACTTTCTAATAAATAATACGTTTATCGGGGATGTAAAACCCCAAACTCCACCCTAAGCCCCTCCCCCCCCGAAGGTATGTCCCTGTGTGCTGGTATTAAAGCATTCCAGCACTGTTGAACCCCAGAGGTGATCATGCGTTTAGTGTGCCTGGCCAGCACCAAGTCGAAGCTCCACACATAAGGATGGAAGGGCATCATCCCTGGGCAGAACAGTGGTTATGGCCTGCCAGAATACCTGTGGATGAATGTCCTTTGTTAGACCTTTTTTGTAACCCATAAATAAAATGGGTTCTAGGGTACTCGAAAATGCTTTATAAAAGTCAGCAGGGCTGCCTTCCATGTCTAGTGCTTTCACTGTTGTAATTTCCCCAGCCTAACAGTTACATTGACATGGTTTCTTCTAAATGACTCATCTGTTTCACAGTCAATCGTGGCATAGTGTGACCCTCTAGAAAACTGGGATAATGTATCTCAAACACTTCATTTTGTCTTATCTAATTACATACATGTACATGTTCTTGGTTTTCATCTATAATGGTAATTTGGGGCCTCAGCTGCCGTTCCATGTTGAGGTAGCTGCTTAAATGCTCTGCCGGGTCTGTTTAACTATCTTTGTTTCAATGTGGGTTTAGTGTTATGGGAATACTTTCTAAGATTCTCCGATACCCTAATGTTCTCCAATCTACAACTTTGTTGACTTTCCAATTGTTCGCCACCCCTCTATCGTGAGTTCTCATTCCTTCAGTAATACACTTACAGCCTGATTCATGAAGCGAAATAGCGCCCGCAATGGCTGCGAAAATGCAATTGCGGGTGCAAAATACGGAATCGGCATTCAAGAACAAAATAGCGAATTCGCAAACACAGAATAGCGATTATAATAGCGATTACGCTATAATAGTCTCAGAGTCCCGGTAGTCGAGCATTAGCGATACGGAAATAGCGACCAACCACGGAATCTGCGAAATGAATAGCGAAACGCAATATATTCTCTATCGGCATTCATGAAAAATATACAATAGCGGAAAACCCCAAAATCGCACTTTTGCGCGGCGCAAATTAAGGACAACTCAAAGCAGGTGGTAACCATAAAAGCCATGATTAAGAAAAATTTGAAAAACAGTTGGCCAATCACCAACAGGTCCAGGCCTGACCAATCACACATAAGGACATTCAGCAGCAGCATTAGGCGTTCCACAATGCCAGGAATGTACATGGTGGTGAGGCGGCGAAGGCTACAGCGAGCAGCACGGAGGAGACGCATGAGGCAGGAAAGGATTTACCGGCAGCGGGTCACCTTGCTGGGCCAAACCAGAGAACAGATATATGCTAAATACAGGCTGAATGGGGAAATGATCATCTGGCTGATACATGAACTTGACCCCCTCATGCAGCACCCAACAAGGCGGAACAATTCGGTGCCTACACATGTGCAGGTATTGTGCAGCCTGCACCTCCTGGCCTCCGGCAGTTTCCAGGGCATAGTAGCGGCTGCTGGTGGGATATGCCAGCCCACCATGTCACGCTGCCTCCACACTTTCGTTGACGCCATGCTCACCCAGCTCCACCGCCACATCACATTTCCCACGAGCCAACAGGAATTGGACCTGACAAAACTTCAATTTTACAACGTAGCCCATTTTCCCCATGTCCTCGGCTGCATAGACTGTACCCACGTCGCCATCTGCCCACCAGCTGCCACGGAGTATATGTACCGCAACAGGAAGTCCTACCACTCCCTCAACATACAGATGGTCTGCAATGCCAAGACCATCACCACTGACATTGTCGCCCAGTACCCAGGGAGTACCCATGACTCCTTTATCTTCAGGCACAGCGGACTCCACACACGACTGCTCAGGGGAGAGTTTGGGGAAGGACACCTACTTGGTAAGTACACTTTGTCGACAATGTCACATTGCAATGAAGTCACTGCGCTGCACAGGCAATCAACATCTGCTCCTCTCATTCAGGTGACAGTGGCTACGCCCTACGGGAATACCTCCTGACCCCTTACCTCAACCCTGCCACACCTCAGCAACGGCGCTACAATGTTGCGCACATCCGGACAAGGAACTGTATAGAAAGGACATTTGGCCTGCTCAAGAGCAGGTTCCGTATACTGCACAAGACAGGTGGGGCCATGTATTACAGTCCTGCTGCCTGCTGCCGCATTGTGGCTGTCTGTGCAATGCTTCATAACATTGCAACCAAGCGCCAGATACCTGTTGAGATCTCAGGCAGTGAATCAGAAGGGGACGACCGGCCACCAGCACATGCGCACCATGCACGCGGGGAGAACCCAGCTGAAGGCCACAGACGTCGCAACCACATCACAGCGAACAATTTCTAGCCCACCCTCAACCCCCACCCCACATATCACAATTGCATGCAAAATGTAATGATCACACAAGGCTAATGTGTGCAGCAAAATAAATATATTTGTTTCATTCACAAGAAAAAGGTAATCAGTACAACTATTTACAACCAACAGTATTCCTTCATACTGCAGTGTGAAAGTACATGGCAGGCTTATAGTCAGCCTGTGCCAGTGTTTTTCGGACAGAGTCAAGTGCGCCTCCTGCGCGTTATGCCCAGCCGCCTCTGAGGCTCATCCTCCTCCGGGGCACCTGTACCAGGCGTTGCCCTGGTGCTGCGCCTAAGTGGCGGGACTAGTGTTGCAGATTGGCTGCTGACGCTTGAAGCCCCCTCACTGCCATCGTCACCCCCTACAGTGGCAGGTAGAGCTGGAGGGTGTAGTGCCGTTACCGCGGTGGTTAGGTGCTCCAGGACCCTGGTGATATCCTCACAGCACTGAACTAGTTGGTGCTGCTGTGTGAGTGACCGGCGCGACAACTGTGAGGTGGCATTTGCAGCCACATAATTTGACCTGCTGTAGGAGGCCAGCCGGCTCATGAGCTGGTGGTGGCGCCGGCTTGCTGCCCTGCGCTGCTTGCTCATCGCAGCAGTGTTTGCCGTCATGCGGTCCATGCGGTCTCCCACTCCCGCCACATTGCGCCCAATTTTGTGCAGCTGGAGCTGTATGGCACCTTGCTGCTGTGACTGGCGCTGATGGATCCTGAGCATGCGCCTCTCTACGCTCAAACAGGCATGGCGCTGTCCATTGCCCCTCCTGCTGATTGGAGCTGTGGTGTGATGGTGAGAACTCCCACGCCTGCTCTGCTGGCCTGTCACAGTGGCTGGCCGCTGTGTTGCCGCTGTCGCAGGCCCAGATGACGTAGCACCAGCTGCAGGTGGTGTCACAGCAGGCGTTGCTGGTGCGGCAGGGACTGGAGGCACATTAGTGGGGTGCCTGGCTCTGGCTGCGGGTGGGACGGCAGTTGCAGAGGCCACAACGGTGGGGGGCCTGGCTCTGGCTGCGGGTGGGACGGCAGTTGCAGGGGCCACAACGGTGGGGGGCCTGGCTTTGGCTGTGGGTGGGACGGCAGTTGCAGAGGCCACAACGGTGGGGGGCCTGGCTTTGGCTGCGGGTGGGACGGCAGATGCAGAGGCCACAACGGTGGGGGGCCTGGCTGCTGGTGTTGTTGCAGCGGCAGGGGCTGGTGCCTGGGTTTCCGGTTGTGAATCCTCCTCCTGGGCCTCCTCATCTATCTGCAGCCTCTCGCTGTCACTGCTTTCTGCGCCACCTGTGAGGGTAAGTGGATACTCATTAGTTGCATGTGACTGCCAGACGTGCTGATGTTACATGCATGCTGGGTGACATTCCTTGGATGGCTGTGGATTTGCGTACTTTGGAACCTGTCTGGCTGCATTGTGGTACTACTACATTGTGGACATACTACATCTCCCACAATGCTTCAGGGCATTTCCTGATGCGCAACAAAGGCATGACTAAGGGCCATTATGTGAGCCTATTTGCTCAGGGACGGTCATAGGGGACAGGGTCGCAGTCGCATGCCACTTACCTTGGGTGTCTTGGGTGGGGCGGGAGGAGTCCAGAGGTGTGACGCCAACGCACGCCTCCCTCTCAAGGGTGTTCTCGACCTGGTCCTCCAAGGGTGTGTTGGAAGGGACTGTCGGTCCGCCACCTCCAGTGCCCGATGCCTCTCCAAGGCGCTCCGCCACCCTCTCCTTGGCACGACCTCGGAGGTCATACCATCGCTTCTTGAGCTCCTCCAATGACCTATCGGCCACACCCACGGAGTTCACGCTGGAGGCTATTCCCAGCCAGATCCTCCGTTTGTCTTGCTCTGGGACCTTCCTGGAGTTGATCCCGAATAGTCTGTCGTGGTTGGCCACCACCCCTTCTATCAGGTTCTCGAGCTCCTGCTCTGAGAACTTCAGCTTCCTCTTACGCCCTGCGCTGTTGCTGGGGCCAGGAACAGGTTCCTCAGACATGGCAGCAGTTAGGTAGTTAAGTCGCTATCACTAGTTTAGCTGCTGCTTTCCGACTTGCTCCCTCGAGGTTTGCCTCACTGTGGTGTTTGGGGGTGGGAACTGCCTGCTTCCTGGTTGTGATGTCATCACTGTGCTCGAAAAGCGACTTCCCGTTTTCCCGATCGCGCAAGATTGCGAGTCGAAGTCCCGATCGCACGAGATTGCGAGTCGCATTCCCGATCGCACGAGATTGCGACTCGCATTCCCGACGCCGGTAGCCGGAAATAGCGATTTTTCTGCGATTTTAGTTAGTCGCTAACGGATTTAGCGCCCGCGTGCGAGTCGCTATTTTTTTCCCGTAATGTACATGAATGCCGTTTTGCGTGTCCTCAATAGCGAGTCGCTATGAATCGCTATTAGGGCCACGCAAAACGGCCCGTACATGAATCAGGCTGATAGTCACTGTAAATCTTAATGCCTTGAAAGGCATGATGAAAAAGTAATACACTGCCCATCATGGATGTCTACCACACCACTTCAGGGTCCACATTCTTTGTTGCATGCACTTTCAATAACTTTGTCACCGTGTTTCAAAATTGATTCTTCGCGATTGTATTGCGTAACAAGCCCAAGATCATTCACTAATATGATTGAACCTCGGTGGACAATGATTGAACATTACTTTTTTATCAGTAAATCAGTTGTCCAGGCCAAAAAAAAACATCACTTTTCAGTGTTTTTAGCCAGAAACAGCTTTAGTGTGATTAACACTCGATGTGTAGATCAATAAGAGAAGAACATTTCACATGGAGTGTGTACTCCCCCAAATGGATGTCTACCTTTGGGTCACATACAATGATAATGTACCAGCTCCATATGGCATACAGTTGATCATATGTCATTTGCTCCCTCAGGAACCATTGGCCTCTGCATTTCACTCTACTCCCAGTAAAAGTTGCTGTTAATCTTCAGGCTAGATCTCAAATACTATACATGCAGATAAGTATATGAAGAGAAGCATTATGATGACCCCCCCATATGTCATAACCGGTTCTGTCTCCATGAGTGTAGAACCCATAGAACTGCCTTTTCTGTCAAACTATCTCATTTGCATTCTGCCATTCTTGGGTTTAATAGATGCTCATTGTGAGGTGACCAATATTTCTGTTGTATTCTCCTAATTTTTGGTACCCTGGTCATCTGGTATCCTTTGGCCTCGCGCCAGCAGAGACAAGATTATCTGGACTCAGCCACCTATCCTCTATTAAAAATAGCAGTGCCTTTTCTTGTGAAGTCGATCAACCTATCACATCTCTAAGTTAGCGGTCCGTGCTCACTGGTGTTGGGCAGTTGTACAAAGTGCAGATATAGGGGGGCAGATTTACAAGCCCCTTGTGCCACTTTTGCGTCACTTTTAACATGGGAAAAGTGACACAAAAGTGGTGCAAGGGGCTTGTAAATCTGCCCCAGGGTGCGTCAGTAAAGGAAACACATTTCCCTATGACGTGTTAAAACACAACATGTCCTTCCAGGAAATGTCTAATTTTTGCAGCAGGAACCTAAATCCTATTCACAGTTCATAAAACAGATAAAAATTGTCATTCCGGAAAGTACTATAATAAGCAATTTCACAGCTCAGGGGCTATTCTGTCTAAGAAAAATATACTCATGTTCATACTTTTTGTTATTGTGCTTAATTGTTTGGGGGGATTTTAAATATAGTCTGCCTGCGCTCAGCTGCAGAGATTAACGAAAACATTCACACTGTTGGCAGGGATCCTGTTAGTCACAATTTCTTCTCACTCAGTCAACCAGTGAGAGATTGTTCGTTGTTGATATTTTAGCTTTATTGTTGTTTTGCTTAGGTGGTCCCATGTGCCATATGTATTTTCCAAAGGGAAGCCTGGCTGCCTGAGTCCAGTTGCCAAGGTTAAGACAGGGATACTTCATAGAATCAGTTTACTCAGAGTGGTCAAATTGTGTCATCCTTGAGGGAATGCAGGAACCCGTGCTGGATTAAAACCTGTGGAGCCCCATACGGCAGTCGAAATTTCGGGGCCCCCTCGCAAATTATCTCCTAATACGTTGTTCATTTTACCAACCAACAATTTTAATAAACCAATTTTAATACACAAAGCTAAACATTGACAATTATTAATCTTATTACAATTTTTTTAATTTTAATATACCAACACAACTTTTAATATTCACTTTCCTCAATTTGCTTGTGGTGAAATATTTCAGGATATCTTGGGAGTCTACCTTTTGCAAGACATTGTATTGAGTGGCCATAATGGCAAGTGAGTTCAGTCGTTCCGGTGTCATTGAAGATCGATGACAATTTTTCAATAGTTTTAACTTCGAGAAAGTTCACTTACCAGTAGCATTTGTGATCATGAGACACCTATAAATTCGTAACGCTGTCATAACATTTGGGAACGTTGATTGCACCTTATTTTCATACATGAGTTTGTACGATTGTGATGCTAGCAGAACCCCTAAAAGGAGTGGGGCCCATAAGGTGCCTACTCAGTGCTTAATTTGTAAAATATGAAGTGCCGGGGCTCAAATGTTTGTTGCAGGCCACACCTACTTTTCTCCCACTGGCTACACCCACTTACTTTATTAGCTCCACCTACATCCTCAACTGGCACAGCTAAAAGTCAGATGTAAGCATGATGAAAGCACGGAATTGTCACACATAAGCACGCAGCCCAGAAAGCATTGACATCTCACACTGTACCCAGACCAGGAAGCTTGGAAATGTCACACAAAGGCACCCAGACCAGCAAGCCTGGAAACGTCGCACAAAGGCAGCCAAGCCAGGAAGCATGGAAATGTCACACAAAGGCACCAAGGCCAGAAAGCATGAAATTGTTACACAAAGGCACCCAGGCTAGAAAGCTTGGCAATCTCAAACTGTACTTAGACCAGGAAGCATGGAAACATCACACAAAGGCACCCAGGCCAGAAAGCATGGAAACGTCACACAAAGGCACAGAAGCCAGTGGCACTGGACCAATTTTTCAGAGTGTTGGTGCTGCCCTCAATATTACATCACTGAAGAAGTTATACGATTGTGAAAAATCCAAACATCACACTAAGGACAAACATAGTAAACACGTGATCAACAACATAAACACCAATATAAACATGGTGTCTGAATCGGTCATTTATAATACATGTGTGCTTTCTAAAAATGGGATTCTGTTCCTATTCAATTTACTAATTTGAAACTGAAAGTAAGTCGGAAAACTATTAACTGGAATATTACAGGTTTGCCTCGTGTTAGGATAACTTGTCGATAATGTAAGCCGCTCGACCGTTCAATAATATACTTTGAGAGCCACAGAAATGTGCTCTTCACTGAGAAAACACTGCTTAACTGACAAGATTATTTTTTGGGACTGGTCAGGGTTCCCAGACAGCATTCCTTAATCCTTCCCCATGACAGCTAATCCTAAATCATCGCATGACAAAACTACATGAAAGCAAACTGTGCAGCACCTTCTGCGCCCTGTCTCATAATCTGCAATGCAATGAGATTCACATACTTTAGCATGCGCCACAGAGGCTGATGAGCCAGAGGTCTCCATCGCGCCCCTGTGACACACATCACACTGCAATAAAGCAGCACACTGTAGCACAATAAAACAGAAGCCATCATCAGCACAACAAATGTGCAACACATTACACACACTACGTCCAGAATCGTGTTTCCATAAGGTGGTAAAAAATGTGCGCACGCACCAAACGCAGCCTCAGTAATCATGCAGTATCATGCAGTTATAACAGTGCATTCCCACCCTGCCCTACAGCACAGCTAGCGCTGCCAGTCCTGGGGAATTGAAAAGCCCGTAAACACACTATGAGGAGTAGGGAGTGAATGCACATGGTGTTTTTGATATAATGTGGAAACATGCTACGTGTTTTAATACTGCCCTCACTCGCACCAAAGTGTGACATGCTTCATCATAGGGCTGTTGGACTGGCATTCATCTTCTGTTCTTGCTGTGTCCCCAGCATCCCCTGTGGGTGGAAGAGACACACAATGTATGTAATGTTACTGCACACATCAATGGTTCACACACATTACATTTGCCACTGCACATCATGAAGAGTGTATGTATATTGCATTGTCCTACATTGTCAGAGACAGGTGTCTATTTTGGTTTAGCACAATGTCATTTGATGCTTGAGCATTTTGATGGGCACAAAGAGCTGTGTGCATGGACATTTCATATCATGATTGTTTGACTGTACATGGGCATTGCTACTCATGTGCCCTCATTTGCCTGACACGGGTGTGTCCCTCCTCTCAACATTAGTACTTTAACAATGACATACATGCACTTCCACTTGCGATGTGTAGCACGTTTGGATGATGTGTGCTGGCATTTGTGCTTGTATTTGTGAGTAACATTGTTATGTCTACACAACATGGCCACAGTACAGTGTGGCTGTATTCACTGTGGAAATACTATTGTGATGTTTGTGTCCCTAGTTGACATGTCATTTCACATATTGGATGTTGTTGTCCGTAGATCATGATGTTGGGGCAGAGTTCTGTGCATGATGATGTCATTTATGTGATGAATCTCATCCATGGTAAGGGGGATTGACCAAAGCAGATTGCAGACTTTCCCTTGCTCATGAGAGTCAGGGCCAGGGGTTTGTGTATTTGACTTATTCTGCTTTGAGTTATATGCCTACTCCTACCCAGTTGATGTTACTCCGTGTGTTGCAAGTGAAAATGACAGTGAGGGGAGTGTTGTGTGAGGGATGTAATCAACTCTGCACAATGTAGGAGTGGAATGCAGATACCAACAGTGCCTTGTGTAAATAACACTATGCTTCGGTGTCAGCTATATTACTGTGGCCATTTCATTCCCTATCATGTGTCACCAGTGAATGGTGTGCATGTGGTTTGGGTGGTGGGTTTTGGAATGTGCTCTGTGTGCACCTGCGCATTGTGATAGACGGCACATACCTTCACAGCCAGGACAGGGGGCACCCCTGCCACACTGCAGGCCCAGACAGTGAGAGGGGACATACAGTTGCAATAGCTGTCAGTGTGAAGTGTTTTGAGGGGGCAAGTACATAGGTGGGACTTGCAGCCAATTCACACATCTGACCCATGAGTCATGCATCTTGCCAGGGCATTTTCTTTATGTGTGAGTGGTCCCCTGGGGTGTACTAGTTTGTGCTGTGATGGTGTGTGTATTTGCGGGATTGCTGGTATTTGGTGTACTTGCAGGCACACCTTCTCTCACAGAGGCCAGCCAATCCCCCCTGTAGGTTGCTTCCATTGCAGGGAGTCCTAGTTCAAGTTCTGGATGTAAGGAAGTGGTGTCCTTGTGTATGTTAGTGCACAAACCCCACCAGACATTTGTGCTCCCCATAGCAAGGCCCAGTGTCAGCCACATTGTCACTCCCAGTGAGGTAGACATGGTTCAGGGTGGGCTCGATGGACCATATGGGAGGGGGTTTGGTGTCTGTGACTGCAACTCCATCAGGCTTTTGGATACACCCACACTCCCAGCATACCCCAGCTTACTTCTTGTGACTCAGCTTCCCTGAGAGGTGGTGTAACAGGTTTGTCAAGATGGCTAACAGTGTTTGTTGGTGTTTATTACCAATGCATTGCTGTATTTGTTGTTAGGTTTTTGCATGTTATAACCTAGTGCTATATTACTCAGAGTTAGCAGCTATTGCATTTCTGTTACTGGCATGCACATCACTGAATGACTTTTTAAAGGCTTAATTTGGCTTTGCTAACACTACTTGTTTTCAATGTCCCCTTGGCAGTGATGTGTGTGTGTTGCCACACAATGTCGACTAGATTGGATGTGTACTCACCAGGCTCTGGTATTCCTATCAATCCATGGATGCCCTCCGGTGGGAGTATGCCCCACACTTTCTCCTCCCAGGGCGTGAAGTATGTTGGTATTGCAGGAGGGCCACCGCCAGTATGCTGGCTCAAGCCATGCTCTCTGGCTATGAGCTTTGCGACCCTCTTTTGCACATCGCAGTACCTGTTCTGGAGTCATCCTTTGTGCGCAGGCAAGGTGCTTGTGCATTCACCTTGTCGACGATCCTCTCCCACATCTTTGTTTTCTGTGACAGGGGGGTCTGTTGGGCTAAGGTTTCAAATAAATGTGGCTCTTAAAGGAGTATTTCATCAACCAATACTTCCAACTCACTTTCTGTGAACTTTGGATTCTTCTTGGGGGGCTTAGTGCATAGTGGTTGTGGAGATTGATGTGTGTGTGTGAGGGTGGGTCAGTTTCTCTTGCTTATTGTGAGTGTGTTTGGGAGGTGATAATGGTGTAGATGTTGCGTGTTGAGTAAGTTGTGGGTGTGGCTCAGAGTGCAGTTGTCTTCTCAGCCGTGATGTGTTTGAAAATGGCTAAGGATTATGGTAGTGGATTTGGGCCTTTATGTAGGTGGAGTTGTGGGTGTATCTTTGTGTATGTTTTTTTGTTTTTTATTCGTCATTGATTTCGACATTGCCTGTTTGATTCTTTTTCTCTGGATTTAAATGTGGGTTTTGTTGTGCGTGATGGAGATGTTCAGTTGACTGGGAATGACGGGTACAGGGGCCCACTCACAATCTGCTGTTTTCAATGGTAGTCACTGTTTCCCTTACGTCTTTTTCTTCCGGATTGTCCTCCATGCGAGTCATATTCCTTTTGCACCCATGGCATTGTACTTGTACGGTCGTATGGTCGTACGGAGCATGTGCGTATGGGTCGGACTCCAGTCCCGGTCCGTGTCGGTCGGGACGTTTTACAACCCGGGATCGGAATCGTGCCCTAAGTGTAGAGTATGCAACTAATACATCTTTTGCATACCAAATAAAAAAATTAAAAACACTAGCCTATATGCCAGTAACAGATGTTGCTGAACATTATAACATACTATTAGAAAGTCCCTTTTATCAACAACATGAACAACAGCTAACACCACTATTGGACTACTTTGAAGACACCTGGGTTGGCAGATTACATAGATCTGGCCACAGAATTTCAAATTCCCTGGTGGAACGTATACACAAGCACACTTAGTCAACGAGCCAAAACAAATAACGCTGTAGAAGGATGGCATAATGCCTTTCGACAAACAACAGGTAGAGTCAGACCAACATTAGAAAAACTAATAACGTCCCTACAAAAAGAACAAAGGGGTCTATTAGGGTGGCGGTTGGAAGATCAGCCCGACCGCCTTGGTAGCGGGAAAAGACCACCCTCAACGACCACGGCATAACCGAGGGTCCGAATAGCATGCTCTGCAGTCAAAATTCAACAGCGGTGGTACGATTGCAGACATTAACATTACAGAATAGAATACAGAGCAAGAGAGAAAGAGGGCAGCCTTGACGGGTACCTTGTTCATTCCATTAACAAAAACTGAAGTAGTTGGGAAAGAATATAACAAACTTATAAGAGACCAGATAGCGGGACCAAAACCATGCCACTTGAGTGCGCGCATCATACAAAGCCAATATACATGATCAAAAGCTTTCTCCGTGGCAAGGGTTATGGCTGCAACTGGAGAGGAACTCTTAGATGCAAGATTAATGATATTTAGAAAAGCTCTGGAATTGTCTGCCAATGTTCTTCCTTTAACGAAACTCGTCTGTTCAGAGCCAATCAAATCCAGAATTATCTGGTTGATACGAAGGGCAAGTACCTTCGCAAAAGTCTAAATTGATTAAAAAAATAAGGCAATAATTGGCACAGGGTGAGGGATCTTTATCTTTTTTTGGATTAAACAAATCATGTCTTCAAGAAAAGAGACACAAGCCTCTTTGGGAGAAATAAAGTGCTGAAAAAGAAATAGAAGATAAGGCAGAAGAATCTGTGAGAAGCAAGAATAGAATTCACTAGTGAAGCCATCCGGGCCAGTGGCTTTATCCTGGGGATATTTAGTTAAGGCTAACTTAATGTCAGAGAGGGACAAGTCTTTATCTAATATAGAGCAATCTAGGGAAGGGGAAGAGCGGGGAGGCAATGAATCAAGAAATGCATCTAAGCAGCGTCAGAAGCGGAGGATTCAGGAGTGTATAAGGTCTTAAAGAAATCTGTAATGCATTTCAATATTTCTTCATCCTTGAAGTGATTAGCACCGTTATCATCAATGATATTAACTATTTTAGATCCTTGAGATTTGACATTCAAAAAGTTCACTAGCAGTTTACCGGCTCTACTGCGACCACCATAAAATGTAGAATTCATTTTTAGTAACTTCCCGGAAGCTTCATCCATCAATTTCCTATTAAAATTCAATTTTGATTGGACCAATTTCTTAAGAGTAACCTCATCATTAGAAGAAAAATAAGTATGCCCCAATTGCTTAATGAAAGATAAGGAGGCAGATTCTTTAAGATACTGTTTCTTCTTGACAGCCGCATAATCAATGATGAATCCTCTGGCTGTCGCATTAAAAGCGTCCCAGATGATGTGAAAAGGTGTATCTGGCTAGCATTAAAGAGAAAGAATTCTGACAAAAAAACGTTGAAGCACCCAATGAAAATAGGATCTTTGAGTAGATCATTATTAAAGCACCATTAACAGCGTTTGGAGGATACAGATCTAAATTATTAAAGACAGGGGCGTGATTGGAAATAAGTATGGATCCAATTTCAGCATGGTTTAGATTAGAGAGAATGTGTGGGCTCAGAAAAATATAATCAATTCTGAATGTAGAATTATGTGCAGGGGAATAAAAAATGAATTCCACACAGTCCGGATTAAATATCCTCCAGGCATCTACCAAACCTCTTGAACGAATAGTGCTGGTAACGTTTTTTTTGCTTTTTATTAGGGATATATCTAGAAGTGGATTTCCTGTCAGTGAAGAGGTCCATGACCTGTTTGCAGTCCCCTCCCATTAAGAGGTTGGAATCAGAGATGAGTGGAGAGTTTGTGACTTGGAATGGCAAAACTGTAAATCAATACTAGTGGGACCATAAATGTTAAGGAGAGAGATAGGGGAACTATTTAGAAGTAGATGAAGAAGAAGCCATCAGCATCCTTCTCCTCTTTTTATATAATGAGGGAAAGGGACTTATGAAATAATGTCACCACTCCATTTTTTCTATCTTTAGCTGGGAAACAATACACATGACCAACCCATTGTTTTTTAAGGGAGTTAATATCATTATCATTAAGATGTGTTTCTTGTAACATCGCAATCTTACAATGTAATCTGGAAAGATGAGGAAGTACCCCTTGTTTCTTAACGGGATTCCGTAAACCTTTCACATTCCAGGAGACAATACGAGCATTATCAGTCATCATGAGAAATAAAAGGCAATAAGCAAATCACAAACAAATGAAGGGAGTAAGCTTTATTTCCTCCATGAGGTCTTCCAGTGTTATGGGTAGTGGAGGTTTAGTGGGAGAACTAGGGGCTTTCTTTTGACGTTTGGAGGCAGCAGTGGTAGGTTCCTTGCGGAGGGAAGACCTATTGGCAGAGGCACTCTTCTGACTGAAGGGGGAAGGAGGCTCCATGTAAATGAAGAAAAATGACACTGTTCTATATCAGCCTCAAGAGACACTCACTATATAGGAGAAACATTTAAAACCTGTAAAAGGTCTGCTAAAAGTCAAAATGAGACAAATGCCTCTTTATTATAACATCGCTTCTTCACTTTGCTGACCAATAGGATGTGTCCCTAATGACAAAGTATGTCTGAAAGGCTTTAAAGCAGTCAAGGAGGAATTAAAAGCAGCCACAATGCATCAAAAATCGTTGAGGGCTGTTTTTATAAGGGGGTTAAAGCATTTCCAGAATCCAGCCAACATAGAAAATGCTCCTGTTCACCACTGCATCCCGCTTGCAAATAAAAAGGCGGAAGCAACCAGGACTCCTGAGGAGAATGTGACGCGGGGGAAACAGGGATAAAAAACAGCTCAAATCATGATGCACAGAGCCTCAGCGAGATGCGGCCATCCTGCGGAGGCTCAAGTCAAGCCCGCCCCCGCGGGATCATATTTTAAGCTGCAGGGGCAGGATACTGGGATGGGTGCATATATCTGACGTGGTGCTGGTGGTAACCACTTCAGGGGTAAAACAAATCAGTAAACAAACATAGTAGCTGTTTAGACTCCAGGCTGATGTGGAGCGCTGCAAGAATTGGGCTGAGATAAACATTAAACTGCTCCAAATTTACATTAAAGACAACAAGTTATGAAATTCAGAAGCCAGGATTAATTAAGTTTCAATTATGTCACATAATAATTTATGTGGTATGAAGGTGTGACTGTCTGTGGGCATTCATTGTCAATGTGTCATATTCATTGGCACTGCCATTGCTCAAAGGCGGGCAGGTAAGCTTGCAGTGTGTAATGCACACCAAAAATGCTCAATAATAAAATTAAGGCTATTCTTTGCCACACACAGCACACTAACACATGCTTGCTATATAAGCCCTTAGACATATATTCATGTCCTCTAGGCACTGATGTATCTTGGTGCATTATGGCACAAACATCATGCTTGAATTTGAACTTGATAAATTGTCTTATAGGCTATTTGAACCAACACAAAAGATGTTTATGTACAGCACGCATATTGCTTTAGGCCACGCTAATTATTGCATAGGCCATGCCCTTTTAACAGGTTTGCCACACCACTTTTACCAACCCCACCTCTTTTTTTATTACATTTAATGCCCTGCTAAAACTCCCTTTCTAATACATATAATTGACCCCTAAAGTAGACCCTAAACATTCCATAAGACATGGTGTTTTGAAATTAAAAAGTTAGGCATGTACTTTTAAGTTTTACATGTCCTGCCAGTGGAAAACTCACACGTTTGTTTTTCACTACTGTGAGACCCACCTCTTCCATGGGATAACATTGGGTTACCTTGTTAGATTTAATAAGTGCTAGCATTTGTTTGGGAGAAGGTTGAAAAATCAAGTTTGTGAATTGTAATTTAAAATCCTCTTTAATGATAAAGTCGGATTTTAAGTCACAATTCTAAAAACATTACTTTTAGAAATTTGGCGTTTTCTACCCTAACCATATGGTGCCTGCTGCCTGTTTTTGGGTCACATTACAAGCTTTGAGTAGCAGTGGTCTATGTATGTTCTTCCCAAACAGCCTCATAATAGACGTATTTAGTGTGGCAGTATGGGCCATCTTAGGCAGGATAAAGGTGGAGCTGTGCACAGCCCCACTCAAACTTCAATAAGCTGTGCCCTGCTGTCACACAAAAAACTTCACACTAGCCTTTTTTGCCTGTAACCAGGCTGGAGCCAGAGCAGAGAGGCTGGAAACTCCAGACACTTCTACAGGGGAAGTCTCTAGAGGTTTCTCCCACTTCAAGTATAAAAAGGGGTCTCTCAGACCCAATCCTCAGTACACTCCTGGATCTGTCGATACTACAGAAGATAGAGGCCCTGCTGCCCTGTTGCTTGAGGCCTGCTTTGCGTGCTGAGAAGGAAAACCTGCATTCTTCATCCCAGGCTGAAGTGACTCCAAGGGTCAGCTGACTGATTTCCTGACCGAACTACACCTGTAACATGACAACAAGCCATAACAAGCTCTGGAGGACATCCTGAAACTGCCCATTTGACCTGCTGGATTGACCCTGCCTTAACCTGTAACTGGACATGTCTGTGCCCTGCTTGCCTCAGCTAAAATTAGTCTCTGTACCCCAATAGCTACCCCAAAGGCCCTAGACCCATGGTGTGGCATCAGCTTAACTCCCCCTTGAAGAAAAGGAGACATTGTGAAGTTTTGGGCTCTTTGCTACCACAAATGGGCCAGATTGCACCAAGATCTTGCCGACCACCAACACAGAGCTCTGGTAAAACTGACTCTTCAAGCTACAGTGACTGCCAGGGATGACTGGCAATGCGTGATCAGTGCTTCGTGCTACAGCATCAGCAGCTCGCAGTGACCGCCAATAAGAGTCTCCAGCAATGACTGTCCGCAGCAAGCAATAGGATCTTCACGCTACAGCTTTTGTGCCAAGCTACCAGGGGCGTAAGAGCAGGTTAATTTAGTGACTTTTTGTGGTTCATCCTGACAAGGAATGTGGGTGTTGCTTGAGCAGGGTTTCACACCCCTCAAACAACAACTCAATTCCTCACAATTGTGCTCAATTTACAAATAAACTAGCAACCACTTTAATAACTCCCTTTCAAACGTAAGCAACACTCATGCTTTTTAAAATTCTGACTCAGTTCATGTGAGTAGTACTTCATTTTCATACTCATAGGTGTTAGTTTGTACTTGTCTTTCCCCATCTCACTTCTCCCCAGATGTGTCTGCAGCTCCTACTAGTTCACTCCATCTGCTCATTTGACCTCTCACCAACAGGTATTATTCACCACCCCTAAATCTCAGTTTTAACCTCATCCCTCCAGTCCATCTGGACAGTTGTAAAGAGCTTTCCAACAAATGCAGCACCTGCATCTGGTCACATCACACGCTGTGTGACCAGGTGCAGCCACAGGTATAAACAAAGGGATGTCCTGGTGCTTGGGCAGAGTCCATACTGAGCACTGGTGTTGGTGTACTTTTTATGATTCCTGAATGACCGCATAACTTGCTCACTCCAGGCCCATTGCTGGGGCACATTTACAACAGTCAATCTACAAATCTGAAAGCAACTTGCTAATACAACCTCCCATTATAAAATAAGATCAAACAAATAAAGTCCTATTATATGCCACCTCAACTCACCCTTACCTTGAGATAATACACAGCCATGCGCCTCCGCTCAACCTATAGCTCTTTCAATCCCACCAAGAAAAGCTGCACAACATCCCCTTTCTCCACTGATCTCCCCTAAGCCTCTTCATGAATAACGTAGTTCTCTAAAACCAACACCCAACTAGTTATCTCTGCTCAGCACTAGCCCATACCACCCCCAAATTGCTTACTAATCTCTGCAACTGTCCCTCTTACATTGAATTTGTGCCTACTTACCCAGGGATTTCCTGCAGTGGAGAAGAACGTAGCAGGAGGAGCTGCAAAGTCAATCCGAATGGTGATGCACCTCGGGCACACAGGCGAGCAGGTTGGTCCCATTCTTCTCCTGGCTCTCAGAGCTATTTTAGACCAACATTTTTTGTAATTGCTCAGTTTTGTGATTTGGCAATCTGGACACCTTTAGCACCACATCCATGGGTACAGAACTGGTGGAAGACCACTTGGGGGTTCAGGACTCGTTCAGGCTGGGTCCAGGTACAGGTTCAGGATGGTGGTAGCCTTTTGTGTCATTGTGCCTCTAAAAGGGAGGCCAGAAAACTTACCCTTGGAGTCACTCTGGTAGTCCTGGATTTAGGTGAAGTTACAAGGCTCAACTGCAGAGATAGCCCCTAAAGATTAAAGGCGGGCTCCAGGCAGCAAAACAGTCCTTCCAGGTGTAGCAAAGCAGTCTTGTAGAGTTCACAGCAGGTCACATCAGCAGGCAGCCCTCTGAGAGCCCTTACGCAGTGAACTGAAGAGCGAGTCTGAGGGTCCTAGTTTTAAACCCTGGTGCCCTTCCTCTGGATGGTGGGCTGAACTTCTACAGGGTTTTTTGAAGTGCCTGCCTGCCCTGCCCTGGCTCCAAGCTGGCTACAGCAACAACGTGGATTTGTGTGGTCCTTTGTGTGAAGGCAGAGCACCCCCTATACAGTTGCAAGTGGGGCTGTGCTCAGCTCTGCCCCATCCTGCCAGCAGATGGCCCATTGAGGCACGTCTCATCCCTCTATTGTGTGAATGTTTGACAGGAATTCACAAAAAAATGTCAGTTACACCCAGTTATGTTTTTTATTTAAAACGTATGTTTTATTGAGTTTCTCATAAAACATAACAAAGCAAGCAGTGAATAAAATGTACATTTAGAATAGCAGGATTATGAGTCTAATATTGTACTCAATTACTCAGAGAGAACATAGGTATATTTAATATCACACTTGGCCATCTTGTCCTGTGCAAGGCATCAAAGACTGAACAAGATTCTCATACCTCATTTTTCGAGTCCTTCCCAAGGTAGTGTCACCATCCTCATTGACGTTATTAGGAACAAGCCCCCAAGTCGTGATCTCATCTGCAGCTTTCTCATCAGTACAGGTGAGGCGCATATGTGCCTCCTCTGCTGCACCCCATTTGCATAGCTCCTTAATCAATGAGTTTAACTGCAGCAGCCTGTTGTCCATCCCCCAAACGGCTATTCTCATTTTTGCTAATAGCAATTCAAGCAGGGGAAGCTTGTGGGGGTTCTTGCAACCCTTGGGTCTATTCACCACTCCCAGGAGGCAAGTCAGCGGGTGAGGGGCACCTCCATGCCAGTCGTTCTTACTATGGTTGACACCACAGCCCTCCAGAAACTCTGTATTCCAGCGCAAGTCTAGGCTAGATGTAAAATAGAAGCTCCCCACAATGTACACAGCTAGCTCCTCTCAGTGGTCTATCCTGTTCAAATGCCTAGGGGTCCCATAAGTGCGGTGCAGGAAATTAAAATGCAGTAATCTAGTTACACCCAGTTACGTTACCCAAGACAGGCTGCAGGCACAAAGCACTAAGCCTAGGAAAAAAACACATTTCCAAAGGTGGCATTTTTAAAATTGTAACAAAAAATCTGACTCTACCATTAAAGAGGGTTTATGTTTACAATTTGATAGATACCAAACATGATATTGCCACCTGCTCCCAAATGGAAATTATAACTAATTAAATGTATTAAGGAATCTCCAGTGTTGGCCTATGGAAGGGGTTGTCCTCAAAGTAGTGAAAAACACATTTAGGAGTTTTTCAATACCAAGACTTGTAAAATTTAATAATACATGTCCAAGCTTTCAAGTACAATTCACACTGCCCTGTGAACTAACTAGGGCCTACTTTAGGGGTGACTTATATACAATAAGGAGGTAGTTTAAGGCTCGGTAAAGCATTACCAAGTTGAACTGGTAGTTTAAAAATGCATTCAGGATGCAATGGCAGGCCTGGGAAATGTTTTAAGGTGCTACATAATTGGGTTTCCCAATAAGTGCTGCATGCCCACTAGTTGCATTTAGGAACTAAGGGACATATAAGTTCATTAAATATGCCAATTAGGTGTAAACCAATAAAACCATGTTTAGGGGAATGAGCACAAGCAATTTAGCACTGGTTAGAATTGGTAAAGTGCATGTCCTAAGGCCAACAAAAATGAATTTCAGCACAAAATGGAGGTAAGTAGACAAAACCTTTGGAGAAAGACCACCCTAAGGCTAACATGTCCAACAGTCAGCTCACACACATCACACCTTCAGCACTGACAGAAACATCATACCCTAACTAAATCTTCTCTTTTGAACTGAAACGTTGCTAGACAGCCACTCTCGACCCATCAAAGACATCCTAGTTCAGTCCAACTTCTCCATCCCCTGTATAGATCAGGGACTCACTCTGTAGGTAGTGTGATTGTAATGTACCAACCTTCTCGCACATGCAAAAGCACACTGTTCGTCTTTCTAACTCTTTTGACAGTCACCCTTGCCAAAGAAAACCATCTACCTGAACTCCATCTACCATCCACGTCACAAAACAACGACTTCAACCTAAACTGGAAGAATCCAATTGACAGCCTCTTTTGTTTCTTTAAACATCCTCTCCTCTTCCTCAATTTAACACAACTCTATAGCCACCCTTACCTAAAGCAAAATCTTGGATCTCATGCTCAATGACAATATTTCAATCAACTGCTCAAAACCAATTGAAATTGACTAGTTGGACTACAAATTCTCTCCATAAACAGTCATATTTCCAAAATGTACAAATAACATAAACCTAACCACATTCAAATATATTTCTGAAGACTCCCTTGCGTGCTTCATAATCAAAATCATTGAAAATCTCTCTTTCAGAACCAACAGTAACCCTTGGACAATGTAGCACCTCTCAAATAAAGGAGACCCTCCACTAACCCCAGCACCCCCTGGTTTTCAAAGGACATCTACCAGGGAAGGAAAGGTCTTAGAAAAGTGGAAATAAAGTGGAGATCACATAAACCCCCTACATCTTTCTCCACTCTAAAAGCTGCCTGAAATAAATCCAAATAGAATATCATTTCATCAAAAGTTCTCTTTTTTCCATTTCAGGATCCACAAATCCATAAACAGACCAAAAGTGCTATATGAACTGGTCAACCATAACCCCAGTCCACAAGCCAAACATCACAGATGCTAAACTAACTTTGGTCCTCAGTAAGGGTTCAGAGCTAAATGTCATTCCCTGTGCAAACGTGTTTGCATAGGGATCGGAATAACAAGTTGTATGATAATTATCACACCCTCGCAGTTTTCATCTATTGCATTTCTGCAAGTCAAACCTGCAGAAATTCAATGGGGCGAAAAGGTGTGGAAAAAAGGAAAAACATGCCGAATTCGGTGTGTAAAAATGATTCTACATATTATTCCTCGATTTCCGAATTAAAACATGAAATACAAGGCATTTACTATTGATGGTAAATACCTCTCTCTAATGGTATTTACCAGGTGACAAATAACTCTCGACATAATCCGACAAATTGTAATGGTAATCCTCCACGTCCCTGCCTCCTCAAATTTGGGGGTGTAGCCTCTCACAACAGGATTTTACGAGTGTAAAGTTACTACATGTTCCACATAAAGGTGGGTGGTGGATAGCTCCCTATGGAAAGAATTCCCGTTTTTCAATCCACTCCCCATTATCCCACACAGTACCACATTTACTATAAAGTCTTATGTATAAGCAGCCGCGGCCCGTGGAGGGAGTTACGGTGGGGCAGGGAGGAGGGGGGGGAGGGGCAGAGTGGTGGGTGCTAATAACCGGCATATGGATAATTGCAGGTAAGTAAACAATGTAATTAATAAAACAAATTTCGTAGCGCGCCTTGCATCGCATATGGATAATTGCAGGTAAGTAAACAATGTAATTAATAAAACGAATTTCGTAGCGCGCACTGCATTGTTTACTTACCTGCAATTATCCATATGCCGGTATTTAGCACCCTCCACCCTGCCCCTCCCCCTCCCCGCCTCCCTGCCCCACCGTAACTCCCTCAACGGGCCGTGGCTGTGTATAAGTATGATCTCCGACAAGGTCCGCACAGAAAAGATAGAAGTAGTCATAGTTCTCCAGGTGTGGGTTTGTGAATAGTATTTTGTAGCAAGTGAGTGGTACTTGGGTAGTACGACTGTGGTACTTTTTTGCATTCTACAAAATGCAGTTTGTAGATCGTGACATTTATATTTAAAACTATGATCTGTTCCTCGTGCTTTTCATTTGCAAGTCGTTTGCAATCCCTATCTTTACTCTTTATGTGATGAATATGCACTAGCTTTTCCACAAAACAAACAGATAGGTTACACAGTTCAAGCTCTAACACAGAACAAGCGCCATATTTGATTAACCAGTGACTTGTTTATACTTCAAGATAGCATCATTTAAGAACTTAAACGATTTTTTTGTTTTTTAATTTGCTTAGGAAGTGAAAACCTAACATCAACAGAAAAGTGTTGCTGTCAGCAGTGCACATAGCAGTTTTGAAATGTGTGTTTCGTTTCAAAATAGAGTTATTGATGTGCCTCTTTCTGAGCCGTAAGGAACTAGTCAAAAAGTTTTTGCAGAAGGTGTAACAAAAGATAGGAAATTGCACACCCTTTGTTAGTTCCAAAGGACTCAATAAAAAGACCCCTGTCATGCATACCTGATGGAGAGGCATTGTGTGGTGAATCAACCATTCAATCGTTGATGTGGATATTTATCAATATTTTGTGCAGCAAAGGAAGCCACATTGCTGCTTTGCATAACAGGGAAAAGGCACGAATGCACCATATTGTACATAATTCAGTAAATTCCTGCCTTCTCCCAGCGTTGGCGCCAATTCAACCCCTCTTGCACCATGATGCAAGGGTACCTGCGTTGTAAGCAAGATTGTTTTTGTGCAAGAAGGGACTCCTTCCTGCACAAAAACAGTCCCCTGAGACTTTTTTTACTCTTTCTATATGTGCTGTATTCTGCAGCACACATAGAAAGAGGAAGAAACAAGGAGAAATAATGATGTTTCTCCATGTTGCTTCTTCCCTGGGGATGCGTAGCAGTTTTGGCACATTCCCAGTCTACAAGTTATGGTAAATCTGGGAATGCATCAAAATCTATGGTTGATTAGAAACACCCATGAACCAGCCATGTAACACCTCCCTTAGGCAGATTAATGCAACACAGTGATTTGATTTATCAAGCCACTCAGGGACATGTAAGGTGGCCTTGCTTGGCTTGATAAATTGAACCTAAGGGTTCTGTCGCTTGCACCCTGTTGAATGGTGCAAAAGTAATACAACCTTTTGATAAATATGCAAAGCTTTAGTCATGCTCCTGAGCAAATAGTGAGTTCAATTTGTCAAAAAACAGGTCCATTAGTCCATAATCAATGTTCTTCTTTATTTTCAAGATGTCGTCATATTCCGAAGATACAAGCGTTTCACAGGTGATTTATGTCATCATGTTAATGTAGATAATGTAGCCAACACGTGTTTCGTCTTGGGTTTATCACCCGCTGACTTTCTCAGGGCAAAAATGAGCTTAAAGACAGGTCCGCCACTGTCAGGCAAATGTACAAGAAATCCCGTTTAGCACAAGTCTTAATCCACTCGTATTCGAATGTAGAGTGTAAAGTGAAGATGTATATCAATGTGTTGGAGAGTACTCCAATTCTAATCTCTTGGGAGCAGGACTCAAGCTTTGCAATTCTGTTTTCTGTGAACTCTGTCCACGGAAAACACCTGGAGACGCAGGTGGCCATTTCGCCTTTGATCCCTTGAGCAGCTAGTGTATACTTTTGATAGTTTTGCTACGGTGATGGTTATGTGCGAATGTCAACCCAGCCACATTCCGAAGTTGTTTTGATAAATATGGGCCAATGCATTTACTAATATGTCTGACATATACTGCATTGCTACAGATGGCCTGTTGCAGGCTGCCATTTACATACAAGATCAGGGTCCCCCACAATTTGTTGGATCTCACAGGGTGTATAATTTGAAAGTACTAAGCAAGGAAGGGGCACCTTATTGAAACATCTGCCTGGAAAGCTAATGGGCGAGGGTATATGTTCTGCACTGAAATACAATTTGGGACTAAAAGAAGTCATGCTCTAGTTGTTTGCATTTATCAGACTACCAGCAGAGATGATCATCCTTATTTATTTATTTATTTATTTATTTGCTTGTTAAGCGCGTGACTCAATTCCCGAAGGGATATCTCTGCGCTGTTACTTGCTTTTGGCAGATTACTGTAAGAATAGAGCTGGGGGTGGGGGATCAGACAGGCTTAATACAGGGTAAAGAGGTATGTCTTCAGTTTTTTCCTGAACAACTCCAAGGTCCTGGTCTGTTTCAGCTCGGTGGGTAAGGAGTTCCACAGGATTGGTCCTGTGTAGGACAGTGCTCGGCCACCCTGTCTGGCTCTTTTTATCTTTGGGACCTGAAGCAACAGATGGTTGCTGGAGCGGAGAGTGCGTCCCGGGATGTAGGGCAGGAATTTTTCTTTCAGGTACCTGGGGCTGGTACCAAACATGCATCGATAAATGATGTTACAGACTTTAAACTTGATGCGTTGTTTTATAGGTAGCCAGTGAAGTTGATGGAGAAGAGGGCGGGAAGGTGTTCTGGGGGGGGCATTGAGGGCCAGTCTAGCAGCCGTGTTCTGTACCACCTGAAGTTTGTCTAACTGTTCTGCATTAGCTGAGAGATATAGACCGTTGCAGTAATCCAATCTGCTTATGATGAGGGTCTGAATGAGAGTTTTCCTATGGCTTTCGGGTAGGAAAGGAAAAGCACGTCTCAAAAGCCCCACCACATGGAGGCAGGCACCCGCCACTTGCGTGGTGTGCTCCTTAAGCAGGAGTGCCTGATCTAATTTGACGCCGAGATTTTTTGCTGTTTGTTTAGGGTTGGGTACGGGGCCCAACTCCAGAGGCCACCACTGCGGGGACCAAAGAAGGGTCGCCCCTCCAAACAGCATGACCTCGGTTTTTGATACGTTGCACTGAAGTAAGTTTTTTGACATCCAGCGTGCTACTGCCCTCATCCCATCAGCAAATGAAGACTGAATTGCCGGTGTTAGGGTCTGGAAAGGGAAGAGCAGCTGGGTGTCATCGGCGTACGATACAGGGGTAAATCCAAAAGATCTTATCAGATTAGCTAAAGGGGCCACATAAATGTTAAACAGCGTGGGGCTGAGGCACGAGCCCTGTGGCACTCCTTTTGCTAGCTCTCTCGATGGTGAGGAATGAGAGCCCAGTCTGACGCCTTGTGTTCGGTCTGAGAGGAAGCTATGCAGCCATAACAAGGCTGTGCCTCCCACCCCCACATCTCTCAGTCTTTCAAGTAGGAGATCATGTGATACCGTGTCGAAGGCAGCGGACAGGTCTAACAGCACTAGAATCACCGACTCCCCCCTGTCCAGTGACATCCTGATGTTGTCGGTCACGGAGAGGAGGGCAGATTCAGTGCTGTGGTTGGGCCTGAAACCAGATTGGGATAGGTCCAGGCCCTCCGCTGCCTCGATGTAGTTCGACAGGTGGGTATTTACATGCTTCTCGGTGAGTTTACTGAGATAGGGTAGGAGGGATATGGGTCGCAGATTAGATAAATCCGACCAGGGAAGTGTGGTATTTTTCCTGATTGGATTTACGACTGCTTGCTTCCACTCAGACGGTACCTGCCCTTCGCTGAGGGATTTATTTAGTATAGTTTGTATGAATGGACCTAGGAAGGGGCAGAGAGTGGACATCATTCTTGCAGGTATGAGGTCGTTAGGAGAGCCAGATTTTATGTGGTTTATTAGGGGGGGGAGATCGGTATCAGATATTGGGGGAAAAGTAAGTAGCGATACTGTTCTTTGCTGTGAGGTCGTCCTAGTAGCGCTGACATTGGGGGCATGTCTGCCACTGTTAGTGAGGGTGGCATTCAGGATTTTGTCATAAATTATGTTAATTTTGCTCTCGAAGTACATGGATATCTCTTCGCAGAGTGGCAGAGAAAAATCGTCTGCGCTAGCACATGCAGTTGGTTTCACAAAGGATTCAAGAATTTTATATAATTCCTTCGAGGAGTTGCCTGCCTCTGAAATCTGCTGGGCCAAACTATTCTTGCGGGCTTTTCTGATATTTTTGTAGTATGTGGATTGGGCCTCAGAGAAGGCTATCCTATCCACGTTGAGGTGTGACTTACTCCACTTCTTTTCCAATCTTCTACACCCTTGCTTTTCACTTCTTAGTACTTCTGTGTACCATTTCTCCTTCTTGTGGGTGGGGAATTGTTTGTGGAGTTTGAGGGGTGCTAGCTTGTCTATTGCCTTTGTTAGAGAACCCTTGAATTTGATTAGGGTATCTTCTACTTTGTCTGTTGCAAGGGATGTGGGTATTTCCCAAACCTTCTGTAGTCCTTCTATGGTGACTTTATGCCATTGACGTCGCCATATGGGAGGAAGGGTTTTATGAGGTATCAGTTTATTTTTAGTTGGAAGGTGAAACTCCAGCAGATAGTGATCTGTCCAATCTAACTGAGTGGTGACTATACCAGACATAGTGGAGCAATTAGAAAAAAGTAAATCCAGAAGGTGACCCCCTTCATGAGTGGGGTCCGAATTATGAAGTTGGAGTCCAAGAGTGGACATGTCTTGAAGCAGGGACATGGATTCATTCAATTCAGGGTTATCTGCATGTATATTGAAGTCGCCAAGGAGGACAAAATCTTCCTTGGCTCTAATGTAAGGTGTCAATAATTCCATAAGGGAAAGAGAGAACCCTGCATTAGGCCCCGGTGGGCGGTAAATGAGTGCACCTTTCTTGGCGATTTTAGTGGAGAGATTAATCCTGAAGATTATAAATTCAATAGTTGGACTACACTTTTCCTCAATAATAGTTACTTTCAGGTGCTCTTTATGTATGATGGCTAGGCCGCCTCCTATTTTAATGGGTCGGTCCATGTGTAAGAGCTTATATCCTGAGGGGATTGCGATCGCAATGGCGGGGGTTGTGTGGGGTTTGAGCCAAGTTTCCGTCAGGAAACACAGATCAGGCTGAGAAGTGTGGATTAGATCCCATATCTGTAGTTGATGTTTTGGCATAGACCGTACGTTTAGCAGGAAACATTGTAAATCGTTTTTATATTGAGTAGGCTGTGGCATCTTACAATCTGGTTGAGATTGAGTGTTAGCTTGGAAGTGGCATAGTTTACATGAGAAGGGACCTTCTGGATATGTCCAGTTCACATTTTTGCAGCATAGTGGAAGAGCTGGTTTAAGGGCCAATAGGTCTGTGATGGAGTACCTGATGGGTCTCTGTGCGGCATGCATTGCGGGCATAGCCTCTGGCTCCTGGCTCCGTTCTGGCGCGGACGGGCGCAGACGGGCAGGTCTTTGGCTTGTCTTAGGCGCCGACTAAGGCGCCCCGCTGCGCGCAACCGCTGCGCGCTAGACCCGACGAGGGGCTAAATAGCCCTCAGAAGACAGCAGCTAGAACGCTGACTGCTCGACTTCCTGTGGGTGTCTGGCTCTTGCCTGCCCCGCCCTCCGCACAACGGTATTGGCTACCGAGTCGGACCGGGGCGGGCAGGCTGGATTATTGAGCACAGACAGAAAATGTGACCCTTAGCAGCTTTAGGCAGAGTGCAAATAGCAAAACAGGTGTTCTGTACAGAATTACCACCAGCACCACTGATACCACTAATTGCTGACACTATTAACACCACCATAAACTTCCAACACAATCATTACCACTACCATCATTGTCACCACGACAGACACCATTAACACTACCATTTCCACCACCACCATTGTTGGCAATACAACCACCATCACCTTTACCACTGGTGCTACCACCATTACCACAACCACAATTATCACTACCATTAGTATCACCACCGTAGCTACTGTCACAACCATTCCCACCACCATTTCCGCCTCCAGCAACAACATTGCTATTACCACCACTGCCATTATCATCACCACTATTACCATAACGACTATGACGACTACCATTAACAACATTGCTACCATTAACAACATCACTACTACCATTACCACTATTACCATTTACACTACCACTATTACCACCCCACCATTTCCACCACCCTCAGTACTACTAGTACCAATACCACAACCACAATTAATATCACCGCTTTTTCGATAGAAGCATTTTTATCTCCACCATTACATAAGCACCATTATTACCCACTACTATGAGTTTTACCATTGCCACCAACAACACCAATACCACTACATTTACCACCATTAATACCACCACCATTACCACCGAAATTGCCACTAACCCACCACTATTATACTACTATCAATATTACCATCATTATCACTACCACTGAAACCACCATTTCACCATTACCATTACTCCCACTTCTGATGTCCAACTTCACCACCATTGCCGCCACCATTATCATCATTAACACAATACAATCATCACCACCACCATTACCCCCAACACTACCATTACCACCATTATCATTACCGTCATTACTAACAACACTGTGATGACTATTACTATTATTACCACACCAATCTCCTTTGCTAAGGTGTGTAAGAACATTGACTCTGTAACAGCTTTGTGTGAATGTGTGTGGGTATGTGTCTCGCTGTGTGTAAGATAATTGCCATGTAAACGTGTTTAAGCGAGACATTGTGCTTGCGCTCTTAATAACAAAGCACACATTTTAAAAGACAGTTAGTTTGGGTTTAATGTGGTAAATTCACGAAAAAAATAATTTGTACAAGCCTGTGTCTGCCTTCATTATCTTAATAAAGCCAATGGTTCGGGCGTTTATGCGCTAAGGCAGGCCAACTGCAAACCTGTGATTGCATGTGCTAACACAGTAAAGACAGACCCATTGGCTTTGCCAATGCTTGCACTGGCAGACAACAAAATGAAAATGTAATAACATGGCTAGACTGAAACTAAAAATGTAGGCGAAAAAAAATCCATAAGCAAGTCATATCACTTTGCACTCTGAAGTTATGGAACTATAGCTGCAAAGGCAATGGGACTGACTAATTATGTGATAACGAATACAGACTGCTTTTCTACGTATCGCATTAAACCCAGCCCTTCTGGCTTTGTCAATGCTTGTTTATGAGCTATAGACAGTGGCTATATTTGGATTTCCTAGTTTAATGGGTGCCATTGTTATAAAACAGAGCCACCCACTTTGACCTGTTGACATGGCTTATATGAAACACCAAAGCCCCTGAACACGCTCTCATTATCACAATGAACCTGGAAGACGGGACAAATCTTCCAGAAGTCATAATCCTTCCACGGTTCCCAATTACTCGTGTCCAGGCGGGCATACAAGCACTCGGAGCCCTGCCGCAGCCACTCATTAGACGCCCGGAGGCAGCTCCTTTCTGACCTCTAATGCCTAATTATAGTTCTCCTGATACTGTCATGGGGACAGATTCAGCAGAATACCCTTATTGCGAGTGGTGCATTGTGTAAGATAAGGAAGGTGAGACAGCATCACAACAAATCGCCCTTATAAGCCAAGACCTTGTGTGGTCTATAAGTAGGGTACAGAAGGCAGGGAGCACCGGTCTCGTTAATTACCAGAGCAGAGGACATGGAGTCAATTCACCAAAAAGCCGTCGATACTAGAAGCAACATTACATGGCATTTGACCTTTACGTTCAGTCACACGCACATGCTTAAACATACACACACATTCATTCATACACACACTGCCTCTCACATAAACACACACTTACCCACAAGCTCGCACACAAAATAATTTTAGGAGCATTTTTTGCTTACATCAGCTGACAGGGAGAGTCACATTCAAGCGAGATATGTGTGCTCCATTGTGTATTACAATAATAGTAAATAATACGTTTTATTGTCTATTAGCATAATTAAAAAAAAACTACAGAAAACAAAGAAAAGGTCAACTGCCCCTGTCAGTGATCCTGCCACCTCCTAGGCCAGGGGTCACAAAGGCATTGCCAGAGGTCGCGGGGGTCTAACGAGGGGTCGCAGTTTCGACCCTGGGTGACCCCTAAATGAGGTTCATGTTAGCGGGCAGGCTTACACCACTCTTGCTTGCGGTTTTGTGTAGCATAGTTACTCTACAAACCACCACTCTGACTTCAACTGAAATCGATTGAATTAAGGGCTTGGTTCTCAGAAAAAGTTGTAAATCTGTGTCCAGAGGTTTACCCCTTCGTTTAGGTGCAGATGTACAGCTTTCAGACATTCACAAGGCCTTCTAGTACTATGCACCACAATTACAAAATATACAGCAGCCTTGGGTTGATACTTGCACATTCAGTACTGTTCATAAATTGTTAATCAAAAAAGGATTTTTTGTACAAGATGATGGCAGATGCTATACCAAATGTATCCTTCTGCTTTGTAAGATGGTGGACCAGTAGGTAAGCCCGTGTGGCTAGAGGGAGAACCACAGAGGATAAACACTATGTGACATACTTTGGGTAGCAAGTTTGTTGATATGTTCTATAGCAATATCAAGGTCTGTGAGTAGTTTATTAATCTTGATACCTCCTCTTGCTCATGTGCCTAATATATTTTTGTACTTATCTGCTAATCTCAGTATGCCACAACATAAACCTTTCGTAGTTATGATTTGTTAATATTTGCTGCGTATTTTGTTGAAAATATACATAACAGACCTGAGACATGTTCAATCACTATATGAATTTTTCGAGGGCTAAAAATCAATCATCATCTCTGAAAGATACTGTCTCAAATAAGTGCGCTAATTGTTGTTAACCAGGGTATGTGATATGACATGACAAAGCATGAGGTAGTGCCATGGTTGGGCCGACTGTAAAAATAAGGGAGCTTATTTACAAGAAACTGACGCATCTACATAGATGCATCATTTTCCCTGCGCCTGCATGCGAAACCCTTGCGCCACCCTGGATGCGCCATATTTACAATACGAAGCACCATGGCACAAGGATTGACAGATGGGTTAGAAATATTGATGCATCTGTCCGTGCAAAAGTCATGCATTATAAGAGTCGTGTCACAAGCACAACACAATGCATGGGGAGGTCTATTCCTAATACACTGCGTCACTCCTTACACCTGCTCCAAGCAGGCGTAGGGTTTTGACGCAGTGGCATCCTAGAAGTCTTGTAGATTTCACTGTCTCACTTCTATGAGGCTTTCCCACGTGGGAACGCCCACCCTGCATACATACTAGTGGCATCCTAGAAGTGGAGCAGTGCAATCTTGTAGATTTAACTGTCTCACTTCTATGAGGCTTTCCCACGTGGGAACGCCCAACCTGTATACACACCAGTGGCATTCTAGAAGTGGAGCAGTGCAATCTTGTAGATTTAACTGTCTCACTTCTATGAGGCTTTCCCACGTGGGAACGCCCAACCTGTATACACACCAGTGGCATTCTAGAAGTGGAGCAGTGCAATCTTGTAGATTTCACTGTCTCACTTCTATGAGGCTTTCCCACGTGGGAATGCCTACCCTGCATATATTATACCTGACACAGGTATAATGTGGCACAGGGCTTTACAAGATGATGCATATCCCTAGATGCGTCACATTGTAAATGGGCTGCAATGTGGCACATTGTTTACACCACCATTGTGTCACAGAAAGTGACACAACGGTGGCGCAAATGTGTCGCAAGGGGCTTGTAACTCTGCACCAAAAAGTTAAAGTTTGCAGACACAGTGCAGTTGCATCAGTATGTAGTTGCATAATCTAGCAATTGGAATGATATTGTGACTGAATAAAATTATTCAAGAGTGCAAGGTCACCTTTTATAAATACCTTGCACTAGTAAATTGAGTCCTTTGCACATTTAAGTCCCACTTGGACGCACATGTGCCTCTGTGATTCACATTCTGGATGTTTCGTTGGTGGGCTGCAAGAAGCAATATTCAGTTTTTAATCATTATATTTTTCAATTCATTGTTTCTTTCTTAATGAAATGCTTTAAAATATCCCCAAACATAAACTGAACATGCCTAAACATCAACTATATGTGAAAGGATCATACTATATTGGCCTACTTTATGTGTATGGTATTAGCAAGAGTCTTTGACTTGATTAAAGCAATGCATGAGCTATTTAGTAACAGATTAGACTTTGCAGGAGAAACATAAACATTTAAGGTAAGATGAGTGTGACTCTGATGTAAGAGAAGTGTAGATCTAATATAGGAGGATTGTGAGTTTGAGTGTAGGTCTTAGGTAATAGAGGTGTTAAGGTAAGAGTGATGTGAGTCTAAGATAAGACGAGTGTGAATCTAAGGTAAGAGGACTGTAAATCTAGCACAGCACACATGTGAGGAGGAGTGTAAGTTTAAGGCAAAAGGAGTGTAGGTCTAAGGTAGCAGAGGGGTAAGTCTAAGATAGGAGGAGTGTGAGTCTAAGATAAGAGGACTGTAATTCTAAGGCTGAAGAAGTGTGAGTTTTGGATTGCAAGTCTAATGTAAGAGGAGTGAAGTCTAAGGTAGCAGAAATGTGAGTCTAATGTAGGAGGTGTGTGAGTCTAGGGTAAGAGGAGTGTAAGTCTAATGTAGCAGAGGTGTGAGTCTAAGACAATATGAGTATAAAACCAAGGTAAGTGTAGTATAATTCCAAGGTAACAGAAATGTGAGTCTAAGGTAGGATGAGTGTGAATCTAAGATAAAAGGAGTGTAAGTCTAACGTAGTAAAAGCATGAGTCTAAGGTAGGAAATGTGAGTCTAAGTCAAGACGAATGTGAATCTAAGGTTAAAGGAGTGTAAGTCTAAAGTAGCAGTAATGTGAGTCTAAGATAGAAGGCGTGTAAGTCTATGTAAGTAATTTTTTTAAGTAAGTAAGTAATGTGTTTATTGTACAGTTAATTAAAACCTTTACAAAAGTTGGCCGTTTCTTATAAACAGTAAAACATCAATTTAAAAGGTTGATAGCCACAGTTAAAAACACACATTAAAATTATAGAAGAGATCCACTCCCCCGGCCTTGGTGACCCATAGTCCTGTTTCTTCATTTTTGTTTGCGGAGATTAGCAGCAGTTCATGAGATAGAGTTACCCCCCTTGTCAGAGTCTTGACTACAGAATGAAGGCAGGCAAATAGGTGCAAGTTTAAAGTGCATAGTGCCTAATCAACATTAATTGCTTTGTACAAAAATGTCCGAAGGTTAGCCTGTTGATGCTTTTCCTTGAGGCTTGAGTGTGCAAAAATGCTTAATGCTTTGTGCGCAAACCGCTGTTACAGTTGTTACGCAAAGGGTTAACAGGCCGGCCCCATCCCAGTTCCAGTGCAACTTCTCTAATGATCTGGCAGTATCCGTTTCAATCGGAGATCAGCCGCAGTTAACATTTTTACCAGGCAGCAGCTTAGTTGAATATCTTCACCAAAGAAGCCTGCTAGCACCGCTTGTCTGCACAACCGTATTTGTTTCCTGTTAAAGATAGGTCTAAGTAGGGACCGGCGCTTCTGCATCAGTTCCCGGCGGTATACAACCTTTACAACGAAACTTTTACAACAAACTACCATTACAACGCAACTTTTACAACGCAAACTATTACAACGCATTGCTCTGGGGGGCGCTCTAGGATAGGGAATAGGTTAATTTACTGTCCAATAACCTACCCTACTATCCACGGGGACTGGAGTTGGAATAGTAAATTAAACTATTCACTATCCAGCGCCTAAAAGCATTATGCGTTGTAATGGTATGCGTTGTAAAAGTTGCGATGTAAAGGTAGGCGTTGTAAAAGTATGCGTTGTAACGTCATACATCCGTTCCCGGCATATGGTTATAATGTGGACTATGTCCTCCTCTCCTTCCCCGCAAAGACAGAAAATTGCTGGCTTCAGAGGACGTAGCCATGGGGGCAGATGGTATGCAGATGGTAATAAGCTTAACCGGAGTTTCAGAAACTTCTCTTTGGTGGTTTTGGAGTAGTTGGAAAGGAGTTATGCTTGAGGAGTCGCTTTACTGTAGGATTGTACAGTGAGCCAGCCATGTGTACGTTCTGTCAAGACCTCTTTGTCTTGTAAGATAATTCTTTTTTGACAATGTTATTTACAATTATTTTGAAGCTTGCCATGGTCCCTGACGATGCCCAGAGTTGCCGTAACCCCAGCTGGTCTAATGCAGTATCCAACAAATGCTAGCTGGGCATGTTTCAGAGGCTTCTAGTTCCCTCCACAAATATGAATTTAAGGTTTCTGGCTGCCCTTTTTTGATTTTGTACCAGGTTTTTATGAAAGCTCCTTTTCGGGCCAGCTCTTGTCTTTGCATCCTGAATTCAAGACTCATTTGCGCCCGCGTTGTATATACAGCCAACCCGTATATTATTCTCAGGGCTCTTGCAATGGTACCATTCAATGTTTCCGCATCTTTCCCTCTCATGGCTTCACTTCCATAAGTGATTGATGGAATAAGTTTAGCCCGTATCACGCTGATCAGAGGGAGAAGTCTTGATCCCACAGTCTTATTTTTCAGGTTTCTTAATGCCATCGCTGTTGTTAGTCCCCTCTTTTTTATTGCCTCGCATTGTTCTTTATAATTGCCTTTGTTGTCAATCATAACCCCCAGGTATTTGTAATCTTGTACAACTTCCAGCTTGACTTTTGCCAGGTACCAGTTGTGCTTTGGTTTTATTTTCCGGTAATTTACGCAGATTACTTTTGTTTTATCTTGATTAATGCTTAGTCTGTTGGTCTCCGAATATTGAGATGTGATGTCAAACAAGCGTTGTAGTCCTATAGGTGTCCGGCTGATGAGTACTAGGTCATCTGCGTATAGGAGATTAGATAGCTGCCGGCCTCGTTGCTTCGGGGCATGAGAGTTGCTTTCATTGAGTTGGACTGAAAGCTCGGCCATGAAAAGATTAAAGAGTATAGGGGCAAGTACAAAGCCTTGTTTTAATCCTTTTTTGTACATGGGAGAGATTATCGAGCCCCTCCATGATGATGGTACTGTTGACGTTTGCAGAATTGTGTCAAAGATCGGCGTTAGAACTGAAGCCCAAAATTCTGGATCTTGTTTCAAAAGTATGTACGTGATCCCGTTTGGGCCAGGAGCTCCCTCACGTCTGCCTTTCAAGATTCTTTTACGAACTTGTGTGTTTGTGATGGTGAAGTCCTGTCCAAGTTCTGCTTTGGAGTTAAACTGTGATGATTGAGATTCCAAAGTGGTCGCAGGGTTAATTAAGGCAATTTGGGGAGTCTGCTCTTTGTTGAAGTGCGATTCTAAGTAAGTCATCCAAGCCTCTTCTGTGACGTTGGAGTTAATACACTCACCTTGCGGGTTAGACAGAGCGTTAATCTTTTTCCAGAATTGTGCGCTATTGTTGCTTTTGATATCATGCAGAAGTCTGGCCCAAAGAGATTCTTCAGCATCCTTTTTATTTTGCCAGATTCGTTTTTTGCGGGTGACTTTTAGCTGCCTCAGTTCTTGCACAGCCATTGGTTCCTTCTTTAGCCTCCGCAGTGTTTAGTTTATCTGTGCCTTTAGCTTTTTTAGTTCTGCATTATTCCATCGGTTGGAGCTTGACCATTGGTTTTGGGAGTTGTTCTATTTCGAGAGCGTCCCTTTGAATCTCCGTAGCCGTTCCATAGGGCTTTCATAAATGCCTCTCAGCCTCCTATTGTATCGGGGTTGGCTGTTTCCACTTCTTCCAAGATTTGTTTTGCAAAGGAAAGGAGGCCTTCTGGGTCTTTGGTACTACATTTTACTCTTTTCTCATTATTGGTGAATTCTAAGCAGAGTGTATTTGCTGGGGGCAATTTGCGTGTTAATGGCTCTTCTACTGTGATTTCCTGGGGTAGATGATCACTAAAATCCACACTCCTAATACAGTAATCTTTTACTTTTGAGAACATGCAGAGAGAGCAGAAAGTATAATCAATTGTGGTCCTTGTTATTGCGTTGTTAAATGTTGCTGTCTGTGGGCGATCTCCGGGAAATCTACCATTTATCACCTTTACTGCTGTGCAGATTTACACTGTGTGCTGAAAATTGCAAAAACCCACTGTTCATGACGAGCTCAGCTCGTCATGAGCACACAAGCAGTGTACTGCATGACGAGCTGAGCTCGTCATGAGCATGGAAGGGGTTAATGCATAAGATCTCAGTTGTTCAAGGAATGCCATTAGATTTTTCAAGGTTTTTGTTGGTATTCCCTCGGTGTTGTTGTCTTGAGGCATTTCCTCCCAAGCGAATGGATCCTCTTCTGAATAAATATCATCTGCTCTTTCACTAAGCATGTTTAGATTGAAATCCCCTGTGATTATCCAACTATTTGCTTTCTCTTCTGTTATTATTTTCACTAGTTCTTCCTTCAATTGTTGACTCCCTCGGATTTTATCACGTGGGTACAGATAAAGATTTACGAGTCATTATGAACTCTTTGTTTATTTTCCCCTGTAAGGTGATTTGAAATTACTTGCATTGCGTTGGGTGAGGATATGTTATATGGCAGCGATTCTGCTGCATAGATGCTGCTTAAGGAGCTGTATGTCGCTAGGCCTCCCTTGTTGTGGCCAAATTTGGAGGTTCTTATTGCCGGAAGATAGAGCAAGTTGAAACCGTGCAGTGCAGTTGGTACTCCGCTCCATGTTTCTTGGAGCAAAATGATGTTGAATTTCTGCAGATAAGTTTGTAGTTCCAGATCCGAGGTCTTATCTCCCAGGCCATTGAGGTTCCAGGAACAGATTTTCAAGGAGTTCTTGCGTGAGGATGCATTGAGCTTGGAGTGTCACGGTCTTTCAGGTTTGTTATATATTGTCCTCGAAACCCTGCTCCACTCTAGTGTGGCCTTGCTTTGAGCAGTGTGAGTCTATGGTAGGAGGAGGGGGAGTTAAGGACAGACGAGTGTGAATCTAAGGTATACGATTGTGAGGCTAAGATAAGAGAAGTGTAAGTCTAAAGTAACAAAAATGTTAGTCTAAGATAGGAGGGTTGTAAATCTAAGGTAGCAGAGGTGTCATCTAACATAAGAGGAGTGGGAGGCCAGGTTAAAGGAAGTGTGAGTCTAATACAAGAGAAGTGTGAATCTAAGGTAAGAGGAGTGTAAATCTAAGATAGAATAAGTGTGAATCCAAGGTAGGAGGAGTGGGAGTCTAAGGTAAGAGGAGTGTAAGTCTAAGGTGGCGGAGGTGTGAGTCTAAGATAGGAAGATTGTGAGTCTACAGTAGGAGGTGTGTGAGTCTAGGACAAGACAAATGTGAATCTAAGGTGAGAGGATTGTAAATCTAAGGTAGCAGGAATGTTAGTCTAAGGATGCAGGAGTGTGAGTCTAAGGTAGAAGGAGTATTAGTCTAAGGTGCTGCAATGTAAGTCTAAGTTAGTAGAAGTATGAGCATAAGGTAAGAGGATTGTGAGTCTAAGGTTGGTGAAGTATGAGTCTAAGGTGAGAGCTGTAAGTTTAAGGTCTAAAATAGGAGGAGTGCAAGTCTACTGTCAGAGAAGCATAGGTTTATGGTAGCAGCGGTGCGAATCTAAGATGGAAGGAGTGTAAATTCCTGTTCTAAATGAGTAGTGGTCCGATGCTTGGCACACACTTCAGTTTCTGTCATGTTTAAATATGATAATGAAGTTGAATAATGTTACTATCAGTGAGCTTCTCTGCTGTGTTGTGCTGTGCTGTGTTGTTTTATGTTATGATATGTTATGTTAAGTTCTGTTATAGGGGCTTTGTAGAGTGCACCAAATATCTCTTGGTTCTGATCGTATTGAAACTGAAAAGATAGCAAATAACTGTATCAGAATAAGTCTGTTTTGATTATCTTCTTCCCCGAAAGAGACTTCTGTACATTTTTGAAAGTTCAGGACACATGAGATGGTGCTGATGGTAATTCTTGATCAGAACTTTCCATCACCAAGACTAACTCCTTCCTTACCTAGGTAAGGCCTCGTCAACAATGAAAGTCCTTAACATTCAAAAGAGGCCAAGAAATGTAGATCGGGCCTGATTCACAAAGGTAAAATTACACATTGTAGTACTTTTACAACTGTTTTGGATTAAAAAACTACACCTATAGTTATACTATTAGTAATTTTATGACTGCACAGTCTCAGCCACGAGTGTGGAGTCCCCACAGTCATAAAATAGATAGTAGTAACATTTAACTTGTGGTTTGTGAATACCAAAACAGCAATAAACTTGCTACAAGGTGTAGGTTTGCCTTTGTGAATCAAGCTCACAAGATTTAGGGGCCCATTTAAGGCAGGATGCAACGGCTGACGCTCAAATCCAATGGTGCAGTTTACATTTGGGAATTTATCATTTTGATGCCACAGAAACTACACAGCCCACCACCATGTCTACAAATGGAATGCAAAAAATAAGGTACAGCATTGCGGAATTACTATAGCATCAAATAAACTGGTGGAAAAATACTGAAACCTTCCCAAATAAGCAGCATTTTCTAACGAGGCATTGTGCAAAATGTCTGCTGCTGCACATCTTATGTCTGTGGCCAATGGCCTGTTGGCTGAGTAAAGTAACAGGCAAGTACAGTTTTCAGATTGTGCAGTTTTATAAATATATATTTTGCAAGTCATGTCAGGGAAAATGTCACTATATAACACTTTTTGGTCATTCTTTTTATGTCACAAATGCTTGCTATAAATGCTAAATGATACAATGTCAAGAGTGAGGCCGTCGGCC
The DNA here is from genome assembly GCF_964261635.1 of Lissotriton helveticus. Lineage (NCBI taxonomy): Eukaryota > Metazoa > Chordata > Amphibia > Caudata > Salamandridae > Lissotriton > Lissotriton helveticus. Next base: position 2,051,978,956 of record NC_136063.1, on the reverse strand, counting down.
AAGAACTATAGGCTGAATACATGCAACTAAATGCATGTCTTGACAGCACGCTTACAGCCACCTTTCTTTGTTTATAGTCTGCCTTTGCGTGACATCCTGAAACCATTTTTGTCACATTAAAGCATATTAAAGTGACCCTTTGTTGCGAGCTGAACATAGCAAAAAGAGTCAGTACACTAAATTAAGGAATAACCCTGTGTATATTATGTAATAACACCGAGAGCACCAAGTATTAAACACGTTTGTTATACCTTTAACCAGTTTCCATTTTCTAATATGATCCCCCATAAACTATTTTGTTGTGCCAAAGTAATTCGGCTCCCAACTGGAACTCAAACGCTGGCCGACTGTAAGAAGAACACTAGAAATATTTTGTTGTGCAGATGCAGTATTTTCCACAGAAATATAAATTAGCCGCAATTCAAATATGATTCAACATATGCTGCAAAATTTGCAGATTTTAACAAAATAATTTTTTTCAAGCTCAAACAGATTGAATGCTATAAAAATCACTGCACACTTTGTGCAAGGCTAAGTCCAACATTTAAAAAAGTTAGCTGGTAATGTTTCAACTAGTAGGTGCATTATTCGAGCACCTGAAGGTGTGATAATTTAGCCAGAAGCATGAAAACACTCTTACTTCTTTAAAATAGTGACATATTAACCCCTTGACCGCAACGCAAATTCCGCTGCGGTGCTGGGGAATTAATGAGTGGCCGTATTTCAGACGGCCTCCGGCCATCCTCCGCACACGCCCACTGTGAAGTCGGATGGCCAGGGGCCGTCCTACGCACACGAGTTAGCACATATTGTTGACAACCAAGGTATATATTTTGTTTCTCTACTGCCGCACATTTCTAGTAACTCTGTGTTTAAATTAGAGGACCAACACGTATGACTTACTGTTACAATGACAATAAGAAAAAACACTTTTCAGATGGATACTTCTAACCGCAGATTCCTCACCTTTAGTATATCCCCAGGCACCAGATTGGATCCACAGGAATTATTTAGCATCCCCCTACATGCTGGTAGGTGGTGTTGTGCTACTCAGTATCAACTCCGTTCCCGCCTCAGAAGAGATGACTGGAGCCGCATATAAGAGGCAGCCAAGCATGCTGAGGTCACTTCCTTTCTTTCCACTCATTCATACGACGATCCAGAGTCAGCTCTTAACAATTTTTCTCATCAGTTGACAAGTTTTTTCTAGAAATTCTTTTATAATGTGCAAGGGATTATGTTCCCTTTAACAACCACAGGACTTAAACCTTGTAGGGACTGTCTTAAGCAGATGTATGTGACATATCTAGGTTTAGAAAATAGAATACATTCCATTAAGTAAAACAAGACCAGAATAATAAAAATCTAATAAGTAGAATTTGGGACATTGAATTTTGTAGTAATTGGCCAGGAAACAGAAGATGTCTTGAGTAGTTTATTGGTAGGTTACATGGAAGAGGAGCTAGCAAGAAGCCAGCTAACTCCAACAGATCTCAACTCAAGAATACATCAACATACATTCCATAGTATCTGGGCAGTGGCATAACATTCTATGAAGAGCTAGTACAGTACTGTAGCATTGTTCAATGTATTAAAACTTAAACCAAATACTGATTACTACATTACCTTCCCTTCTTCTAAAAACAACAAACAAAGCAACAGGAACAAAAGAATAAAAAAAAAATTCTAGCTGGTTTTACCACTTTGCATGAACGTCTCCTGGTATTCCCTTGAGTAGAATCCGTAGTAAGAGATAGTTTCGAGGCAATTTGTGGCACATGACTTTGAACTTTAGCAACTTTGCTTAAGTTCCACCAAAATCAACCTTCAACTTGAACAGCATTACCCACAATCTTGATGGCTTTAACAGGTGCACCAAATTTGCTTTCACCTTTGTTAACATGAACAGACTTTTTGATTCTCACAATATCCCAAGCCTTAAGAATGGTAGTTTTCGAGCTCTTCATAGAATCAAAATTATCCTTCTGTTTGGCTTGAGTGAAAGCAACATTACTTTTAACAATAGACATTAACTTGGGTACATCAGAATCGACATTAATCCATTTAGACAACCACCCTAGAAAAAAAGAAGTGTTAGGTTTTCTTCCCCTCACCCATTCAAATGGTGATACTCTGGTGGATGAATGTGGCATAGTTTTATAGAACCATATCATACTCGTAAGAGATTTGGCAATATCATAGTTACTAGCTTTGGCCCACTTCACACAGTCCCCAATCACACGATTCATCCTTTCCACCAGTCCATTTCCTTGAGGATGATAAAGTGAACTTTTTACATGTTTGACTCCTGAAATTGACAAAAAAGATTCAAAATTCTTACTAACAAATTGCTTTCCATTATCTGATACTAGTATTTCTGGAAAACCTTCTCTAGCCCAAACATCACTCAGGAAATCAATGATGCTTTGTGTGTTAGCTTCCTTAACTAATTTGTACTCTGCCACTTAAATGCATAGTCCACTAAAACCAAAATAAATCTTGAATTACCATTAAGTGTCAAATATGGTCCCATCACATCAGCTCCAAGTTTTGCCCAAGGACGGTCAGGGCACTCAGTAGGCATGAGCGGAGGAACACAAGTTTTAAGAGACTTGTCCGATGACTTACAAATACAACACTCTCCCACAAACTCGTCAATTTCTGAATCCATTCCTGGCCACCAAAATGTGTCACAAATGCGACGTTTAGTTAAAGAAGAGCCCAGATGTCCTTCATGAGCTCTTACAATGATCCATTTTCTGAAAATATGAGGAGGGATAATTTTCTCATTACCTAATAAAACACCATCTTCCAAAGATATTTCATCTTCTACTTTATAAAAAGGTTGAAGTGAAGAAGAAAGAACCTTCTCTCTTGGCCAACCTGATCTAACAAAGCTACAAACATCTTGAAGAACACATTCATTTGAAAATGCTTCTCTCCATTCATCCTCCGAACAAAATTTTAACTGAGGAATACCTACACCTGCCACCAGGCAATCTTCACAATCTTCTTCAATAAGGTCAGAAAATGTGACGTCATCATCATGAAAAATAGTGGGAGGAAAATGGGAAAGCAAATCTGCTCTCCCATTCTTACCACCAGAAATGTGTACAATAGCAAATTGATACTGGAGTAATTTGGTAACCATTCTCATAATTCTAGGACTACAGCACTTTGTCAAACAACCACCCAATATATTGACATGGGGTTTGTGATCAGTTTGAAGCAAAAATCGCTTACCCCACACGTATACCCGAAACTTTTCAATCGCCCAGGCACAAGCAAATAATTCTTTTTCAATGACTGAGTATTGTAATTCAGGTGATCTCAGAACCCTAGATCCAAATCCTATAGTTTTTTCAGCCCCGTCCCCAACTTGTGTTAAAGTGGCACCAAGTCCCACTTGGCTGGCATCCACGGTCAAACAACAATTCAACTGGGATCAAATGGCTTAAGAACAGAACTCTTTGTGAAGAGATTTTTCACTTCCTCAAAAGCTAAAACACAATCATTGTTCCATACAAATGTATTACACTTTTTTTGAGCAAGTTGCTGATAGGGTGAACTATTGTAGCACAATGAGGGATAAACCTTGAATAATATTCACAAAGCCCAAGAAGAGACTTTACTCCAGTCTTGTCAGTAGAGGTAGAAGCATTGGAAATAGCCTCCAGGAGACCAGGTCTTGGTTTGATACCATCTTGATTAAGGACATGACCAAGATACTCCTTTTCTGTACAAAGAAACTTACATTTTTCTAATTTTAGCACAACTCCGTGTTTCTGAAAAAGACCCAAAACTTTATGTAAAATTGAATCATGTGAAACAGTATCTTTAGCAAAAATAAGAACATCATCTTGGAAAACTGATACACCCTCAACTCCTTTCAAAATGTTGCCCATCACTCTCTGAAATACTGACGCAGCCGAAGCCAAATCAAAGGACATGCGCCGGTATTGAAATGTGCCTAAAGGGGAGATAAACACAGTAAGATGACGAGAGTCAGGATGTAACTCAACCTGGTGATATGCGCTAGCTAGGTCTAATTTGGTGGAGAATTTGGCACCTTTTGGTTGCTGCTAAAAGATCATTAATTTTAGGGAGAGGATGTGAGTCTACCCATATCTCCTTATTGAGGGATCTAAGTCTACACACACTCTAAGTTGTACACACCTCTTCCGGGTGACAACCAAAGGCAAAAGCCAAAGGGAAGACTCTGTGGGTTCTATAACCCCCTTATCACAAAGTTGTAATAGTTCTTTCTCTAAGTCATTCCTGACACTAAAAGGTATACCTCTGAGTTTGTGTTTGACTGGAACAGAACCTTGCTTGACAATGATTCTATGTTTGAAACCCTTAATTTTCCCATCCTCGTCGCCAAATAAATGTAGTAGCGTTGGAACCTGACTATGGTATCCTACGCTGACGACACGCAGCTGGCGGTTGCAATAAGTGGGGCCTCTGACCTTGAGGCAGCCAAGTTCCGTGAGGGATTCATCTCAGTGGCCCGCTGGATGACAGATAACTACCTTCAATTGAACGCCAAAAAAACCGAGGTGCTCATTGTTGGAAATCAGAGTCATCTCTGGGATGATAAATGGTGGCCATCTGAGCTCGGTCCGACCCCCATTCCTGCTACCGAGGTTAAAAATCTAGGGGTCTGGCTTGATCCTAAACTTAGTTTTGTTACTCATACAAACAAAGTTGCCGCTACGTGTTTTGGTACTCTTCGCAAGCTCAGATCTACTTTTGAATTTGTTGATGCTCCTACCAGACAGCTTATAGTACAAGCTACGATTTTGTCTAGGTTGGACTATGCACGTTCTCTCTTGCTTGGGGCTAATCAGGCTGAACTTTTCAGACTCCAACGCGTTCAGAACGCTGCCGCAAGGGCTCTGGTAGGCCTACCAAGATTCTGTTCAGCCAAAAAAACTATTCAGAAGCTCCATTGGCTTCCTGTTGCCCAGACAATTAAGTTTAAGTCTCTCTGCCTCTTGTTTAAAATCCTTAAACACTCTTCTCCTCAGATCCTGGAGCATCTCATCTCTCCATATACACCTACACGGTCTTTGAGGTCCTCAAGTTTACACCTGGCTACAGTTCCACGTTTTTAGAGGTCCAGATCCGGCGGCTGCTCCTTCAGAGTGCTTGCTGCTAGGCTATGGAACTCTCTTCCCGCCCCTATCCGTGCGATTGACGGTCTCTTGGCTTTCAGGAGGGCCGTAAAAACGTTCCTCTTTCCATTGGATTCCTAGAGTTGTTGTGTTTGTGTCCTTCGGTATTGCTTTTGTCCGGTTTTTATGTTCTATCAGCGCCAGGACGCCCCTTTGCTGGGGCATCTGTGCGCTCTATAAATCCGGATAACATAACATAACATAACATAATTGGCCAGGAAACAGAAGATGTCTTGAGTAGTTTATTGGTAGGTTACATGGAAGAGGAGCTAGCAAGAAGCCAGCTAACTCCAAAAGATCCCAACTCAAGAGTAAATCAACATACATTCCACAGTATCTAGGCAGTGGCATAACATTCTATGAAGAGCTAGCACAGTACTGTAGCAATGTTCAATGTATTAAAACTTAAACCAAATACAGATTACTACAAAATTCAAAGATTTTAGGTAAACAGTATCAAGTAGCAAAAAACCCTATTTAGGATATATGGTTGTGCTGAACTGGGACACAGTCAAATGTTCAGGCAGACCACAATAAAGCACAGGCCGGCTACAGGGACTTGTTAGGCCTTCTGAACCACAGTAACTTCAATCAATCAATCAATCAATCAAGGGTTGGTAACGCGCAACTACTCACACATGAGGGTCTCAAGGTGCTGGGGGGAGGTAGAGAGCAGATCCGTATAAGTGCTGGGGCAATTCGAAGAGTCAGGTCTTGAGGTTCTTCCTGAAGCTTGGGAGATGGAGGGTAGGGTGTTCCAGGTCTTGGCAGTGTGGAAGAAGAAGGACTTTCCTCTAGTTCTGGTCTTGCGGATCCATGGTACTGTGGCCTGGACGAGCTGGACGGAGTAGAGGTATCTTTTGGGTGCACGGAAGTAGAGGCTGTTCAGATATGTTGGTCAGGTATTGTGGAGGGCCTTGTAAGTGTGGGTGAATGTGGAGTTTGAAGGTTATTCTTCTGTCTGCCAGGAGCCAGTGGAGTTTGTGGAGGTGTTGAGTGATGTGGATGTGCTGGGCGAGGTCAAGGATCAGTGTTGCTGCAGCGTTCTGGACATTTTGGAGCTTGCAGAGATTTTTCTGGGTAACGCTGCCATAGAGTGCTTTGCCATAGTCATGTCTACTCCTGATGAGTGCATGAGTGACGGTCTTTCTGTATTCTTTGGGGATCCATCTGAGGGTCTTTCACAGTGGGCGGAGGGTATTAAAACAGGTGGAGGATACTGAGTTGATCTGGCGGTCCATAGTGAGCGGTGCGTCCAGTTTGATGCTGAGGTTTCTTGAGTGGTCTGTCGAGGTGGGGAGAGTTCCTAGAGCAGAGGGCATCCAAGTATTGTTCCATGCGGAGCCCATCTCAGGATCCCAGGATGAGGACTTCTGTCTTGTCTAAGTTGAGCTTAACCTGTTTACCACGGCGATTATTTCACCTCAGTGCGGGCGTTCCACGGAGTGGGCGGGGCCGCGTCAGCCGTTAGCAGTTCGCAGCCCCAGCGAGGTAGTGCTCACGACGGCCAAAGGCCGACGGGAGCACAGAAGCGGTTAAGGTAGCTGTTCCTCATCCAGGTGGCAATGGCTTTCATCCCTTCTTAGAAATTGTGCCTGGTGACGTTGGGTTCGTTGGTGAAGGAAAGGATCAGCTGTGTGTCGTCGACGTAGGACGTGGATGTTGAAGAGGGTTGGGCTGAGGGAGGAGCCATTGTGTTTTGCCTGTGAGGAAGGATCGGATCCCGTTGAGGACCTTGTCACAGATGATATTGTCGTGGAGTCTAGTGGTTATTGTGTGGTGGGAGACAGTGTTGAATGCTGCCGAGAGGTCCAGAAGGATGAGGGTCACGGTTTCACCTTGGTTGAGGAGGGAGCAGCTGTGGTCGGTGGCGGTGAGGAGGGCAGTCTCAGACGCAGTTTACGATCCATTGGTGAAGGTTGCATGCTGTGGTGTGGCAGCAGCGAAAGCAGGATAGAGGGCCGTGGGTGTTGCTCATCGCTTAGGGCTGGCAGTTGTTGTTGCGTCTGAGTTTGAGATCATGGAAGCTGTTGAAGTTGTAGCGGAGGCAATTCAGGAGGCCAGGGTTCCTGGCACTGGGTACAGTCGAGGTGCAGACAGGCGAGGACTGGCACAGACAGGCTTGCCTTTAGCACACCTTCAGGGAGCCAGCAGCATGGCCGCCATTAAGTAGGGTGAGGGGGAAGTGTGTGTCAGCTGGGAGGCAGGATGCGGGGAATAGGAACGGTGCAATGGAGGAGGGAGGGGCTGCGGGGGGCAGCAGCAGCGGGTAAATTCCAAAGGAGGCGCACTGGAAAGAAAAGGTAGCACAGAAAAAGGATGAACAGGCAAAAACTGAAAAAACTGAAAAAATCAACAAAAAGGAGAAAAGAAAAAAAGGATAAAAAGGCAGAGGAGAATGACAGAGGGCAGAACAGCAGAATATTTTCCCACTGGACACCAGGGGTGAGCTGCAGGAGGGAGATAGCGGGTGGAGGAGGGAGTCGAACACCCTGACATGGAGGTCGGAGCATGTGCAGGGGCAAGACTTAGCTGGTGGAGCTGCCTGGGAGGAGAGCCTGGTTAATCCTGGTTGCAGAGCATTGTCTGGATCAATTCCGAAATATGGCGAGGCTGTGGTGCGAGGTCTTGATGCGTCGCCACCGAGGAGTCAGTTGACAGGGCTTGCGATGCAAAGTCCAGTGTTGAGGATGCAAAGCATATCAGTGGCCAGGTGTTGGTTCCGATGAGCGGAGATCTGTCGCTGTCGTTAAGGCTGTTATGGATAAAGGGTGCGAGGAGCTTACACCAGGTAAAGCATCGTGCAGTGGTGGTCCCAAAGTCAATTAGTCAGTCCCAGATGCTGGAGGCTGCAGAAATGCAAGTCTTTTGTGACAGGTCCAACCCATGCATCAGTGCAATGTATCGGTTCAGTTCAAGGAGGCACAGCTCAGCCGAGGAGCTGCATCATTTCTGCCCAGGGTTGCGTCGCTCAGCAGAGAATGCATCAGTTCCACTGGAGATACACCTTCAGCCCACTTCCAAGGGTCCAAGACAGAGGTGGTACCACTTGGCAAGGCAGAATCACAGATTACAGAGTCTCTGTGCAGAAGCAGGATGGTTGGAAGTATTTTATGTCCCTGAGACGTCAGATCAGGAGGCCAACCAGCTAGCCATTGGAGTCACTCTGGGTTCAAGTCATGCAGGTTCAGTCCCTTCACCTAGGCAAGAGGGCAAAAGGCAGTAGGCCCTCACAGCAAGGCAGGAGTTCAGCAAAACAGCAGTCCAGGAGAGTGGCAGTCTTTCAGCAGCATAGCAGTTATTTTTCCTGGCAGAGACTTCACAGGTCCAGAAGTGCATTGAAGTGGTGATGTCTGCAGTCCAGTTGTTGGAAAATGAGGCAGCATCTGTGAGGCCTGCACAAATACCATGACTACATTTGTCCTTCACTGGTAACCAAACACCCAATTGTAGCGCCTGACTCTCAGAGGTAGCGATGCAGAGCAGTCTGAGGCATACTCAAGGGAGGTGGTGTGGGCTAGTAATCATCATTTGCAAGAGCGCAGAAATAACACTCAATAATTGATTGTCCAGTCTGTACTTTGCTTTATAAAAGTAAGAGTACATTTATTAAACACACACACTACTCAATACTATGCACCAATTTACAAATATACATAAGCTGTTGGAATTACTTTGTGACATTGCATAACATCTCCACCCCTCCCGCAAGGGGGCGGGGGGGTCTAGTATCACCACTCCCATGTATTCACATCATCTTGCCCCCTATGCAGTTAGTGGATCATAACCTGTAACGAGGGCCCTGTGCCCTGGCACCTTCCCAGTGGTGACCCACCCCAGTACTCCAACCAGCATTTAAAATAGGTAACCCTGCCTTGGTGACACACAACCCTGACCGAGCATTTCCTACTGACCATAAGATATGCACCTCTATATCTTAAGGGCTAACAGTCTCGGTTCTTCACCTAAGCGCAGCAGCAAGAATACATGTTTAAGCATCACTTTAGAGTGACAGTACTCATAACATTTGGATATCATTAGAATGCATTTCAATTACAGTCCCTAAAGGCATCAGCGATAAAATCACAGGTTTAAGTAAATACAGTCAGACACCCTAGCAGGAATGTCTAGCCACTTAAATCCACTTTGCTTATAACTCTGCCTTAATCATGTACTTCACATTAGACACATGCACTTCAGTCCCTCTATAAAGAATAACATTATTAAAAGCATTTGTGGTGCAATTACACCTTTTTACCTCCAGGGTATGCCTTCTTCCAGACATCCCCCACCTCAGCCCTTCACTTTATGAAGCACTTTTCAATCTCCCTCAGCTGAAGAACAAAAGTTCCAGCCTAGAAGGTTTAAAATGCATGCTGAGCCCTTGAGGGGTTATTCTCTCCAATCCCAAGACACTTAGGGTGGGACTTTCCTCTTCGTGCAGGGGGGAGACTGCGCTTCTCTAGCAGCTTCCCCAGCACCTTAACAAATGTGTGGTGGTGACCCCATTCTCCTGGGGCCACCACAAGCCAAGAAAACGCCGGGTTGCCCTTGCAGGCCGGTCCTGGCCTGCAAGGCATTATGGGCTGTGCCGCATAATTGATGAGCGGCTCTCCTTCTGCTCCAGGGAGAGTCGCGATGTGGGCCTTCGGCCACTTCTTCGACTGTTGGGGAGTCGGGTCCCACCCGGACCCCCAGGTGAGTTAGACGGCTCGGGGAGCCCAGCCGCTTATGCCATTTGTTGGATGCCAGGTCCCACCCAGGCCCCTGGCTCCTCCTCCGTTTGGTTTTGGGGTCCCACCCGGGACCTCTACAGGCCTTCCTCGATGGAGGGCAGTGCAGGGAGCCCACCCCCGGCTGCCCCTGTCAGGCGCCCGTGCAGCCAGCCCTCTTCTGTGCTTCCGCGGGAGCCGGCAGTATTCTGGTTTGCCCGCTCCGGCGGGCAGACGCTTGTCGGCTTCCCTGCTTCCGGGGGTCTTCTGGGGAGTGCAACGGCACTCGCCCTACCACCTCCACACTCGGGGCCCAGGGATGGGGTCACACGCCCCCAGACATATTCGGGGAGTGCGGCGGCACTCCCCCACCTCCTGGTCCCTTCAGGGCCCAGAGATGGGGTCCCGGGCCTCTCCTCCCATCATCTTTGCGGGGGGGAGCGATGGTGCCTCCTGCCCCCGCATACTCACACTGGGCCCGGAGTTGGGCTCCCAGGCCCCTCCTCCCACACCTCTTCACGGGGAGCGCCGCCAGGTTTCAGTGGGAGTCAGGATGGGCTTCTGGCGCTCCGCGGGGGGAAGCTTCACGGGGGTGCGTGATGGCGCACCCCTGCTTTATTTCTTTGGGGGGCAGCCCCCGGGACCGGACCCACCCCGGGGGCAACTCTGAGACCGGCGGCGGAGCCCCACGCGCTTCGCTGCTGGCTTCATGAAAGGTCAAAGGTTGCCTACCTTCCAGGGGCCATATCTCAGCCCCTTGAGGTCTGATCTGCCCCATTTCTGCGTCTTCTTGCTCCTGGTGGCATCCCCCAGCCACTGGGAGTACTCTCCTGTGTCTCTAAGAGGGTGCATTCTGCAGGGAGCGGTTTTCACTGACTCCCTGCTCCTCTCTTCTCTCTGCGTAGAGGCCTTTTCTTCTGCGCACCGGTCCTAGGCTCTTATTCTGGTGCTGTTATGGGCCTGGGGGGCAGTCAGGGGTGTCCTCCTCCCAACTGCCCAATGCGCCAGGCTCCAGCACCTTTTACCTCAGCAGAAAACACCCCAGAGAGAGCTTCTCTTCCTGTGCCAGTACTTTTTAAAAGTTGAGTAGGGGGCTGGCAGGAAGTCTCTGTGTGCCCTATCAAACAGCGGCACATCACTTCCCTGCCCCTGCTCCCTCCTTCTTGTCCAGTTTCTGGGTTGTTCAAAATGGAATCGTCCAGTGTCTCTGGCCACATAGTCTCTGACACCTAACTCCTTCCCCCCTCACTGCCTTCACTGGGGTTCAGCTTGGTGCCTGGCACCCAGCGACAGCAGTTGATGGATTGGCTTGTAGCTCCAACTATCTCCCTTCCTTGGAGGGAAGATCTTCGCTCAGGGAAGAAAGGGCATTAACCTAACCTTCCAGGGCCAGACCCCAGCCAGGGACTCAGAGAAATATTACATTTCTGGACGACCCAAAAAACAGTACAAATATGACTTTGGACTCTGCAGAATACTTATTTTCACCTACACTACATTGGACTTTAGTGCGTGTCTAGAATCTGTAGGCCTTGTGGAAGTCATTTTAGCCATGGTCCCCACATTCCCATAGGGGAATAATGAAGTGAAAACACAGTAAAACACACTGACTTTCCAGTGTATAAAGCCTATTCCATGTCACCACCCAATTCTGCATAAGTCCTGCCACACCATTCAATTTGTACTCGCTCCTGGACTGCGCACGCTAGGAATCTCTCCTGCGCAGCCCCTACACGTGTGCACACACATGTACCCATGTGTCTGCATGTAACCAGCCCAGTGCCACATACTCCAGCTGCGGTGCAGCGGCCTAGGCAAGCCAGGGGGACACCAGTAAAATCTCTATGCAGTCTCCTTCATTAGGAGTTCACTGTGGGTGAGTCCCAGAATATGAGGCTCCCCCACAGTAAAAGCTCAACACTTAGGTGCTCAAAAAGCAAAAGATCTGGGTGGCCCCTAGTGTCAGAACCACCTTCTAACAGCAGTACTTAAACCCAGTGGTGCAGTTGAAGTGGGGGAGATGTCATTGACTGGTCTTTGAAGTCCAGAGAGGCCCTGCCATTCGTGCCCAGGCTCCAGACTCACTGGAGTCTGCAGCAATTGTGTGGGGACAGGACACAGCCTATTCAGGTGTAAGTGAGGCTGGATCCAGCTCCTTCCTCCCATCATACCATCAAGTCACACCAAAGTTCCCATTGTGTGTGGCTACCCAGGTGGAATACACTAGGCCCAGCTGTCACTCACACAGACATGTGATCAGAGACAGGCAGCAGGCACCAAATGGCTAAAGTAAGAAAATGCCAAAGTTCTAGAAATGGCATTATCAGAACTGCAATTAAAAATCCGACTTCACCATAAGTTTGGATTTTAAATTGTGATGCTAGAGACACCAAAATTGAATCAATTATATCTTCCCATTAGGAAATTACTCTTATAAAATGTAATAAGGTAATCTTAATGTTAATTCCATAAGGTATTCCTAATGGTAATGAGATATAGGCCTTGCAGTATTAAACAACGAATGTATCAGTTTTTCACTACCAGATCATGTAAAACTTAAAAGTACATATCCTGCTTTTTAAATACATAGCTCTATGCCCCCTGGGCTGTCCAGGGCCTACCCTAGGGGTGACCTATCTGTTTTGTAAATGGAGATTTGGGCTGGGAAAAAAGGTTTATTTCGCCAGGTCGAAATAGCAGTTTAAACTGCACACACAGGCTCAACAATGTCAAGCCTGAGACATGGTTAGAGGGCTGCTTACGTGGGTGGCACAAGCAGTGCTGCAGGCCCACTAATAGCATTGAATGTACAGGTCCTGGGCACTTTACTGCAAGAAGCGCCATTTTCCAACATACATAAAGTGATGTTTTTCCAAAGAATGTATATTCAAATTGTATAAAATGTATCTGTAACTTGTGTCAGGGTATCACTGTCAACAGTAAGCCTTGACTGTTTAACCTTGCAATCCCCTGATTGATCTCGCAATCTGTGAGAGTTACAGCCTAAATAAAACGTTCCCAATATTCAGTGAGCTGAGGCTGCTAGTACCAAGCCCATGGGATCCCAATATAATGTGCAATAGTTATCACCAGGAGATTAAGGGATGTAGCTTAATAAGGTTCAGGTGGAGATAAGTCTGAGATTTCCTAACCATCTCTGAGGTCTACTCAACTAAAATAATTGTGTGCCAAGCAGGGACTGTGGGGATGAATGGTGGGTATTTGGAGGGTAGTCTGTTTGGCTGTTAAGGATGTTGAAAGAGGACGGTGATATTCTAAAATAAGCAAACATTCTTGAAGCCCTTAAAATCTATGATATTTTTGTGTTTTGTATAGGAAGAGTTTAAAGCTGAGAGAAGATTGGTGAGTTGGGCACATACTAATGAAACTTTCATCTGCAAGACAGCCAGTCACATGGAGTTTACAGTTTCTGATTGCAGTGATATAATTCACGAGGTTGAGAGTCTACTGCAGTGATCTGTGTAACACGTTAAGGTCACAGGTTCCAATGCTGGTGAAATAGCTAGGTGGGCTATTAAATGTACTACATAATATGTGTGTCTAAGGTTCTGAGTGTGTGCATGTGTTTTGTGTTATTAGGAATTTTATATTTAGACTGGACCTAAGTCCGTGCAGCAGTAAAGTCTCAGGCAGGGGAAAATTTTGCACCAGCAGAAGCATCTCAGATCTCAATATGTCTTGTTTAAAACCAGTATAGACTGTGGAGGAGTCCACCAAAAAGAAAAACAAGCATTTGCAATGCAATAGGTCTCGCATTTGCGCGAGTTTGAGCTATTGCCATTGTAAATGACATTGCCTTTTATTTATGTGTTGATTTTAAAAACATAAATAAAAGGCATTGTTTTTTACAATGCCAATAGATTAAACTCTCGCAAATGTGAGACCTATTGATTTGCAAATGCTTGTTTCGTGTGTTTACAAGAATGTGTCCAATTTAGTATTTTTTTCTACTTTAAGTCACATTTTTTGTTCAAATTAATGATTACAGTCCAGGCAACATCAGGCAGCAAGGTATGGTGTTTTCCTTATTCATTACACGCAGATCGATTATTTCGGCGTAGGTGTTTTAGCAAGGGCGCGCGTTCCCACTTAGTTTAGGATCTTGAATGGCCCTCTTTGCAATGCCAAAGACAGAAAGCTACAGACACACATGAGCGGTGTAATCACTAACAGCCGCGTTTATCTTATATTTACATGCTCAAGTATTCTAAAGCGTGCGCAGACACCTTAACTTTAGTAATCTGAACAACATTCCCCTCTGTCCTAGTGAACATGAGGCTAGACTAGCAAATGAACACGTCATAGGAGGCAGTGGCTTACTACTACTGCTACTGCTCCTACTAGTACTACTCCTACTATACCTACTAGCACTACTACTACTAGTAGTCTTACTAACAATAATAGCAATAATCATAATGCATATTATTATTATTATTTTATATGGCGCCTCTTGCCGCACTGCTGTCGCTTCATAGGGCTATAAATAACTGAAAGGTATTCGCAAAGTTACACTTGGCAGGTGTACTTATGTGGATGTTGTAGTCATTCATATCTTCCAACCTCTCCACCCAAACACACGTACCTTGAAAACACGCCCCACTCAGACCTGTGTGTAGCCTGAATGTCACGATCTGAAAACTCAGACTTTCACACTTCTGTTGATAAAAAGCGGGCCACTGCAATGAGCGATAATAGGATTTTCCTTTACCGCCTAGACACCGCACCCCCATTCCGTCAACTTTCACTGCCAAGAAGGTTACAGTGCCAGAATGGGGTTCAGGTCAATGTGCGTTATTAGAAAAATGCACACTGACATATTCCATATGTACGTTTCCATACTGCACCGTGCACATACTAATAGTGCTGCAAGTAAAAAAAAGAAAATAAACACGAGGGCTAGATACAAACAAGAACGAGGTTTAGGTAGCGTTCTAAAAAGCTACTGTAAGTCCCCTGCTCGACGTGTAGTCTTTATTTTTGTTATTTTTGAAATGCATGACTGCCGCTGTCAAAACGGGCGACAGCAACCTAACTCCGCCCTCCCCCCCCCGTAACTGTCACACCTGGGGACAGGTTCGTTACTGATAAGTCTTAGTGGGACGCATTGACTGTAACGGGATCACACAGTAAGGCAACTCCGCTGTTACCAAATGATTAAGTTGTAGTTGGACAAACTCCCTAAGCTTCGAACGTCCTTATCTCTGAAGTGCTCCCTGCTGGGGTAGAGCGGCTCAGCTACTGCCCCGGCCTCCGCTCGCTCTGGGAGGGGGTGTGTGAGACGCGGTACACTTATAGGATTGGGCAGAGGGGGGTGGTAGGGTTGGGGGCAGAGTCACTCGCATACGAGTCCTCCGCCTGAACCGCCAGGCAGTTCCCGACGCTCCGGAGACCTTGGTCTGCATCAGCCCGCACACGGAGCTCCGAGGCGCGATGGGTGAGCTTCGCCCGTCTTGCGCAGTTTGCAAATAAATATCAGCGGCCTGAGCGGAGGCGCCACCGAGCGGACACTGCACGCAAGTGCGCGAGGCACCAACGGCAGCCCATCAGCCGTTCCAAAGAACCAGCAGGTTAGGGCTCACCCAAAACAGTCATGCTTTCTGTCTCCTCGTTTTCCCAGGTGCAGACAGCACCTACTTCCTGTTTGGCCGGCAATGCTTCCGGGTCGCCGCAGGCAGCGCGGCGGCCCGCCCTGCACGGGGAAGGCAGGCAGCTTTCGAGGAGGACAGCACCTGGCCGCGAGCGCGTTCTCGTGCGCGTGGCCTTAACAAATCGGCGCGCGCGGCCAGTGCTGTCCTCCTGGGAAGCTGAGCCGTTAACAATAAGGTCTCTGGCGAGAGCGAGCTTCGCTCGCTTCTAGCCGAGACCTAAAAAGGAAGTGAGGAGATGAATAGCTACATCACAGAGCTCTGTTGGTAATTAGCATGACACCTGAGCAGACCCTTCCAACAATAGAAAAATAGACCTTGCAACGCTTGCAGAATGATTTTATTTGTGCATCTGAAGTAAGAGTCCTGAATGTTAGAAGCTCATTTGCTTAAATAAGACTACTTCGGAGTATGAGCAAATATATGGTAAGGACAGGGTCAGCTTTAACGTTGATGGCTCTCAGTGGGACAAGCCTTGTTGGAGCCCTCAAATGATTTCTTTCTTTATGGAGTCCCTCATTAACACCTTTCAATGGTGCCCATCATCTCTCACATATATTTATTTTGTTTTATAGCACTAATCATACCAGTGTAATGTGTCAAAGCACTTTGCACCAAATACACATTATACAGAGACAATGAATCATACATGTGTAAATCAGTGTATAGGAAATATTACATAGAAACATAAGACAAAGAGGACTACAGGGTGTGGAAGGCACGCTGATACGCTGTATATTTTAAGAGTGCTTGGCCTGAGAAGCAAAAACGAAGAATGTAAAATGTAACAAATTGGTTAGGGGATATGTTTACTAATAAGAACTTATTTCTATCCAAATAAGCCCATTTTAGCTGCATTAAGATAATTAAAGACTGGAGAAAAACCATAACGTTCTGCAGCTATTTGATGCCATTTCATAGGTCACCATTCTATATTAGGAACGTGACTTATAACTTTAAGTAACAAAAGGATCTCTGTGGCAAAAGCAGCAACCCACTGAGCTATCTACATAAACCACAATTATATGATGTGCATGGTACACATTCATTACAGCAGTCATTTACCTCTGCACTACTTTATAATGAGTTAAAACTGCAACTAGACAAAACTCAGTCTCTCTCCAGTAGGTACATCAATTACCAGTGTTATCTCGACATATTTATTGTTGTCTGAAAATTGATAGACATAGAAGGAATTCTGCAGGTTGTGCTCTTAAACAAAAAAGATATTTGCCCCCCTCCCCACCCACTCCCCGCTCATGACCTGTGCAAGTGGCATCGGTCGCATTGCCATAAAGCCTGCCCTGGGTAGGGATCTAATTCTTAGTGCATTTGCTACTTCCTGGGATGTTGTATACTTTTGCCCTCTTCTCTCACTCCATGTCCCTCTACTTCCATGGAAACAGAAGAGATACTGAACAAAGGATCCTTCCTATCATGATGCTTTGACATAACCTATAAGTATAAAAATACCCGATAAAAAAATAAAAAGTGGAAACTTCTTTAGGTTCGGCACAAAGAGATAGAAATACAGTTACAGCTGTTTATACCTGTTTAAGGGTACTCTGTCTAAGATGATTTTAGAGTCATCAGGTCTCAATGGGTTATATGTCGTTACTACGAATTCCGTTGCAACGCATGCCTTTTCCATGCATGCGTTACCACGGAATTCATTTTCCCCGTATCACCTTTACCACGTCGCTCTTACGTCGTAAAAAAGAAGTGGAAGTTTATTCCGCTTCCTCTCTAACGACGCTGATTTCTTCGGCACGGCGGGTTCGTTTTTTTATGGGGGGAGACCCCCCCAACCCCCCTTTTTAATCCTACGGGTTTTTTTTTATACGTGGTAAAGACGTTCGTTGAAGGCATACGCGTTGAAAAGACGTTTACGTGGTAAGTGCTTCGTTGTAAACGTTACGCGTACTAATGCCTTCGTTGTTAATGATGTTTCCCGTCTCAATGTAGTCTGGCAATTGTGCACCCCCAAACATCCTCCGGAAATTACGATTCTGCTATGATAACTTACTATCTCTGAGTCCTATACTATATTGATAACCCGCCACATGTGACAATTGTACCTTGCAGAGATGTAGCGAGTTGATTAGTTTTCATTAGCCTCACATGAAATATGTGACACATGGACACTTGCTACAAGTTCACAGGAAGAAGATACAACTCCCATAATGCAACGTGCTGATTTCTTTAGAGACAACATTGCAGTAGATGTTAAATAACTTTGGTGCTGCTAAGCACCTACAGATGGCAGCTGGTAAGCCAAACCTGAAGCAGCCAGATCACATGTAGAACCACAAAAGGGCAGGTAGGGGCAAGAACATGATCCCTAGCCACCACCCCACACAGCGACCATGAAACATGCGGAGACATTGGAGCAAGTGTAACAATTATGTGCTGTTTACGCTTAATGGATATTCTCAGCTACTTGTTAGCTTATGAAACAAGATGGGGAAAATGTTGGTTTAGACAGAAGATGTCCATTTTACAAAAGCAGGTTAACTATTCACACTACGCATAATTTTGACATGAATTGCTGTTGTAAGTGTACACAATTCGAAGAGGAGTAAAGTAGATTTGAGTGCAGAGCTGTGAACTAAGAACACTTGACTTTCTCCCATTAACGACGGCAGCAATTACCTTTTGCCCTCTCCCAGTATTACGGTGACTCCAACAACATGTGGCAGTAGTTGGAGCATATTTCTTGTCACTTATCTGCATGAAACAAGAAAATGTCTATGACCTTCATTCCAGCTAGATGTACTGGGTTAAAAGATCTTGTGTTCGGCGATGATGAAATACATGGGCCAAAGTGCTGTACCTATCTGTGTCACATGCAATTGAACAATTGTGCACCCTAATGGGCTTCTTAAGAGTACGGCTGTACTAGGACCACTGTTCTTGCTGTGGCTACCGCTACTGCCACAGGACCGCTGCCTCAGTTTTCACTTTAATGGCATATTTAACCTTATACTTCAACATGTCCAACATTTTAATACCATGCACCCTGTCTTATGGGCTTTAGGGCCTACTTAGGTGTAAACTTATTAATATATTCAGCAAGTGGCTAGGCCTATCAAAAGGGGTTATTTTTACAACTGCACAGACAGGCTACAGTGGTATGGCTGCATTATTATTGGCACTGTCACTGTAGTGGGTGACACAAGGGGTGATACAGTCCACTAGTGACATTTAATTTAATCAAGGTACACTTTGAATCACTTACTAGGGACGTATAGGTAAGTAAAATATGGCAATTTGGAGTATAGTTATTTTCAACATGTTTTAGGCGTCAGAGCACATGTACTGGCCCCTGGTTAGCAGAGTCCCAGTGCACAGAGTAGAAAAAATAAGCCAAGCCATTTCTGCTTCTTATTTTCATTCAAAATCCGCTATTGAACCAGACACGCAGAGAGGGGCCACAGGCAGGGGAGTCTAAAGAGCACTAAGAGCAGAATACAGAGAAAGTGCATTGCTGTACCTGATCATAAGCAGAAGTTGTACAAACAGGCAGGAGGGACAAGAGGGGCCACAAATGGACTTCTGACCACAGGGGGTACAGAGCACATATTCTGGTGGAGCTCAAACACCACTGTTATAGTTGCAGCTACAGGCTGGAGGAATGAGCATCACATAGGGGTGCATAGAGGAAGGGATCAAGCCGAGGAGGTTGCCAGACAACATCAAGGGAACCTGCTGGGAGGCGGGTGAGCTCCAAGCAGCAGCAATAGCTAGACAGAGGGTTAAACAGATGGATAAAGTGGCTGTAAGAAATTAGGTTACTGGTTGAAGGAGTGAAGCTCTACTCAGATAGCAACCACAACCATTGTCAGGTTGAATTCACAAGCAAACCTCAAAATAACCTGTGATTAACTTTCTGATGGCTTCACACAAAAAGTCAGGCTTTACTTAGGGACAATGTGTAAAGTATTTATGTAGCACTTGAAACAGTAATAATGTGAAAACACAGCACACCAGAAATACCACACCACTTTAGAATATAGACCAAAATAAAATAAATAATTTGACACCAAAATGACAAAAATCCAATCAATAGAACTGGAGAAATACAATTTTAAAGCTTTAAGTGAAAATAGTGCCAAAAAGCACAGAGCGCCACTTGGGGCTATCTGGTCATGTGACACCGGGTAAAATTCACAGGTTCAGGCCAACTATGATGGAGCATGGGCCAGAAACAGAGACCAGGTTAGTCCCACTGAAAGAGTTACCTTCACTGTCCAGTGCAAAGAATTCTATTTGTGGTGGAAGGGGCAGCGAGGAGCAGGGGGAGTGTTGCGAATTAATAGTACAAAAAGTCTCTACCTATATTAATTAAAAACAAAAGCACATTGTCCCTAGAGGAAAAATTTGAAAAATATTCATCATTTATGATAATGTCACATACATGAACATTTAATCTGAATGACCACAGGGAATAAATGTAGATATACCTGAATGTATCAAAACGGTATATTTTATAAGTCCACTTGGAGTATCATCAACAAATTTATATCTGGCAACAAACATACTACCAAAAAATTAATACATAATTTAACAGTAGTATATAGAACACCTTTCGCATGAGTTATGGATAATCAAAAAACCATATTGATGAGAATTAAACATAACATATAGTCATATTAACATCCAGTGTATTCGACAAATATGCGAAACGGTGCTGGTCGTCGACGTTTCGGTCCCCCGTTGATCTAACAGATCCTTGGGACCATCTTCAGGACGAAAGAGTTGCACATATACATCTAATGTAATAAAAACAACAACAATAAAACATGTCCTCCCTGTGACTCAAAGAGGTTTAAGTAGTCTGCTCAACACATAAAGAAAACAAAAGTGCACAGATACCACAAGTGTCAACCAAACCATATAAATGTCGTGTTGCCCAACTAGAAAGCACATGTGTATTAATGTGAAAAAGAAGAAGCCTGTATCAGAACACCAGAGCCAAGAAACCGAACCACTTATAGAAGCACTCAATCACTTAATGTACAAGAGAAACACTTGGCAGTCCGTTCTAAGATGGCCGCCACCTTTTGTAACGCAATTACGTCATCGCGTGTACAGCGTTTCGTTATTACTGAAACGCTGTTGGTTAGACGGCACCCTCGCACTTCACAGTCGGGCGCCCCGGGACTTAGCCTGGCTGGCACCCTCCTTAAAGAGTAAGTACAACCAGTGCCTGTTGTGCCCGTTTTTCAAGTCATGTTTTTTAAGTCGTGGATGTAACATCTTGACCTGGCATTATGATGCTAATGGTGTGACACATGTTACTTTACAGGCGATTTCGTGGCTTGTTTTTACATGAGTAGCAGTATATTGTTTATCACTTGGGTGCATCTATCATCATTAACTTCTATTAGGTATTTAGATGTTGACTGTTGGGCACATGTTGTTTTTCAGATGACCTTTTTGGCTTGTTTATCACATGAGTAGTGTTGTACTTTGATACATAGACGGTGGGATTTGTCAAGTAGGAGTTCCCTTTTATAGGACACTTTTTAGCATAACTCTGCTGTCGGCTGTTTTTGACCCACAGATTCCACAATGTCTGATTAAATAGACATATAAGTGCTGTTGGCTATTGGCTATTGATTAGGTATCAGAAGGTGTTTTATAGATTTCCAGCACCCATTGATTCTTCCATTGAGACGCACTCTCCTTGAAAATACATCAAGTGATTGAGTGCTTCTATACGTGGTACAGTTTCTTGGCTCTGGTGTTCTGTCACAGGCTTTTTCTTTTTCACATTAATACACATGTGCTTTCTAGTTGGGCAACACAACATTTATATGGTTTGTCTGATACTAGTGGTATCTGTGCACCTTTGTTTTCTTTATGTGTTGAGCAGACTACTTAAACCTCTTTGAGTCACGGGGATGACATGTATTATTGTTGTTGTTTTTATTACATAAGATGTATATGTGCAACTCTTTCATCCTGAAGATGGTCCCAAGGATCTGTTAGATCAACGGGGGACTGAAACGTCGACGACCAGCACCGTTTCGTATATTTGTCCAATACACTGGATAGTAATATGACTATTTGTTATGTTTAATTCTCATCAATATGGTTTTTTGATTATCCATAACTCATGCGAATGGTGTTCTATATACTACTGTTAAATTATGTATGACTTTTTTGGTAGTATGTTTGTTGCCAGATATGAATTTGTTGATGATACTCCAAGTGGAATTATAAAATATACCGTTTTGATACATTCAGGTATATCTACATGTATTCCCTGTGGTCATTCAGATTAAATGTTCATGTATGTGACATTATCATAAATGATTAATAGTTTTCAAATGTTTCCTCTAGGGACAATGTGCTTTTGTTATTGAATATACCCAGTCCTAAGGGGATTATTGGGTGGCTCTTTTGATAGATGGTATATTAATCTAAAGGCCCTAAAACTCGCCAACAGATATGGCCCCAAACAGCTGGCCTATAAACAGAGACATGCATACTAGCAGCGATAAAGGCAATGTTTGAAAAAGTGGACCACAGTTGTCGAGAACAATTGTTACATACATCAGATAATTTTTATTGACAAAGATCTTTTTTTATAGTAAAAAATATCATCCAATTAATGTTCAAAATTAGACACTAAAGATAAGTAGATGGAATAATCAGTTTTTATGTGGACCACAGAAGATTTTTATGTACAGTGCTAATATGACTGGATTCCTGAGTGTCAGGACGGATGAGAATGTGTGTTCATGAGTCTGTTGGTATGAATGTTTGAATGAGTGGGTTGCTGGGATGTTATTTGTTTTGTTTACTCACTATTTATGTATAAGAGTATATGAACTGATTATTAATACATTTTGATATGTTTTGAATTTATGAATCTTGCATGTAGAGATTTTTTGTACTATTAGTTTGTCCTGTTTTCCCCTGCATCTCTACCTTTCTCCGATTTCAGGGGCCCCCTCTGTTTGAGTGGAGAGTTGCAAATTGCCATAGAAGTAGTATGAAAAGCAGACCGACTGTCCTGGATGATCCTCAATGATGGAGCAGTCATTGCTGGGGCTTCACATTGGTGGTCACCACGAGTTGTCGATGCTGTCCTATCTCATGCTGCCAGGAATCATTGTCTGTCACTTTAGCACTAAACATCGGTTTTGTCAGAACTGTGCCTTGCTGGGCCTGTACACGAAGAGCACAAATACTTCAGGGGAGCTCCAGAGAAGCCTTACCACTGGTATAGGACCTGAGGGACACCACTTGGGGGTCAGGAACTCACTCAATAAGAGGTCAGCAGGGCTCAGCCAGGTCCAGGTAACAGGCCAACTGGGCAGTAGTAGGGAGCCTCTGAAACTTATGTCCCTGTAACTCAGAACAGGAAGTCAACTGACTGGCCCTTGGAGTCACTTCAGCCTAGGATGAAGGGTGCAGGTCCAGTCGTCCTTCTCAGCAAGCAGGGCAGCAGAGCAGCAGAATTGCAGGGCAGCCTATTGGCAGTCCTTCTGGCAGCAAAGCAGGACATCAGTCTTTCTTCTGTAGCATCCACAGTTCCAGGAGTGTACAAAAGAGTTGGGTCTCAGGGTCAATTATTTATAACTGTTGGCCTCTTTGAAGTAGGAGAAAATTCTGGAGATTTCCACCTCCTCTGGTTTGTCAGGTGTTAACTTCCTCCTTGCCCTGACCCCGCCTTGGCTGGGACACAAAAGATTAGTGACAAACCCTTTTTGAGTGTGGTCAGGTAGGGCCTTTGTGATATTAAAGTATGGTAGGTGACTGCCCTGCCCCCTCATTAAGTCAGATATCCTCCCAAAACCTATATTCCCTTTCTTTCACTTTCTGAGAGTAATACACAAGAACCAACTGCCAGCTGCTCCTAGGCATGTGACCCAGGGACAGGCAGCAGGCAGCAAATAGTAAGAACAGGGAAATTCCAACTTTTTAAAAGTGGCATTTTCAAAATTTACATTTACAATCCAACTTTACCATTAGAGAAGATCATTTATTTCTGTTTCTCAGACACCAAAAAGGAATTGCTTACATGTTCCCAATCAAAGCTTATCACTTATTAAATGTGATAGGGCAAGCATTTGTATCCTATAGGACATGTAAGTCTCACAGTAGTGATAAACCCATTTCAGAGTTTTTCAGTACCAGGACATGTAAAACTTAAAAGTACATCTTCAATTGTTTCATTACAATTCGCTATGTCCTTTGGGTTACCGAGGGCCTATGTTAGGGGCGACTAATAAGGCAGTAAAAGGGGAGTTCAAGGCTTGGCAAGGGGTTTATAATGTCAAGTCGAATTGACAGTTTTAAACTGAATTCAGGCTGCAATGGAAGGCCTTTGGACGTGTTTTAAGGGATGCTTAAGTGGGTGGCACAATAAATGCTGCAACCCCACTAGACATATTCAATTTACAGGCCCTGGTCAATGGTAGACCACTCTACAAGGGACTTATAAGTAAATTAAATATGCTAATCAGGTGTGAACCAATGTGCCCATTTTTAGGGAGAGAGCATAAGCACTTTTGCACTTGTTAGCAGTGATAACGTGCACAGAGTCATAGGCCAACAAAAACAAACTCAGCGAAAATAGTAGGGGTGACGGCAAAAAGCTTGAGGGCACCCATGTCGATAGGGCTAAGTCCAACAATGACCACATGTAGAAATGAGTCACACTATGAAAGGGTGCTATGCAGTACAAATGGCTACATTCATGGAAGCTTCTTAGTCAGGAGAGGCCCATACAGCAGCACAAAGTGCATGTAGTTGAAGGCCACAAGCAGGGAGGCTCTGAAGAGTGGCAATATTTTCTTTCAAGAAGGGGCCATTAAAGAGGGGCAGCAGCAAAGCAGGCTACGAGCAGGCTAGAGAGTGCCAAATAGAACCCTAGGAAGCATGAAGCATGATGGTTTAGTTTATCAGTACAAAGGGCCACAGAGAGGAGAGTTGGGGCACTAAAGCATGGCCCAGGGCCACACAGAGAGCGGTCATTAGCAGGAGGGGCAACTCAGCACTGATGGCTTCATTCATGAAAGGTGTACTCAGGTGTAGGAAAGACCATCCAATAATTCAATTGGAAAATGTCACTGCTTTATTCTCATCCTGCGTCAGTTGGATGTGCTAGAGATAGATAGGAGGGTCTCAATTTGCATGACAGTTGTAAATAAGAAATATCAAACAAGGACAGCCAGGGTATATGGCAAACACGACCTAAAATTGAAATTGGATGTCTGTCTGTTAACCTGGTGCACAACTACAGGCTTAGAATTTCAGTTGGGCTGTAGCATGTTGTAGTGATTGCATGTTTCCTTAATGGTTAATGGAATTGTAATATGCAATAGAATCTTGTTCCTGGTGTTCTGTGTATCGTAGAATATCATGATTTCATTCTGTTACTGGTTACCTGTTTGATCAGCTGCATGCACTAGTATCTCCTGACTACGAGCTAAATAAATACTCAACACTACTTCTTGGAAGTCGACTTATTTATAGAAGAGATCACAACAGATTTGACGACGAGCATGGGCACAGCGCTTATTCTACAGTACGATTATTCTACTTTTCATTGAAATCACCAAATTTTCAATCGTGAGTACCGGACTATTTTTAAATCCTTCTAAGAGAGATTCACGTTTTGGATTGCTGCATCCAGATAATCGTTGTGGCCCAATTACCGAAATCTACGTGTGCATATCGTTCTATTATTGCAAGAAGTCATCGTTTCTTCAAACGCGCATTTAACTGTGTGATTCAAGCAAATCTGTTGGTGTTGCCTTTCATCCTTTGTGACATCGGTGAAAGTTGTTTTTTGTATTATTTATTTTTCACTAAACAACACTCTTCAATGTTATCAAGCAGTATGGATGTTTGAATAACCGACTTGAACGCTTACCGGATTTCTGTGGAGTCGCGCTCACCATTTCAAATCACGCATCGGCAAGGCTTGTACAAAGCTTCAAGCGCGTTCACAGCATTCTACTAATAATGCGCTTACGTCACCGTCACTGCCCGTCATTACGCTCACGCAGTGCGGCCATTTTGAGATTGTCGTGGCAACGCAATCACTGAAACGAAGAGCGTCTTCACGGCGATTGTATTTTTCTACAAAGTCAGTTTCGGGTATTCATTTTTTCACTATTTGAAGCGCATTTCTGCACGAAGTATATTCGGTCTAACAGCACTGACATAAGCATTACTGTACTTTTCAATTTTCGTATGCGCATTGTACAGGAAACATATTTTATGGCGCATTTTACTTGAAGTGTAGTCTTTTCAAGTGCATGCAGCGTGAGATCTATTCTTGAAGCTCATTCTTTTATTTTATTTTTGTTCTTGAAGACAGTTATTATTTTCAGCAACAGACCTGTTCTTGAAACTCATTCTTAAAATTTTTTTTAATGGTTTTCTTCGGGTTGCCTCTATATCCTTCACGAGGACTCCATCCTTTTGAACTGAATGAAGCGTGAATCGTATTTGGAAAAAGGCAGATGAAGAGATATTTCCCGTTTTGGATGGCGATTTGTGTACTTTGTGAAGTCCAAACTGTGAGGGTTCTACCTACTGTTTACCTTTGAAATCGGTGCTGTAACGGATCCCTGGCAGGACGCACCCCACCTTACGTGACAGCATTGTCACACATCTCTCCACCCAGCGTGATTGCATCGTCACCATTCAGTTTGACTGCCATTTTGAAAGCGTTTTGTTTTACTAACCCAACATTTTTTTTGCAGGTTTTACGTAAATGTTTTTTTTTTAAAATCCACTACTCGCGTTGTGGAAATTGCAGGGGAGGCTGAAGCAGTTGTGCTAACAAGTCATTATTCTTATAATTATTACTTGCAGCAGAAATTTCATGAAGCATTAGTTTAATAATGGGTCGCTTTGTAATGTGTGTTTGAAAGAAGATCTTTTAGGAAGATATAATTCACAAAGTGGTCGCATTCAACAAGTAGTATAGTTACAGGAGGTATTCACGAAGTGGGCGCATTTGATAATTCAACAGGTACAAGAACCAGTGTGTTTTTTTGTTTGGTATTCCTTTTACACGAAGATATTATTCACGAAGTGGTTGTTTTCAATTTTCAACGTGTACAAGAACTTATTATCTTTGCTTTTCCTTTTGATGAAGGCAATATTCACGAAGTGGTTTATTCAAAATACGGTTGTTGTTTCATGAAGACATTGTGCATGAAGTGGTTGTTTTAAATAACTAACCAGTTTTCTTTCAGGTATTTATTTTCTGTAAAACATTCAACTATGCCACTAACAGCGAGCGGACCAAGAACAGTTGCGACCAGAGACAAACATCCATTGAGTTTACAAATCAATTCACCTAGAGGATTTTTGTCTGTTGGTTCCTGGTCAAATTGGAAAGCATGTTTCTTAGATTACATTGCAAACTTAGAGGATGGCTATGGTACATTCTCTCCTGAAAAGAAGAAACAGATGTTATTACACTCACTTGGTCCAGAGGATGTGCGCATTCTTGAAGTAATGCTTACGCATTAAAAAAAAACAGTAGCAGATTTGGATGTTTTTGAAAATGTATTATTACATTTGGATGATATTTTTTCTCCCTCAGTAGGTATTGCTGGTTTTGGGGAGGAATTTACTTCAGTTTTGAAAAGGTTAGCGAGGAAATGTGAATTTTACGATGATCAAATTCTTGACCTAGTAGTAAGATATATCAGGAACATGAAGTTAGGGTTTGAGGGTGATATATGTCGTGAAGATATAATTGCCTTAGTTAGAAAGACAGAATTGTCTAATCGTTGTTCTAAAGCTAGGTTATCGCAGGGCAACAGGATGCCTAGGGTAACTGTGGGGAAGGTGGTAGAAGAAGTAACGGGGCATAAGAATCTTGGAACCGATAAATTTGAGGAAGTGAAAACTGAGTTCCATGTTAGAAGAAAATTTGGGGGTATTGAGAAGAAGGAGTGTAGCAAATTAATTTGTTTTAATTGTGGTAATTTTTCACATGCTGTTTTCTTTGAAGAATGCCCTGCTAGTTCTACCAAATGCTGGGAGTGCGGATTTGTTGGACATTTTTCGCGAGTATGCAAAAGAAAGAACAAGAATTTGTTTAAAGAAAAAAAAGTGATGTATGTCCAACACAAGGGTGATTTGTCTGCATTTAGGTTGGACAAAGTGGATTTGATTGCCCCTAATTTCTCATCATTTAATCCTGTTTGTGATATTTCTTTGGGTGGAATTACACTACAATTGGCGGCGGATTCGGGTTCACCGTTCACTGTAGTGCCACAAGAGATCTGGAAAAGTCTCTTTGTGGACAAAATAGGAGGGTGGTTAGTACCCAATGACGTTACTGCCGAAAGTCGTACGGGCGTAGGAGTTGATATGCTAGGGTTTAGAACCCTTGTGTTTCGTTTTAAGGGAAGGCATGCTATGGGAAGAGTGTATATTGCAAAAAATGGTCCACCGGTATTAGGGTGGAGAGATCTGAAGTTATTGAACATCAGCTGCTGTAATTTTCCAGAGGTTAATGTCGAACCTTTGTATCCACTTTTCTCAGGTCGTTGTTTTCAAAGGCAAAATTCTGATGATGGTCATGGATAGATTCAGCTGAATACCGTCTTTAAGGAAATTTTGTCCATTTCTCTATAATTTTTGTTGCTGGAAGCAGGTTGTTTTAAAATTCTCCAAGAATTTGTTTATAAGAAGCAGGTTGTCTTAAAAGTCTCCAAGATTTCGTTTATAAGGTTTGTTGTATAAGGTTGTATAAGGTTTATAAAATTTGTTCCAGGCATGTCAGTAGGAATTCCTTACCGCTTAAAGTAATTATCCGAGACCCAAAGGAAGTGTAGATGATATGGGTATACAGGTTCTAGTAAATTTATTCAGGGATGTTATTAAAAGCTTAATTTGGAGTTGCTCTGGGAAAAAAAAAAATGTTTAAGTGTTGAACGTAATCCCAAATTTAAGATCATCCGGGAGCAAAAGATGTATTAAATCGTATTGATGTGAACATATGTAGAAATGTTTTTTTTTTTTTAATGTGAAACTTCGGACAAGGGAAAAATAGTGCTTAATTCATTGTCACCTTCGTACTAGTTGGCCATTGCCAAGTTAACGATGGTAGCATACACCACTTGAGTCAGATAGCTGTGGCAAAGGTTAATTTCTGATTCAGAAGACGTTGAGGATGATTGTAGAGAGTATTGGTGGTTAAATGTTTTTTTTTTTCAAATTTTAAGGAAGGGGATGTGCAGGGTGTGGCAGAGGCTTCTTAGTTGCAGTTATGCCAGAGGTTAGTTCTTCAGAGGTTGTGAGGGCCAATGGTTCCCCTGGACTACCCGTTCCTGTTTTGAACCCGTTCCTGTTTTGAACACATTTGGTGGTGTTAGTCCTGGTCCAGTTATCTCCTCTTTTAGTTCCTCACAGGTTCCAGAAATTCCTGCGGAAGAAGTTACCCATGTTTCTTCTGCAGATGAGATACGCAATGCTGGGTTAACAAAGTCTAGCTGTTCTGGAAGACCTATTCGTTCTCCAAGTAGATTGGATGATTTTGTGCGTTTGTAAATATTTACTTATTTGTTCCTTTTAGTTTTATAAAGAAGGGGCTTGTGTAGTGATTGCATGTTTCCTTAATGGTTAATTGAATTGTAATATGCAATAGAATCTTGTTCCTGGTGTTCTGTGTATTGTAGAATGTCATGATTTCATTCTGTTACTGGTTACCTGTTTGATCAGCTGCATGCACTTGTATCTCCTGACTACGAGCTAAATAAATACTCAACACTACTTCTTGGAAGTCGACTTATTTATAGAAGAGATCACAACACATGTATTCTGTGACATATTGTAAGTTGTTCTGTGTATCATGGTCATGATAACGGCAATAAATCTGGACAATTCTCGTAATTATTGCCCTGGGCAAACGTACAATTTATCTTAGTGTACTCTTTAATCTATCGGAGAAAGGCTAAAAGTAGGCCATTTGTTGCAATCTGGCGCCCTCTAGTGGATTCAAAGGAATCTCCTTACAGTAGCCTTAATAGATTGTACACATGACTTGTGGGTGATATGGGGCCGTCGTCCAGACGGAGGTGAATTGCATCAGTGGTACTTGGAGTATAGAGACCACTAGATCCATGTTCAAGCAGGCCGGGAGCCAGACCGTTGTAGGTTTTTCACAAAATAAACAAAACAAACAGTTATCACTATGCAGAGCAACCAAGTCAGAATGATTGGATAAATATAAAAACACTGACAAGATGGAGTAGCACTCCTGTACATTATTCTAAGTTGGATACCGAGGTATTACAAGCCAAACTTCTGTTTATACTAATCAGGAGCTACTCAACCCTATACGTACGACATTCAGAACAATTGTCTCAATATCGGCCTGTGAACTGCGAGCCATTGCAATATATCTATAAGAGTGAAGACCTAAGACTCCCAGCTTCGAACAATAAGAGGACCCCTTCCACTCACCTGAAAGTAAAGTAACAAAAAGTGGTCCTGAGGAAGGTGGTAGCAGTGTCCATCCACCGAAACGTACGTTGACCCGTTTCTGGGAAACTCCTTAAAGACAACACAATAGTGGAAAACATTGAGATTTATTCAGTCCACAGGATTACCATCAGTGTATGTCACACAAATGGATAGAAGTTGCCCTAGGATTTTTTGTCTGTGTGTGAGTGTGATGCCTGTGAGAGAGCAGTTTGGTTGGTGAGACTGATTGTTTGATGGGTTTTTTGGGGGTCACATGTATGAATTTATAGACTGCATCTCCATGTCTTTCCGTGTATTTACTTGTGAATAATAATTCTTTGTACATGTGAATAATGAAATGTTTTCAATAAATGCGATTGTATTTTCACACAATATTTGAAAATAATTGTACATATTTGCACTGATTGATATCTTGAACAAAAAAAAAATGTTTAAGAATACATTATGAGAAAATGATGAGTATATATCAAATGAATTTTTTTTTAAAATAAAAATCAATGATTTTTTGATTACTCTGACTGGAAAGACGTATTATTGTGGAACAGCCCATGTGTTGAGCCTTTGCAGGCCACAAGCAAAAGGATATAGGTCTGACAAGAGCATTTGCTAGAGTATTAGTGTGGTTTTTTTTCACCCTTGCTCTTGGACCTAAAAGCACTTCCAGGGGGCACCTTCTTTGATATTTAGAGACCACTGGATAGTCAGAGGCAAGGACTGGGCCAGTGCAGCATAGACAGCAATTCACATCCATTAAGGTGTTGAGAAGATAGACATAGTTATGCTAATACATCTATGGGTAGGAATCGATGGAGCATGCAGCAAGAGTAGAGCACTAGAGACACACAGAGAACTATAATAAGTGCTCTTGATAGAGAGTCTTTAAGCGGCAGAGACGTTATTTGCAGAACAGAGATAGGGCAGGGGGAGTACTGGCTTGAGGCACAATCAGAGGTAAGTGAGGGTTTGGGGCAGTGTTTTTTTGGACTATACTTTTAAAAGTTGTTAATTCTAAACATGATTGGATTTCCTGAGAGAGGACAGCTGAATGTGTCTGAACTGATTTGAACGGCAGAGTACAGCTTCGCCAAGTTTCAATATTAATAATGGCCCCCAGGAAAACAAAAGATATCCAGGACCCAAAGCCAAAAGCAAGAGAGGGGCTACCAGACCTAGCAGACCTGGGAGATTCACCAGAGAGTGCAAAGAGCCCAGGAGCAGGTTTAAAAAAAGGAGGGAAACAAAGGGGAAAGAGAAATGGAGACATAGATACAAGTAGAAGCACAAAAAAGGGAGCCATGGCCTCCAGCTCATTAAAAAACTTTGTAGGGAAGCATTTTAAAAAAGTATTCTCTCCAGTAAAACCCGCTGTATTAGAGGAGGCAGAGGAGGAGGCAAAAATGGATCTAGACTTAATTTGAGAAAAAAGTATCAAATATATTGAAGACTAATTTTCGAACCAAGGTAGCCTAAGCAATATAAACATTAATCTGGAACCAAGACTTTTGTCATCGCCCAGAATGTTTCCAGACAATGATACTAGCTGTAGAGAGGAAGAGGAATCCTACAAAGAGGGGTACACCCAGAATGTCAACGGTGCCAGAGAGGAAAAAACTGATTCAGTCCAAAGCTGAAGACAAAGGTCAAAGGGTGCCCCCAAGTCTACGGAAGAACTGCTATGCAATAGCATTGAGAGCTTAGACTTACTGGCAACACCATCGACTTCATTATTGGACATTATCCTTATGTTACCTAAGATCCTGCAGGGATTTTTAGAAGTCACACTTTCAAATAATAAAATACTAAAGGTACAAGAAACGAGCCTAAAACCTTCGGTCTGCGAGTTGCAGGGAATTAGGGGGCTAATGCCTTCTGTAGTCAGACCGGCCACACCCAATGAAGGGGACATAAGGGATACAGAGGTATTAGACTTATCGAATCAAGTCCAGCACGTGTATATATCAAAACAACCAATGTTGATCAGAAGAAGAAATGACTATAGGTGGCAGAAGTTTCGTTTTCAACCAAGGAATTATATCCAGCAACTAGGAGTACGCAAAGGGAAGCAAACTAACAGTAAAAAAACAAAATGTAATAAAGATGAAGCTTATGTACCAAAGGTAAAAGTTGAAAGAAGAGCACCATCCCTTGCTGCCAGGGAAGAGAAACGAAAGCCGAGGAAAGAGAGTCCCCATAAAAGTGGGCAAGAAATAAATACGAGGAAAATGAGGGAAATATGGCCCCAACAAAGGAATGGCGGGGAGGGAACAAGGGAGGAGAGATGGTCTGAGAAAAGGGTAAAATCAAGTGATAAGAAAAATAATCTAGAAAGTTTTAGGAAAGTGGGGGTTAAGATGATAGGCCAAAATATAAAAAGCGATACAAGGGGAGGAAGAATGAGAGTCGATGAAGTAAATGGGAAAAAGTGGTTATTCTTTGAACCCCAGGAGGTACCAAAGGGCAAGAAAAAACAAAGGAAAATTACACCTTTAAATCGCTCACAATTACTTTTTTCCTTTGCAAAATGTCCAAGCTTATGTAAAATTGAATCTAAAGATCTACGTCAGGTTGGATTTCTAATAAATAGTAAAGGAAAGGAAGTGACAAAGGTTGATGTATACTCAGAGATGATTAAATTCATAATATTAAAGGCTGAAAAAGAGTTACTAAAAGTAGGGATAAGATCAATCACAGAGGCTGAAATAGAAAATGTATGTAATCCTGATTGTAACTTCCTGAATTGCCATGCTAGTTTGGCGAAAAGGCAAGTTAGTTTAATTACAGGAACTTGCGAGGTGAAAGAAGAAATTAAAATCACCCTGGGAAACCATGAGTTAAATAAGAATTGGGGAGATTGAAGTAGGGAGGACAGAGAATTAAATTAATCTTGGTGGACAGTAAACGAGTCGGGCAACTTGAGTGTAATAAATTAGGAAAGTGGGTTGTCGCTT
Source organism: Lissotriton helveticus (assembly GCF_964261635.1). Taxonomy (NCBI): domain Eukaryota; kingdom Metazoa; phylum Chordata; class Amphibia; order Caudata; family Salamandridae; genus Lissotriton; species Lissotriton helveticus. The sequence goes on along the minus strand of NC_136063.1, from coordinate 2,051,945,978 downwards.
AACCTAGGAATATTCTTGTGGACTATTAATTGCCTAAAGGAACCGTTAAAAATGGAATGTGTAAAAAATATCTCACGTAAGGCCGACATTGTCTGCTTAGAAGAGACTTGGTTATGTGACAGTACCCCGACACTAGATGGTTTCACTCAGTTTTCTAAAATGGCAACCAAAGCCAGACCCGGCCGCCCTTCGGGTGGAATCATGTCTTTATTCTCCACTAGCAGCCCGTCCCGGCGTTGTCAGGGTATGAATTGTTGCCGGACAGTAGTATATTGTTTTGTAGGATTTCATTTTGATAGCATTTCTTATCTCTGACAGGCCTGTGAAACGCTCTGATTCACAGTACACTGCTGATGCACTTAAGAGTGCGCGTTCAGTAGTGTGTGAACTCGAGTTTCCCTGCTTTATTTTTCCTTGCAATATTATATAGCGCGAACTCGACAACATGGCATGAGCACAATTTACATTACAGAAGAACTCATTCATTTGTGGTAGGCACGGAGAGACAAAGCGATTTGCCTGGAATCACAGGATGTTGAGCTGATGCCGAGATTCGAACGTAGCTCCCCAGCTCTAAAGTTCGCAATTCTAGAACTTGTGGCGGGAGCTGTGTCTAAAAGTGTATGTCGGTGCTGGCCATCAATGAGAGAGACCTGTGCATTTTTCAAATGGGTGGTTAAAAAATATGAGTATGTTGCTGGAGATGAGGGCCGCCGTGCCACCAATGTACTTACCGGGGGAGGGTAAACACTCATTATTCCTCAACTTTCTTTCCGCATACCATCACTCCGCATACTTTCATTACGAAAGTACCATGACTCCACAATGCCATTATAACGCATGGCATTACATTTTATATGCTTTTACCACGCATACATTTACAACCAAATTCGTTGAAAATGCATGAATGTTAAAAGCATGTTTTTTTATGTTTGGATAAGATAAGTATGGGTATAGGGGTATATGTTTTGGGGTACTGAGGTATATGTTTTGGGGTGTTTGGGTATTTTAAGGGTTCAGATATAGTTTTGGGTTATGGGGTACAGGGGTAGTTTTAGGGTTTAGGGATAGGTATGGGTTTTGGAGTACAGGGGTATTTTTAGGGTTCAGGGCTAGGTTTGGGTTTTGGGGTATAGGGGTATTTTTAGGGTTCAGGGGTAGGTTTGGGTTTTGGGGTACAGGGGTATTTTAAGGTTTCTGGGCTAATTTTGGCTTTTGGGGTACAGGGGTATTTTTAGAGTTCATGGCTAGATTTGGGTTTTGGGGTACAGGGGGATTTTAGGGTTCAGGGTTAGGTTTGGGTTTTGGCGTACAAGGGTATTTTTAGGGTTCAGGGCTAGGTTTGGGTTTTGGGGTATAGGGGTATTTTTAGGGTTCAGGGGTAAGTTTGGGTTTTGGGGTACAGGGTATTTTAAGGGTTCAGGGCTAGGTTTGGGTTTTGGGGTACAGGGGTATTTTAGGGTTCAGGGGTAGGTTTGGGTTTTGGGGTACAGTGGTATTTTTAGGGTTACGATGGGTTAGTGTTTAAGGGTGTTGGGGTATTTTAAGGAGTAAGGGTGGGTTCTGATTACGGGGTGCAGGGGTATTTAAAGGGAGCAGGGTGGGATTAGCACACGATATGAGACATGGCATGAAGGGCAGAATGTACCACATGCCCCCAGCGTTTGTCTCGCCCCCAGCACACGTCCACAGCACAACGCAGACACGCCCACAAGGGACTACTTTGCTGGCACGTTTCTTTTGCCTTTTAAATGTATATGGTGGGCGTCAGCATAGCCTATGTCCTTCTGCTGCAACTGCCCTTTCCAACGCTGTATTGGGTGTTGTGATTGGTGCTGTGGTTCCTGAGATTACCCGCCTCAAAGGTTTGGGCTCTCTCTTTATTATATTAGTATGGACTAGAACAATAAATAAGGCCTGTATGATCCTGTAAATGGTTATTAGCCACTGAGATACACCTACAGAACCAGGGAAGGCTAAATGAAGATGTGATTGTGGTAAATATATATGCACAGTGGGGTACCCAGGAGAATATGCAAGAGAATTGGGGCTCTTCAAGGCAGATTTGAAATCCCTGTACGATAATTATGGGAAGGAGTTGATCATTTTGATGGGAGATTTCAACCATAGGCTAAACCCACAAAAGGTAGACCTGTGGATGAAGGAAATCCTAGATGCATACGAGATAGCGCCAGCTCTTTTTCCTGATAATAAGATGAAGAAACAAGATGTAGAGTTAGGGAGTTTATTACGGTCATATGGATTCATTAGTCTAAATGGTAGATCAGAACATGACAGACCAGCAGGACAAACATTTAGAAGGGGTAATCAATGCTGCCCTATTGACTATTTATTTGTACAGACCTGGAACTTTGAGCTAGTAAAAAAATGTAAGGTAATTAAGCGCAAAGGTAGTGACCACTATCAATTATATTGTGAGATTGAAAGAGCCCCCCAAGAGAATGTGATAAAGTTTTACCCCAGCGGATGGATTATCCAAAAAGACTAACTACAAAATTAACTGGGGAATATGTTAGGAAATTGACTTGTTTCCAACAAAATTTAGACCCTGAGATAGAGTGGAGCCAATTTTTTCAATTTATTTATTATGTTTTGGCTCTCAACGAGGGCCACATAAAATTCACAATGCAAATTACATACCAAAAGAAAAATTCAATTAACACACACAAGACTAATTGCATCCATTGACAAATAGAACAAGAGAAAGCAATGTCAGACCTCTCCAAAACACCTTAATAAATAGCTAAAAAACCTTTTAAAAAATTAAAAATGTGGAAGCAAAACATTTCATTTGGAGGACAGTATAGAAATTGTAGAAAAATATTCACATTAGAAATACCTAGTCGGAGACATATTGGTTTTAACCATTTAAGCCGCAATGGGCGGAGTGCAGGGCAAATCAACAAGACATGCATACGATCCTGAATACTCAAGTTACAAAAATTGCAGATAGGAGAGGTTCCATACCATTTGGACAAAAGTAAATTTAGGGGCAGTAGATCATATCGTAAAAGAAACCATAATCTGCGAACACCATGTGGCATATTCCATGTGGCATAGGGTTGGGCCAACTTCATAGAATAAGAATTAAGGAGGAGGTCACAACCCCTTTTTTCTTGTATTGTATTCTTATCTGTTTGAAAACATAGTTCCCACGATGCCTGTTTTAGCAAGAGTTATAGCTGTGTCGATGAGTGAAGGAACAAAACACTTTCATCTAACTTTAAAAGTGACACAGCTCTTCTAAAGTTCCTTACCAATCGTGAGAACTCTTTAAAGTTGCCCAGCAATTCATTTTTAAGGAGGGCTCTCATTGACCCTGATTCGGCTCTAGCCAAACAAGCCACCCATCTTACCAGGGCACATAGTCCCTGAACCCAGCTGCTCCTAAGACCGAGATCAAGCCTACATGCGGCCAAAGAACACGCGGTATTGAGGGTAGATAGGGATCTTAAGAGTTTCCCTTCAATTTTGTGACAAAAATCCCAGTGCTTCAGCTCTATAAGTTCTATGCCATATAATATTGTAGGGGGAATCTTTGCCCTATACACCTCAAGTAAACAGGCGAAGTGTCTTTTTACAGTGGCAAGATAAAGGGAATTTAAGCCTTTGCCATGTGCAAGGGCTTTACGTGAACTATGCTCGATATGGGGCCTCTCACTCAAATTGGCCGCAATTATTTTACCCAGAAAGGTATAGGATTTAACAACCTCTAATTTCTGGCCACCGATAAATCATCCAAAGTTTTCAGAACGGCACTTCTTTTTCCCGGCAATACACATAATCTTACTTTTAGATGTATTAATCTTCATAAAATGGGAATCAGCAAAAACATGTAGAGCTTGCAGCCGATTAGCGAGACCTTTGGGGGTTAAATCTAAAACAAGAATATCATCGGCATACATCAGACAAGAAATAGGGGTCCCCCCTACCACCGGAGCTATACCCACACAAGCTGTCAAAGAAGCAGGAAGGTCTACAGTGTATAAGGAAAACAATAGTGGGGCCAAAAGACAGCCTTGTTTAAGGCCGTTCAAAGATGGAATTCTATGCGAGAGTCCCCTTTCGCCCCCTTGGAGAACACTACACCACGTTTCCGTATGGAGAGCACGTAAAAGATCCAATAGATAAAGTGGTAAACCAAGGGCTGCTAACTTTCTCCACAGCGTTCGACGATCAACTTTATCGATCGCCGTGGAGAAATCGATGAACGCAGCAAACACCACCCCCCCTCTCACACGTGTATATTTATCGGAAATCACATGTAGGGTGGTGAGATTGTCTAATGTGCTGTTCCCCCTACGGAATCCAGTTTGTTCAAATGGTAAAATATTATTCTCCTCGATCCAATTATCAAGTAAAATTAAAATACATTTAGCGAAGACCTTTCCGACTGAGTCGAGGAGAGCAATCAGACGGTAGTTCATGGGGTTATCCCTAGCTCCCTTCTTAAAAATAGGGACCAATATACTTCCCCTCCAAGAGGCAGGGACCATTTTAGTATCAAAGCAGGATTTAAACAGTGGATAAAGAATCTTACTCCATAGTAATGGTTCCTGCTTCAGAACCGTCATAGGGAGTTCGTCAGGTCCCATTGCGCCGGAGGAGCGCATGTTCTTGATGGCCATTTCTATTGTTTTCTCTGTAGGATAATTAATCGGAGCCTCAGATGTTAAGTCAGGGTCACTATCTGCCGCCGATGTTACGTTCCCTGCATACAGCTTCCGAATGTAAGAGGACCATACTTCTTCAGAAATAGGGATGGGGAGAGGGCTCGTTCTAGTACCACATCCCTTCCCAACTATGGACCAAAATTCTCTGGCTTTGCCATGCGCAACTGCTTCCCGCAAATTTATCCATACTGAGTCTTCCTTCTCCTTTATTAGTCTCGCTTTTAATCTAGTTCTCCTTCTTTTTAACCTCGATATTTCTTTAGCTAATTAATCTGATCTACCTAAAAATTGCTCTCGCACTAATTTATTTATTTCCTTATTCAGGATGCGCAATGCACTAGGAAAAAATACCTTTTTCCTAGAACAACTAACCTTTTTTACATCTAAAATGATCTTCCTCATAAATTTTTCAAAGTTAACAATTTCGGAACCATACCAGTCGTTTAGTTCAAATATAGTTTGGCATAAAGTACCATGCACACCTATGATGGCATTTGCGTTCCAAAAACATCTACCCGAGGATCCATGGAAAGTAACATCATTGTTATTGAAGGACCAAGACTCAGTGGGCGGAGGTTTTAAAGAAAGAGTTATAATGATTATGCTGTGATCACTCAAGGATGTAGGGGCTATCGTGAGATCCTGGATACAAGGGAAAATGTCATAGTCTGAGATCACATAGTCAAGGATTGAGGCACTAAAAGGTGACCTATGAGTGAATTTCGCGGGCACATCAGAGGGAAATCTCCCATTTAAAATGAGCCCCTCAACTGCCGATAATTCTTCCAGCAGAATCTTCCCTCTTTTATTAGTTATTATTTTGTCTGGAAAGAGGGATTGTGGGATAAAATATGCCTCTTCTTTGGGTTTATTTCTAAATAGATTTAAACTAGCATTAGAAATTTTACAATTCAAATCTCTATTCAAAGAGTGGAGCCAGAAGGTTGTATGGTTCAAAGGAAAAATCAAACAGGCAGCTTTGTGTCTCTCCACAAATATAAGAAAAACAAATACAGGGGGAAAGAATCAGCAAGGAGGTGCAAAACGGCAAACTACTTGGTTTGATTCTATATGCAGGGAGAAAACAAAGCTGCTAAGGAGAGAGGAAAGAAAGATAAAGCTAAGATATAACCAAGAGGGTTACAACGAATTGTTAAAATTAAGGAAGGAATACAAAATGTTAGCGACAAATAAAAAAAGGTGCTTCAAAGAAAAATGCTGGATCTCCTTGCTTGAAACTATAGAAAGCAAAAATATTAAAGGATTTTGGAGACTGATTCAAGATGCTACCGGTCGATCCCCAGGAACCATGAGTTGTGAAGTTGACGAGGCATCCTGGGAGGAGTAGCTAAAGCAACTATATAAATCAAAAAATGTGACTGAAATTAGAAAGGGGAAAATACTAAAGCGACAAGTAGTAAAGGGGGTAATTCCCCTATGCTCGTTTGAAATGTAAAAGATACTATTAAGAAGTTAAATTTAACCCATACAGCAGGGCCTGATAATCTACCTGCCGTAATAATATATACAGAGCTAAATTGGTGGGCCTTATTCTTCTCAAAAATGTTCACAGCAGTTTTGATCACAGGGATCATTCCAAACTCTTGGAAGGGAGCCATAATCAGGCCTATACATAAGAAAGGGGATAGAAAGGACCCTAAGAACTACAGGCTAATTAATCTTTTAGACATTGGGGTTAAAGTGTTCTCTAAAATAATCCTGGGTAAACTGAAGGAATGGGTTGACTTAAATGTAATTGTCCCGGTAGAACAAGGAGGGTTCAAGGAGGGGCATTCAACTCTTGACCATAGTTTTGCCCTGTGGGCCGTGGCAAGGAAGTCGGTAGAACAGCAGGGTAGATTATACTGCTGTTTTGTTGATTTCCGGGCGGCTTTCGACTTAGTAGATAGAGAATGCCTATGGGAGATGTTAAAAAGATATGATATCCCCATTGATATCTTAGAAGTAATTCAAAGTCTGCATAATGAAAATTGGGCACAAGTTATCAAAGATACATCAGGAGGCTTAACCCAAGAGATAAGAATAAATAATGGGCTAAGACAGGGATGTGTCTTGGCACCACTTTTGTTTTCTATCTTTCTTGCTGATCTGCCGAAATTATTAATAACTGAAAGATCTGTAAGCCCTACGGTAGATGAAAAGCATCTGACCTGCCTGCTATATGCAGACGATTTAATTATTCTAGATCAAACGGAAATAGGGTTGCATAGAAAATTAAATGTCTTTGAGAATTATTGCGTATCCAAAAATTTGACAGTAAACATGGATAAAACAAAAATACTGTGCTTTGGAAAGAAACACAAAGGTTACAACTGGGCTTTGAGCCACACAAAATTAGAAGTTGTAAATGAATGCAAATACTTAGGTGTATGGTTCGACAGAGCACTAAATTGGAATATGCACCTTCAGGCCCAGATAACAAAAGGTTTCGCAGGTACATGTGGGTTGAAAAAATTTAACGGTATCTATGGTGACATATCTCATAGACCTGTGCTGAAGGCATTTAGGGCTATGATCCCCCGCAAGTACAGTATGGGGCGGAAATTCTGTGCCTGGGGGGGAAATGTGCCTGGGAGAGGGAGGAAGGAAAATGTTTAAAATCTCTTCTCTCCTTGCCTAGTTCCTCAATGATACAGGCTATTAGACTTGACCTGGACTAGCCAGCATGGAATATACAAGCACAGGTAAATCTGTGCAGATTTTGGAAAAGGATGGGAGCTGGAGAAGAGGAGACAGTGTCGAGCTGGTGTCGGAGGGAGATCCAACAAAGTGAATTGAAGTGGGCAATAGCTACTAGAAAGAAATTGTACTCCATTTGTGAAACCCTGGTAAAAATAGACCCAGAATCATTGTGCATTGACGAAGGGAAGAGTGTCTTAAAAAACCTGGGAAATGAAAAATCCAGACAGATCGATATGGAGTACCTGAAGCAAAAAAAGTCTGTGCAATTTATGATCAAAACCTGGAGTAATGATAATTCATATCCATACTTAGATACCGTCCCGGACCATAGGATGAGATTAGAATTAATAAAAGTGAGAATAGGTATTAATACTGCCCGTACAAATGAGAAAGTGAAAAACATGCTAATGGACGACAATGGTAAATGTACTTGTGGTTTAAATTTAAAATGTATTAGTGTTCATTTTGTAATGGATTGTCCAAAATTGATATCAGTACGGTGCTTGATTTTAAGACCACTCTTTATTAAAATATAGAATAAGAACAAGGCTGCAAGCAATTGAGCTACTTACGGATATGCAGACCTTAGAGAGTGCAATCGCCTTGGCAAAATTTATTTAACTAGCCAAAAGATATCTGTTGGAATAATGATTCAAAATAGGGTGGTCTAAGGGGTGATGAATTGATAGAAATAGCATGGTTGTAATCATTTTATATATTGCAATTTTTAAGTATTTTACTGTGATTTATAATGTGTTATTACAAAAATATGTTTTTAATGAGAATACTATGAAAATGGTTTCTAGGTCTCCATCAATTTGAATAATTGTATTTTTTATTCTGTGATAAAATGTCTTTGTAGTTTAAAGGCCAAATGGTCAAAATAAACTTATTTTCTTTGATTGATTGATTGAGTAGAGCACTAGGAGACCTCTAGAGGCAGGGATTGGGTAAGGCATAGACAGTCATTGACACTGAGTTAGAAAGCAACCAGAGGCAGCTAGTGAAAAGGAATGGGAGAGCAGAAAATCATCAAGAGAAAACCAGTGGCAGGTTTTAATGGATCATGGGCCAGGCAGAGGCCAGAAGAAGAACAAGCAAGGGGAGCAGAAAGCTCAGAAGGGCATGCAGAAAACGCAGACACAGTCAGTGGCACAGGCTGAGGGACAGAGAGGGCAGCGAGAAACACAACAAAGCAGGAGATCAAACAGTGACAAGCTAGGTTGCCATTGGCAAGAACTGATGTTAGCTAATGACACAAAGTAGGTAGGATGGTCAGATACAGAACATGACGCAGACAGAGGCATGTAGGAAACAGTTGCGAGTTGTGACTTGGCACCCCAGGAATGTGACCACTCGTTATTGTGGCTCTGGGGCTGATGGAGGAGGCGGTCAGACTGAGGAGTATCTGTATTCTTTATGATGCTCTGACCGTAGGAGGACTCATCTGGGAAGGCACTCTTCTTTCTTTTTTGCCATCTGCCACTTGGAACATTGGCTGTGCTACCATGGTTTTTGCATGACTGCAGGCGCGCTGACTGAATAAGTCACAATGCCATTTTGTTATTATACTTCCTCACACACAATGACTATATTACTAATGGTAACCCATATTCTGAAAAAAGATCTACCCAACGGTGACACCTGCTTTCTCTTCCCAGGTATTTTGAATGTTTACAGATTTTCTACCTTTGGCTGCATATTCTATACAAGTTTAATACTGTCTCTAATCACAATTGCTGCACTTCAGATTTTTTTTTGCCTTTTGCTTTTCAATAGCTAATAATTTGTGGATACCTCCGATAGTTTTTGAAGGATCTTTTATGCTTCGGCTGGTCCTTTGTTGTGATTTGCATAATATATAGTTCTTGCTCATCTTCTATGGGGAAAACACACATTTTGAAATGTTGTGCTCCGTATATTGTCATCTTCCACCATAAGTACATTCTCTGACTCTAATCCTTTCTCTGCATTACTTAGTTACATGGAAGGCTCTGATCCTCTGCTGCTGAGTTCATCAACAGCTACCTCATTGGTTGTGCATTCTCCAGTGGCAAATTATTTCAAATATACGTCTAAATTTAATGGCACCTCAACTCTCACCTCACATAAAAATTAAAAAGGATTCTCCTTCTCCAGTCAAGTCCCCCTCTCTTATTACCATGGAAATTATCATGGAGGAAATACATGCTCCTAAATCATATTTGGAAGAAACTATGCCTGCAAATCTTAGATGATAAATGATGTTCACTGGAAAATAGGGTGACAGACAGAGAAGATAACATTGGAACTCTACAAGATCAACTGAAAGGCAAGCTGAAGATTTAGACAATAGAAACTGATGAAATAATTGTAACATTCATTGATTGACAGAGGGCTTGGAAGGATCAGACGCAATCTAATTTTTTCAGTCATTTATTTCCAAATTTTTTGGCATGCCAGAAACTGCTACTTTACATATTCAAAGAGCTCCTCAACTTGGACATGCTCCTAAACTTGTTGTAACCTCTCTGAAACCCAGAGGGGTCATCATACCCTTTGTACAATATACTGACTACATAATGATTCTTAAAGCTTAAAGCAGCTAAAAGTAAAGGTTGTGTTTCATGGCTGGGATCTATCTTACTTTTATACAAGACTTGGACAAAGCTACTGCTCATAGGTATAAGATGTTCTTGGAGATGCATCCCGCTCTCAAATCTCTAAATGCAAGATTTGGTCTATTTCATCCCTGATTATTTACGGTTACATACGAGAACAAAACCCCCTTGTATGAAGACCCAGAGCTGCTGCAGAAGTTCATCGACAGTTGCAGAGAAGCAGCAATGGATGTGATAAGACTTGTTCCTACTTGATCGCTTTAAATATCATATATAGTTTTTATACTGTCATTATTCATGTTTATTGTTACTCAGATATATAACACTGATATATATTTGTTCTCCCTCCCTTTATTCCATTTGAATATAACTTCTTGTGCTGCTGAAATTTACCTGCACTTGTTTGTATGGTTTGACTTACCTCTCTGTTGTATCCGTAGGCCCAGTGTTTCGTCTACCTCATGTGGTTTCATCATACCTGATTTTTTTGTCTGTGTTCAAGTCATGTTGTGTATGTTATCACATGTTTCCACTGTTCTAATTATTTCATGCTTGTTCTATTTATTTTTTCTGTTCTCATTTTTATTTCTGTTTCATAGCCTTCTAGTGTGTCTTATTTTATTGTGAACAGATCTGTTTTTGATTTTCACTTATAGCATTTTCACTATGTTATATTGTATGTAAAAACTGTAATATTTTTTTTCAAAGTTGAAGATACTGGTTTATGTTTTATCACATTTTACTAAACTGGGAACTGATGTGGCTCTTTTACAAGAAACACATCTAGTTCAAACTGAAGTTAATAAACTTGCTAGATCGGATTTAGTTTTTTCTTCTCCCGACTATAGAAAGAAAATGGAGTGATTGTTCTTTACAAAAGATCTCCGGATGTCTGTCTATTATCTCAAGATTGTGATGTGGAAAGGCGAAGGCTTCTTCTAAATTGATGATTATTAAAAATCCTTTTTCTATATTTAACAGAAATGCACCTATGCAACCTGACAAAGCTTTTTTACCTGACATTTCTCTTAAATTGTCTATTTCAGATGACTACTTGATTCTGGGTGGAGATTACACTCTGGTCATGGATCCCTTTATTTGCCATAAATCTAAAGTTCCTTTTATTTTTACATTATTTACAAATAATTAATATCAACAATAAATCAGCAATCTGTGGTAGATGCTTGGATACTCCGTAATCTGAATTTGAGAAACGACACCTTCTTTTCCCTAGTACACTTTTCAGAGCATTTATTCATCTCTAAACCTCCACCTTCACATCTTTTGAATTCAGAGATTGCTTCTATCTTAGTATCTGCACAAGTTATTATGGATTTAGATTTACTTCAGGTATCTAAAGCAAAATAAGATTAACTCTCTTCTCCTGAACAGCCATTTTACTCAAAGTTTCTAATCTTTTATTCAAGACTTTTTCTTTTTAATGATACCTCTGAAATATCTCCTCAAATGTTGTAGGACTCCTTTAAAGCTTCAGCAAGGGAATATATATTCGCATATGTATGAAACAAATGGGAATTACATTTTCAAAAATCATCTCAAATAACGAAAAATATTAAAAAAAATTGAACATTTATATTTTACTAGTAAATCTAGGTCCTGTCTTGGTGAATTAATTAATTCTAAATTTCATTAAAATAAACACTCCACTGAGGATGCAGCATCATAGATACTTAAATCTAGCGCAAAGTATTAAAAAAGTCAGAACAAAGCGGGTAAACTCTTAGCCAATTCTCTTAAAATTCAAATAGAATGACCCAAAACGGAATCAATTATAAGGGACAATTTCTTTCCCCTCTCAAAGATTCATAAATGGGGTCTCTAACTAGTAGTTTGTGAGCTAATGTAGCTCTCCAGCTACCTCTGAGTAGCTCACCTGTGTGCAGCCCAGCTTATTAAAGTAGAATGGTTTTGCTTGGTTGAATTATTATAAATATAAAAAAATGAAATCATACAACACTAATAATGTTACTAGCTCTCAATGCGTTTCAATGGAACACAAGTACCTCTCAGTACACAAAAGGTTGGATACCCAGGTAAATGTAAAAGTTATTACACACTGGAAATAACCACATCTTCAAATTCTATTTCACAATATTTAGCTCATATTTCAAAAGAATATGACTTATCTGCAGACTTCTCTCCTTTCGTAGATGAAATTAACATTAAAGAGATACTTTCAATAATGAACTTGATTTAAAAAAGAAAGCTACTGTTTCTCAATAGGATTTTATCTTTATGTTTCTTAACCACTTCTACCCAAAATGCTAACCTATTTTCCTTCTTTATCAAAAATCAATATTCAGAGGGAACATTCCATGATGCCCTCAATTGTCTTGCCCCGAAAGATGGTAAAGATCTTAATTTCTGTAAAAAGTATAGACCTTTTCCTTTGGTCACTTTGGATTATAAAAAATTTCCAAACATGTTCCTTTGTGCCTTGAATCATTATTATTCAATGTGATAAGCCATGAATAAACAGGTTTTGCAAATGGTAGACTTCTATCAGACAAGATTTTTTTTAATGTATTAAGTAAGTCTAAAAAATATAAGCATTTATTGGTGACTATATTTCTTGAAGCAGAAAACAAATTTGATAGAATGAGTTGGTCTTTTATTTTTCATTTCCTTAAGTGGTTTGTTTTTAGCCCTTCATTTCTTAATTTAGGTTCTCTATTATATCCAGTGCTGACAGCTTATATATGTGTAAATGGGTTGATATCGTCTTCCTTCCCACTACACAGAGGAGTCAGACAAGGTTGTTCTCTCTCCCCGCTTCTTTTTATCCATGCTTTAGAACCTTTTGTACTTAAACTTCAACATAATCCAAGTATTAAGTGATTTCAATATGGTGACAAGCAGGTAAAATTGGCAGCATATGCAAATTAATTTTTTATGTTCATACCTAATCCGACCTCCTTGGTACCAGCTTTCCTCAACGAAGAGGATCATTCCACTCTGGTTTAAGGAAATAAACTTAATTCTGATGATTGTGAAATTCTCCCTCTTAATAAACTTTATTTTAAGGACTAATTGGTTTGCAATAATTTCACATGGACTTCCCAGAAAATGAAATACTTGGGATTATGGTTTATAGACAACATGAAAGATACGATTTCTATTAATTTCAATTCAGTAATTTAACTTCGGAATGGAATACACTGTTTTTATCATAGGGGTAGATTACATTCAATTAAAATGATGATTGTCCCTGTTATACTTTTTTCTTTAGCTAATATTCCTGGACAAATTCTGTATCGCTATTTTGAAACAATATATACTACTTTATCTACATTTTTATGGCATGATAAATGTCTTTTGATGTCTCTTACTAAATTACGATGTCCTAAAGAATTAGGTGGGGTTAATTTTCCCAACTTACATTCATATCCTACTGCTTTTTTCTTAAATAAATCCAAATATTTTAATATGAATGACACTTGTGATCCTCCTTTGTGGACTGCTATTGAAATTCCCTTTATCTTTCCATTCTCATTTGAAGAATTTTTAACATTTACTCAAAACCCTTCATACCTATACCTTCCTATTCTTACAAACCTACATAAAACATAAAATACCATTTTAGATATTTATCTAACCAAACTAGAAGCAGTTTTAGAATCTTTTTTAAAGTACATTAAATTAATCAAGCTTAAAGGTAGAACCATTTTTTAGAAATCTTGGAGGGACAAAGGTCTCTTATGGGTTAAGCAGCTACTTGATAATAATACATGTATGTCGTTCCAAAAGGCACAATTACGTTTTTGTTTATCTAACTCCTTTGCTCAAAAATATTAATTTCTGCAAGAAATTATCTCAAATGGTATCTCCCATAGTATTGTCTTCCAGTGCCACCACTGTTTATTAAGCTTTTACTGCGTCCAACATTTCAACAGATAAGACACAACTTGAATTTCAGTGGGAACATTATTTTAATTTATTTTGGTCCATTCAAGTATGGAATACAATTTGAATCAAAATACACAAGTCCCCTAGAGAATCAAACCTTATTCAAACATAATTTTTATATATAATAGACTTCTAATCACTCCTTTTTCATTAAATAAATTGAATTCTACCATTACCTCCAATTGTTGTTCTTGTAAGGGGCTTTCGGTTGAACTACAACACAATATTCTCCTGTCCTTTCACAAATCAACTTTGACTCAGAGTATGGAAACTAATTAATCATATTTTTTTATACCAAAGTTCCATTTTTTGATTCAGATGTATTCTTAGGTAGTTTATTAGATGATTGGAAATGTTCTCCTTATACAGTTAATTTTATTGATCTGTTACTGGTATTTGCCTTTCAACAAATAACCAAACATTGGAAGGACATTTTTGCTATTTCCTTTCAAGCCTTGTGGTTAATATTTGTTTTAACACATCAGGAGTGAAAGTGCACACCAGTTCTTCATTGTTTGCCGTTTATTATCAGTTCATCAACTTAATATATGCGTGCAGCCCGTGTCGCAGTCCGCCCTTCAGCCGCGTAACTAGGAATCCATAATGGAATTTCGGGAGTGATGGGTTGGTTAAATAGGCTGGTAAGACACATATAGGAGGTATGGGAGACTCAATTCTGTATAAGTGGGTAAAAGGAGGGTTAAGAAATAACGGAGGGTTAGGCAACAAGAGCCTAGAGTTAAGCAATCACATTTAGTGGATTGTGGGAATTGTAGGACTGAGGCAAACAAAGGTAAATGCTATTGGTCATCTAGAAGGGGAGGGGTTACATGCAGAGATTTTATAAAGAAATAGGGTGAAAACAGAAACGAGTTAAAAATGGCTTTTTGAATGAGAACCTGGTCATGCACAGCAGGTATGGTAGAGTTTAAAGGAACCTTTGTTTATGGGAACGACGGTTTAAAAGCTAAGCCCATTGGTGTATCTTTAATACAATCAGAGAGTTGTAGAGCAATGAAGGGGGAGGAAATAGAAAAAACCTGTGTTGTTTTAGAGGGAGCAAGTTGATTATGGTAGGAATTTTCAAACATGACTCGAGCAATTTAAAATGTGTTCTATATGTTATACTGTGAAGTTTTAACTTAGAGGTCTAACGTTGGTGCTTAATTTCTTGAGCTGAACCCCTGATGAAGGGCAAAAAAGAGGCCGGAAATGCATTGGGTATTCAACACTACTGAGGATGAATTATATAAACTTCCTGCTTAAGAATAATGGTCCGGATGGACATAGCTGGAGCATCAGAAATATGATCACATAACAAGGCTTTCTTGTGACAGAGAAGAATGGAATGAACTTTGAACATTGGAAAAATAAAATGAAAAGTGATAAAAGGTTTAAGCAGTTGTATCGTCATTGCAATTGAGCAGTTAAATGGCAGTGCGTCCGATTCGGGTGTGAAGTTCACTCCCGAAATTCTATAATATTTGTTTTACCCATCATCTAGACAGAGCCTACATTCAACACTTGACATTAGCCATAAAAGAGACATTGTTTCTGGTGGTCTGGTGGTGTATTGATTGTTGTTGGATTGGTGGTGGTATTAGTGATGTTTTTGGTGGTGGTATTGGTAGTTGTGGTACGATTATTTGTGTAGGTGCTATTGTTGGTGACAATAGTGGTATTGGTGGTATGTGTGAGAATTTTGCTGGGTGTAGTGGTAATGCTGGTGTGAGATTGGTGGTGATGGTACTAGTGGTGTGAGGTACTGGTGGTGATACGGTATTGATGGTGGTGGTAGTGGTGGCTGGGTTATTGGTGGTGGAATTAATGGTGGTATTGCTATTGTGATTGCGGTATTGGCTTTATTGATATAGTATTGATTGTGGTGTTGGAGGTGTTGGTTGTGGAATTTGATATGTCTAGTGGTGTAGTATAGGTGGTGGTGTTACTGGCAGTGTTATTGCTGGTGGTATTGATGGTGGGCTGGCTTTTGGTGGTGAGGGCAGTCTTGAGGGGGGTGTTGGTGTGGTATTACTGCAAGAATTGTATTTTAGTGAAGATATTGGTATTTGTGGTACTGGTAGTGATGGGGTACTGGTGGTGGCACAGATGATGGTATTGGTGGTTATATTGGTGATGTGGGGGCTTGTTGTTGTGGTGGTATTTATGGTACTGGTGGTAAGTAAAAATTATTTAGAAGACCAAGGGCCAGGCTCACAATAAAGTCATGACAATCATTGTTAAAACAAATAGCTCTCACTTTAAAAAAGTGAACATCAACCTATTCATTTTGCCAAAATGTGTTTGCATCGGCACTCCACATCATGATGCAAACATGCTCAAGTTGTCATTATGCATCTGCACAGATGGCAGACATTTTGTAACACTACAAAAACCATTACAAGAGGGCTGTTATGTGCACCTACACATTCTTTGTATTGACTGTGAATCTATGCATTGCAATGCATGCGCATGCCAACATTGTGACGCACAAGTGGCCACTTTGGCTTTTTTAACTTTACGTTTCAATATAGTCAAATGCCAGACTAGAATGGTAAAGTAAAAATAAAGTGCACAGAATTGCATTAATGCAAAATCAGTGGTCCACTGGCACTATGCAGCTCTTGCACCTTCGGAAAAAATGCAGGGGAGCCCCAGAGTGAGATACGGATAGGCGAGGTGGCACTGAAAAGCAACAGACAACTGGGGCAAAGAGGCGTGATGATCAGACTTTGTGTGTTCGAGATAAGGAGGAGAAGCAGTACTTTTCAGAAGTTAACTCTCATGAAATACAGTACGCTGACGGTCCTATGAGCCAATGCCTAAAGCCAGCAAAACCACAGTAGCCAATGGCTGAATGGGGCTTTTCAAAAGCCCCTTTTTATTTGTGCATGTATGGATGTGTCTATTTATGTGCATCCTGTGTGTTGAGTTGTGTGTTTTATGACAAAAGCTCTCAAGCAAGACCTAATCACGGAGTGAGCAGAACACTCGGAGAAAATAATGGCTGGGTAGATATAGCTAAAGAGACAGAATAGAGTCATGCAGGCATATATATGAGAATAATTTAATTTGAAAACAAACAAGAGATTGGGAGAAATGTGTAAGAAAAGACAAGTGTCATACAGCATAAGATGCAAAAAGAAGTGGAATAGGAACAACGATGATGTAAATAACTAGCTGTCTGACACAAAACCTTCATTAGGTACTTGAGCAAAACCCTAAATGTTGGAATATGGGGATGGGCATGTAGTAGAGAAAGTGATTAAGGGTATTTAAGAATTAGATGTTGGTAATTTATGTAGAGCTGTTTGACTCAAATCAAAAAAACACTACTTCAAACTAAATGTGAAATGAAGGCAAGAAAGTATTTGAGCATTTACCACTGTGACAATCTCCTACTAGTACTAGCTATGATTCTTTTGCAAAGGCACTTGATAGGCTTAAATTACGTTTTACTAAAGAGCCACATATTGAGATGGAACGATTTAACTTTTATACCCATCATAAAATAGTTAATGAACCAGCAGCGGGTTCCAATGTGCTCCTCTCAGAGTTTTGACAGCAAACTTTGAATTTGACAAAATTCTGGATCTATACATAAAGACCTGGGGCCTCATTTATGAGGCTGTGCGTCACTTTTACGCCGCCGGTGCATCACTTTTTGTGACGCACCCGCAGCGTAAAAAATGTGCCTTGTTGCACCATATTTACAAAGTGACGCATCTAGGTAGATGCGTCACTTGTAAACCCCTGCGCTACATCATACCTATGCCAGGTATAATGTATACAGGACGGGCGTTCTGTCGCAAGAAAGGGTCATAGAAGTGATGCAGTGAAATCTATAAGATTTCACTGCGCCACTTCTAGGACACAAATGCGTCAATTTCTTACGCCTGCCTCACAGCAGGCGTAAGACTGGCGCAGGCCCTTTCACATGGGGCTTGCCCCATGTGAAAGGACACATTGCTGGAGTTGCGTCACTTTTGTGACACACTCCAGCCATGCGTCACTTTTGCACCATACATATACGTCAGAAATACTGACGTATCTGTAACTCCTTGCGCCATGATGCGTCATACTGTAAATATGACGCATCATTTGTGTCGCAAGGAGGCCGCAGTGAAAAGTGACCCATCGCTGTTTTCACGCAGCGATGCGTCACTTTTCATAAATGAGGCCCCAAGTCATTATTCAAGGTTTTGATGAAAAAGGTCCATGAACAACCACTCACACATCCCAGTCCTCCACTGGCTGACACAAATGATATAGCAAAGTTTGTAGTATGATCAGTATAATCTTTTAAAAATCTTAATGTAGAAACCCCGGGGCTTATTTAGAGTTGTGATGATGGGATACTCCATAACAAATGTGGCAGATATCCTGTCCACCATATTACAAGTGCATTACAGCTGCTTGCACTCATAACATGTTGGACGAGACAGCGACCATGTTTATGTGAGAGTAGACCATCTGCTAAATTCTAAATAAGACCCTATGTCTCAAGATAAAGTTGGAGTAGTGTCTGGAACGTCATATAATGAGAAAATAAATCTAAAAATTCAAAACAAAATAATTTATTCCAAATAAACTGTGATGGGGCACAAGAGGGTAACCTTAAAAATAGGGCTCAACATTGTGGCTCAATGAATCATTTGTCGTCCCGTATGTCATGTTCAGCATTGGGTAATGAAGTGTGGAAGGAGTAGTCATTTTTCAAATATGAAGGGTGGTAACAAGAAAGTGTCCCTCATGCAAGACGTTTAATCTTCAGATGACAACACGGATAAATGTGTTTCTGAATGTTTTTGATGGTGCAACTGAAGATAAGGATGGGGAACAAGGTGTGGAAACTCATGCTGAGATGAATGTAACTATGGCTAACACTTAAAGACAATTAAGCTGGTCTTGGAGAGGATCCAAATGTGCATTTTGTGGAGAATGGTGAAAATGTGAAAAAAGAAGTTGAATGTAATGATAGACATAATAACTCACAAGTTAATAATTTGGCTTAATCTGGTTGGCTATTGAAGAGGAATCATAAACCCCATTTCAACTGTCAAATTGAAAGTGATGGAATGGAAGCAGATGTTATATACGAATGGGGCTCCCCATTTATCATTTTATGAGACATGTTTTTTTTAAGCTTGGGAGATATGCAGTGACAATTGAATGACATTAAAAATTTTGGCAGCACCAGGGCACTCAATTCTGAGTACCTTTGGCAGCGCCGGGACACTAAATTCTGAGTAGCTGTTCACGCCATATAAATTCCCCTCGTTAATTAATTAATTCATTCATTCAGCTTATGCATAAAGCTGAATGAGAATTGGCTTGATTGTGCCTCTCATTGCAAATTAGTTTGTGAATGATGTGGTAGCACTTTTGTGTTGCATGCCTGTATAGTGTGATTTATTGTGGTCCATACTTTGTAAGCCAAATCGTACAGAAGGGCCAGAGGAGATTTAAAGACTGGCAGTAGTTAACTCCCCTAATATATGCACATGAATCACAAAGGATACCCCTCGGTCTATAACAGACAAACTACTATTGAGACCAGTGACCTTGCCATGGTCCAGGCTGTAACCCCCTCTCTGAGAGTGATAGTAAATACCTTTCAGAAGAACTGGAGGGTGATGAGGGCAGCAGAGCAAAATCTGAATAATTGGTGATGGTTAAATTAGCCACAGGGTCCACAAATATCTTTATTAGTGCGTCCCTGGAGCAGAATTAAAAACAGGGCACAGCAGGAGAAAGTTAAACCTGCTTTCTTGTGTCAAAATGGGAAGTCAACATGTTTCAGCCTATAACCCCCAACGGAGGTGTTGCACACTTCGTCAGGACCTATACTTCAGTGTTTCTACTAGATATTGTACTCAAAATAAACAAATAAGAAACCATTCAGTGATCTCGTGAAAGTCCACATACAAAATCAAAAAGACAGCTAAGTGAACAAACATAGTACTCATATTGACAAGGCCAACAAGCTCAGGGCATCGGACAGGGTATCACATCCCTGCCACTGGTCCCTGTTATGTAAAGGCTCAAAGCCTCTTCCCAGATATAGTGGGTGGAGCTAACAGGTACTTCAATACAACCATCAAGGAGGGAAAGTGAAAAGAAAATTATGTATGGAGTAAGGCTTACCCGCTAACGACTGAACTTGTTGGCCTTGTCATACGTGTACTATGTTTGTTGACCTAGCTGTTGTGCTGATGGATAGGTTTCTCCCATTGCTCAGGTGTGCAACAAAATGGGACATTTGTGATTGTGTGTGGGCTTCACTCCATAAATAACCACTAGGGGCCTCATTTATGAGGCCACTTGCACCGTTGTTGCGTCACTTTTTGTGACGTTCCGTTGTGCAGGAGCCTGCTCCAAATTTACGAGGCAGCACCAAGCCACTTTTTTTGGTTTAATGCTGCCTCATCAATATGACTCCCTTTAATGCAGTTTTCTACGTTATAGGGCGCGCAATTGGTGTGCCTAGCACCATCCATGGCTTTTTGGAAGTGCCCCAGATTTACGAGAAATCGTAAATCTGAGGCAGCACCAATAACTTACATCTCCCCAGGGGAGACGTAAGGGAGGCACAACGAGGAGAAATATCTTTATTCCTGCCCTTTTCTTTTGCCATAGGGCAGCGCAGCAGGAGAGCCTGCAATGCTGCCCTAAGGCACAACCTCATAAATGAGGTCATAGATTTTCAACTATTAGATTACATTCAGTAAAAGTAAACTATGGTGGAAGGAGATACATTTTTCAGTATGTTGGATTTAAAATTAGTTTATCACTAGATAGAACTTTCAGATCAGTCAAAACATATTACCACTTTCATTAGACTTGACAGTCAGATACACCAGAATTCCTTTTGGTTTGGCCTCTACTGCTTCATTAGTCCAAAAACTCATGTATGTTTTGTTTGATATTAAGGGGGTGCTGGTATTTTAGGCTGACTTATTGATATTTGCAGAGCCAGGTGAGCAACATAACGTGAGGCTTGAGCAATATCTTTTACATTATACCACTAAAACTGTAAAAATGTAAGTTCCAGGAAAAAGAAACTGAGCATTTTGGACACAAGATTTCTGAGAAAGGGATTTTTCCCAATGATAGTTTGCTCCAGGTCTTTGGACAAGTAACAGAACCCAGGAACAAATACCAATTAAGATCCTTTTTGGAATTGCCTGAATTTTATTCAAGATTTGTAAGTAACTTTTCAAAGATTGAAGTACCATTGAGAATGCTTCTTAACAGAAGTGTTCATTATGAGATTCAGGTATAGCGCGTACAAAACTATTAGTTTATCAAAATGCCAAATAATAATATTTTAAAACACGAGGATTAATCCTCCAGCTACTGGAGTTCTAGTCAATGCAATTCATTATCCTCTAATTTAAAAAACGTTCATATATACAACATACAATGAAAATACACAATAAAAAAATCATACAAATAATTACACAGGAGGAAACCCTATTAACACAAGGACAATTATGTTGTCTTTAAAAGGTCCAATTCTATTGTTTTAGGAAGAAAACCAGGTGAAAGCCTTGCTCTAATCCTTATTGTTGTTCCCTGATGGATTCCTTGTACAAACAAGTAGCATTGACGCGTTTCGGTGGTATAAGGGAGATATATACAACCACCTTCTTCAGGACAAAGGTTTTTACAGGATATTATTCTTCCATCTAAAAAGAATATACATATACATATACAATGTTTAGTGATTCACCACACAACATATATATAAAATGACATTACAATATAGTGTGACTTATCATTATTCTTGAAAAACATTTCAAACCAAATGTTTTCAATCGGTGGAAAACCAAATAGACAGTATTTAAAAAGACAAATTCATTCAACATTATTTCATAGTACTCCAATATACTTCCTAATGCATTAGAATTTCCAAAGCAATTATTCAACCAAAACTAAGCGCTATATCTCAATCCCCGAGGCTCTGGGGGGAAGAAACCTACCCACCTCTGTTACTCTCTAGGGACCCTCTCTCCTATCATTCACACTATTCGTACCCATGAATATATGAGTCTCACATCCACACTCGCCATATTTTCGAAATGATCAATAACCAGCTATCCGTTCTCACTTTCACACTGTTTCTTCACCGTCCATGCAGGTGACAGATTGACCTAAGCTGGACGAATGAAACAGAGAAGCAAGCTCTGTATTAAGTTGGAGATTTCTAATTGGTAGGACAGAGAATGCAATGTACATATAAACGATTGTCCTTTACCTGCATTCTTAAATAAGGAAACGCCCTTGGGTAGTAGCCTCTAGGACTTCTAAAATTGTACAATACTTTTACTTTAATGCACTTCTTTTTTTAGGTTCTTTAGAGACTCAAAGCTCCTTGTCAAAATGCTCCCTATTCGACGGATATAAGAAAATGCGAGAGAAAAGAAAAAAGGCTAATGGCAATGGAAATGGCAGAGGCGATTAGGGAATGTCTGGACGCTGGCGGCAGAGCAGTCTTGGTGCTTCTCGATCTCTCTGCCGCCTTCGATACGGTGCCCCACCAACTACTCCTCACACGGCTCTCTGACATTGGCATCGTCGGCCCAGCTTGGGACTGGCTGAAATCTTTTCTAGAAGAACGCTCCCAGCTGGTCTGGATGCCACCCTTTTCATCGGCTGCCAGGAAAGTAGCTACGGGGGTGCCCCAGGGCTTCACTCTGAGCCCTCTGCTCTTTAATATTCATCTGACTCCCTTGATCTTTCTGGCGGAGGCACTCAGAGCAAAGATAATAGCCTACGCCGATGACCCTCAGCTGCTTTTCACCTGGAAGGACTCTGATTTTCCACCGAAGGGGCCCAGAGTTGTTTCTTCGGTGTTTAAATGGCTTGCACGCGCCCAACTGAAGTGCAATGAGGATAAGTCGGAGGTCCTCTTGTATGGTCAGTTACCCCCTGCATTTAGAAAATCTTTGTGGCCTCCTGACTTTCCCCAACCAAACTCTGTGGGTACCCCAGTTAAGAACTTGGGGATATGGTTTGGAGAAGACCTTTGTTTTTCGGCACAAATTAAGAAACTCACTGGAGTGTGTTTTGGCACCCTTAAGGCTCTAAGACGATTCTTTCCTCTGCTCCCTAGGCCTGCTAAGGAAAGGGTCGCCCAAGCGCTTATCCTCTCCCGCATTTACTACGCTAACGCTCTATACCTTAGCATCCCAGGCTATCTGGTAAAAAAACTGCAGACCATACAGAATGCCGTAGCCAGACTTCTGTTCAACATCTCCAGAAGATCAAGCGTAAGACAGCACCTTCGCGATCTGCACTGGCTCCCTGTGACATATAGAGTGCAATTGAAAGCTCTCACTCTGGCCCACAGAGCCCTGCACGGCCTGGGTCCATTGTACCTGACGAAGCGGTTTGCATTCTATACTCCAAGCAGGGCGCTGCGCTCACCTTCACAATGCCGGATGGTGACTCCTAGATTTCGAAGAATGCAGCTTGGTGGTCAGTCCCTTTCTGTGAAAACTGCAAAAGCATGGAATTCCCTTCCCCTGGATTTACGTAACATTCATGATTTTAGGTTATTCAAAAAACAACTCAAAACCTTCTTCTTTAACCTTCCAGCTTAAATTCCTTTTGTCTTGCCAGGATTTGGTAACTTTGCGCGCCAGTATACTCTTGAGTAATTGTGCG
This sequence comes from Lissotriton helveticus, assembly GCF_964261635.1. NCBI lineage: Eukaryota > Metazoa > Chordata > Amphibia > Caudata > Salamandridae > Lissotriton > Lissotriton helveticus. Next base: position 2,051,922,382 of record NC_136063.1, on the reverse strand, counting down.
CGATACAAAACACTTATAACATAACATACCATAACATAATTGCTTGCCCTTTAAATAAGACGGGCCGCCGCCGAGATAGTTTCATAGCATACGAACAGTGGAAGGCAAACGCACGGCGTCAGGAGGTAAAATGTTCAGGAGACTCCGCATACCGTAGGGGAGCATGGGAGTTGCAGAGCTTGGTAATATAGGTGTAGATGGGTGGTCACCTAGCCACTAAGATTGTTGCACCCCCAGCTATAAAGATAACTGCCTAACTGCTACGGGGCGCTTCTAAAGAGAGGTACGTGACATGCAGACAGCGGGAATTCATCTTTTGCGTACAGATTATACCGCTGTGTTGTTCTCATTAGACCGATTTCATTTTAACGATCGGGACTGCCATTAGAATGTAGCCGGTGATTGTGACTTCACTAAATCAAATTAAGGTGGCATATAAAGCTTGTGAATGCTCTGCGGGCAAATTTTATTTTTAAATAATAGCCAGAGTGTTTGAGAACAGACCGATAGAGACCACGCCATAAAACACATCTGAGTTTGGTTTTGTTCTTTCAGCGTATTGCATGGTCTGACCTACATGCGGTGGACGAGCTGCATGTAGGAAGACAGAGGATCTCCTGTAATGTGTATACCGCTCCTTTTTCCCTATGTTTATATATATATATATATATAATTGGAGGGCTACACACCCCAACATTAGAGGTAGGTGTCTGTGATGTATGCACAGGCTGCCAAAGAGAGCTTTTACTTGGGCAGTCATATCTATGTAACAGGGTTAACTCTGTCCTTCTTTCTTTTCTCTCCCATTTTCTTATATCTGTCGAATAGGGAGCATTTTGACAAGGAGCTTTGAGTCACTAAAGAACCTAAAAAAAGAAAGGGATTAAAGTAAAAGGATTCTACAATTTTATCAGTCCTAGAGGCTACTACCCAAGGGTGTTTCCTTATTTAAGAATTCAGGTAAAGGACAATCGTTTTTATGTACATTGCATTCTCTGTCCTACCAATTACAATTCTCCAACATAATGCAGAGCTTGCTTCTCTGTTTTTTTTTCGTCCAGCTTAGGTCAATTTTTCACCTGCATGGACGGTGAAGAAACGGTATGAAAGTGAGAAAGGATAGCTGGTTATTGATCATTTCGAAAATATGGTGAGTGTGGATGTGAGACTCATATATTCATGGGTACAAATAATGTGAATGATAGAGAGTAACAGAGGTGGGTAAGTTCCCCCCAGGGCCTCGGGGATTGAGATATAGTGCTTAGTTTTGGTTGAATAATTGCTTTGGAAATTCTAATGCATTAGGAGGTATAGTTGAGTACTATGAAAAAATGTTGAATGAATTTGTCTTTTTAAATACGGTCTATTTGGTTTTCCACCGATTGAAAAAATGTGATTTGAAATGTTTTTCAACAATAATGAAATGTCACATTATATTGTAATGTCATTTTATATATATGTTGTGTGGTGAATCACTAAACGTTGTATATGTATATGTATATTCTTTTTAGATGGAGGAATAATATCCCGTAAAAGCCTTTGTCCTGAAGAAGGTGGTTGTATATATCTCCCTTATACCACCGAAACGCGTTGACGCTACTTTTTTGTACAAGGAATTCATCAGAGAACAACGATAAGGATTAGAGCAAGGCTTTCACCTGGTTTTCTTCCCAAAACAATTGAATTGGACCTTTTATAGACAATGGAATTGTCCTTGCGTTAATAGGGTTTCCTCCTGCATAGTTATTTGTATGTTTTTTTATTGTGCATTGTCATTGTATGTTGTATATATAGTTTTTTAAATTAGAGGATAAAGAATTACATTGACCAGAACTTCAGTAGCTGGAGGATTGATCCTCGTGTTTTTAAATATTATTATTTGTCATTTTAATAAACTAATAGTTTTGTACGTGATATACCTGAATCTCAGTTGGCTTATTTGTTTTGACCATGTTGAAGACTCAGAGGGGGTTTGCTTTTGAGGTATCATAATATCCTATAGATTGTATGTACGAGATCGTGAATGATCTTTATCTGGTGTACGTAAGACTTATGTAATGATATACAAGGCTCTAGGGGAATATTGTGTTTTCACTGCAGGAATAAAGGATGTCATTGATGAGTTGAGTAATCAGCAATGATTCATGAGTTGAAGATATGAATAATTAATCTGTGTTTTGAAATGTAAAGGAGTTACACGTTTTTGTGAAAGTGAGAAATTAAATTTCTATTGAAGTTATCAGCTTTGCCTCTATTTTCAATTACAGCGGAGAACATATAATGGCAAAATCAGCAAATTCTGGTATTTTGTTTTCTTCTGAAACATATGTCTAAAACGACAAACATATGAAGAATAAAAGTCAAAAAGTAGTTGAGAACTGTCTAAATTGTTTCAGAATTACATTGAAAGCAAACTGTGGCATGTCTGACATGGTGCAAAAGAGTCCTGACATTTCTACACAATTTTGTTTTTATGGCACAAAAGTGACCCCGCACCCTTCAAATGTTAATACAATATTAATGCAGTTTCAACAGTGTTATTCACAACATTCAATTATCCTTCAGGTCATTCTCCCAAGAATTCCAAAGACAAGTTCTTCAACAAAAGAGGTCCTTTATTCACAAATGATGATTAAAATCAATAGCCAACACGTTTCGTCCGAAACCGGACTTCTTCAGGGCTATATTAAAAATACAAAGCAATAAATATTTACATATGAGTAGTTGTGACCTATTTACAAACAATCTGTACACATTTCAACTCATATTTATATAAACAGTAGAAAAACCAGACAAAAAATCCAATAACAATTTATCCACATCAAAGATAAACATTACACGCCTATTCAAGGGAGAACAAACTAAGAAACTGATGTAACAATCATTGAAACAGTTATTCAGTATCAACAGCAAATATCTAGCGATGTTGATTTTTTAAGTATATTGACATATCTTTCGGTTAAGAGTTATCATAATAGTTCAGATGCAATTGCACTTTTTATGTACTTAACAAATACCGTGTCAGATTTCTTTAAAGAGCAAAACATATTAGTTCAAATGCAATTACACTTTTTATATACTCAACAGATACCTTGTCAGAATTCTTTATAAAGCAAAGCTTCTCGTTAATCTTCACAGATGAAGGTTCAGGTAATCTGTAAATAAATGGTGAATGTTTGACACTCAATATATATGGTTTGGAATAAAAATATAACAGTTACGTCAAGAGCAACAAATTAATGCTTCCTTTATTCGTGGCCATGTATTAACTACCCGAGTCCTCGAGTGTGTATTGTTCTATGTCACCAACTATTGGTCCCATGATTGAATAACAGAACTTGGGATCTAGGGCCATATGTATCAAGGCCAAATGGTTCGCAAACGCCGAAATTCGCAGAATTTCGGGGTTTGCGAACCCTTTTTCGCAAAATGGTATGTATGAAAGTATTTGGGTGCAAAATAAGAAAACGCAAAATTTGCCATTCCTTATTTTGCGATTGCAGTTAAGGAATCGCAAATTTTGATATTCCTTAAATGCAATGTATGTTGAAAAAAAAATCCAAAATGCCCTTAAGGAATCGCAAATTACCACCAACTTATAGTTGGTGGTAATTTGCGATTTCTTTTACAAATGCACTTCATGCAATTTGTAAATGTGCCATGCGACGCTCATACATGCCCTTAGGGCATGTATGTGCGCCATATGCGCACACATGTCATTTTCAGGGGTGCAGCAGGGTGTTCTTGAGACACCCCTGCACCCTTGAAATTATTCTCAATTTGCAATTAGCAAATTGCGAATCGCAAATTGAGAATAATTACACATTCATTCCTATGGGCCTCCTGGCCCATAGAAATGAATGGGAAATTATTCCTTAATTGCGATTAGCAATTTGCTAATCGCAATTAAGGAATTTTAAGGAATCGCTAAAAAAATGCGATTTTCTACTTACATACCATTTTGCGATTTCTAAATAGCGATTCCTTAATATTCGCTATTAAGAAATCGCAAAAGGGTATGTTGATACATATGGCCCTAAGATTCTATTTGAAACTATTTTATATCTCGTTTATGTGAGTCTATCTTACGTTACCGAGTCTATAAGACGAACATATCTGTTTTTGTTACTTACTTCACGGAACAAGAAATCGCATGGTTCCATGATATGAATAGTTCCACTTTTGATGGTTATGGAGAGTAAAAGCCTAAAAAGTGAAAATGAAAAAAGAAAGCCAATCTTAGAGTGTATATTTGGCAAATAGTGATAAATGCGTTGACCTAAAAAAAGATATTTTAAACCTTTATGTTGTTATTAGGCATAACTACCTAAGTAGCGGCGAAGATAATCATACTAAAACTATGTATAACAATAGTGTTTTTATCAATGCCCCGTTTACAACATGTATCCATTACGGAAATATAGATGTAAACACTCTTTTACGGTGAGCAATCGTTAGAAATTGAGTTCTTTCTTGGTTTAAGGAGCCTGGCTTGTTCAGTGAAATCTTTGTATATTTATCAAACTATTGAGGAAATAAATATGCTGATTCGAACCCTTAACATAATTGTGAGATTGATTGATAGCACTTAGGAATAACTTGAGATGGCTGCCATATTGATGAGTTTCGTATTTTAGCGGCAATTATGGCTGCTGGCTACTATATTGATTTACATGATTATGAATACTTTGTTTGTAAGTCTGGCTAGATTAGCAATAGGACCAACAAAAAGACTTTTCTTTATCTTGTGGTAGTAACAGACGCCGTTTGTTTTCTATTTGCGTATATTCTATAATCCCGCTAGGACTACCGATAGCTTGCTTTAGAAAGGGGCACATCATGTTCGGGGGTTCTCGTACGTGGCGTCCCTTGAATATAGAACATACCCATATAGGCTTTCCAATTTAAAATTTCTTTACAGTTAGTAGTTTGTGATAGAACGCTATCTTCCTGTATGTATTTTGACTAGGCCAAGATGGTCGCTAACCTGTTGTAGAAACAGGCACATCATGTTTAGGAGAACTCATACGTTGTGTGCCTTTAATATAGACCTTACCTACACAGGATGCTCATCTGATTATTTCTGAAGGTAGTAGTTAGTGGTTAAACGCTATCTACACAAAATATTTTGATTCATCAGTTGGATTGAACGCACAATATATATGATATGCTTTACGAGTTGTAAACGGGGCATTGATGAAAACACTATTGTTATACATAGTTTAAATATGATAGATTGCGTATGCTTTATCTTCGCCGCTACTTAGGTAGTTATGCCTAATAACAACATAAAGCTTTAAAATATCTTTTTTTAGGTCAAACGCATTTATCACTATTTGCCATATATACACTCTACGATTGGCTTTCTTTTTTCATTTTCCCTTTTTAGGCTTTTACTCTCCATAACCATCAAAAGTGGAACTATTCATATCATGGAACCATGACGATTTCTCATTCCGTGAAGTAAGTAACAAAAACAGATATGTTCGTCTTATAGACTCGGTAACGTAAGATAGACTCACATATACGAGATATAAAATAGTTTCAAACAGAATCTTAATCCCATGTTCTGTTATTCAATCATGGGACCAATAGTTGGTGACATAAAACAATACACACTCGAGGACTCGGGTAGTTAATACATGGCCACGAATGAAGGAAGCATTAATTTGTTGCTCTTGACGTAACTGTTATATCTTTATTTCCAAACCATGTATATTGAGTGTCAAACAAACACCATTTATTTACAGATTACCTGAACCTTCATGTGTGAAGATTAACGAGAAGCTTTGCTTTATAAAGATTTCTGACAAGGTATCTGTTGAGTATATAAAAGTGTAATGACATTTGAACTAATATGTTTTGCTCTTGAAAGAAATCTGACAAGGTATTTGTTAAGTACATAAAAAGTGCAATTGCATCTGAACTATTATGATAACTCTTAACCGAAAGATATGTCAATATACTTAAAAAAGCAAAATCGCTAGATATTTGCTGTTGATGCTGAATAACTGTTTCAATGATTGTTACATCAGTTTCTTAGTTTGTTCTCCCTTGAATAGGTGTGCAATGTTTATCTTTGATGTGGATAAATTGTTATTGGATTTTTTTGTCTGGTTTTTCTACTGTTTATATAAATATGAGTTGAAATGTGTACAGATTGTTTGTAAATAGGTCACTACTCATATGTAAATATTTTATGCTTTGTATTTTTAATATAGCCCTGAAGAAGTCCGGTTTCGGACGAAACGCGTTGGCTATTGATTTTAATTATCATTTGTGAATAAAGAACTTCTTTTGTTGAAGAACTTGACTTTGGAATTCTTGGGAGAACGACCTGAAGGATAATTGAATTTTGTGAATAACACTGTTGAAACTGCATTAATATTGAATTAACATTTGAAGGGTGCGGGGTCATTTTTGTGCAATTTATTCTGAAAGCCAAGTTCCTTGGCTCTCTATTATTGGGATCTAGGGGATTGTGTCCCAGACCACCAGCACCTTCATATTCCTAAACTCTAGGGACTTCATAACTAGTGCGGGCAGAGTAGCCTTAATCCCCTTTTCTGGTTTGATCACAATTTTGTTTTTAAACTGTCAGTTCTTGGCTCTTGTGGAGTAGGAAAAAAGTAAACAATACCAGTATTTTTTTCTCAGAAATGTGGCACCTCTAATTGAAGGTGAAGTCCTGATTAAAGGGGATTGTTGTGGGTCACATTTTAATATACATAAACATGTCATCATTAAGTTATATAGTGATGAGACAGCAACAAAGAAAAATGTTATGGGCACATTTTGGTGGCCATGTACTGATTGTCAAGTTTTGCACAGTTGTGTTTCCGATGTGTCAACTCGGATAATTCATTGAAATTGTGTGCTTCAACGTCCAAAATTCAGAATTTACAGGAGCTCCTTGGAAGAAGCCAGACATGGATTCATATGAAGGATGGACCCAAAGGAAGCTGACTCGTTTTTTTCTCAAAGTGGGCAGAGCTGAAGTGGATGAGCATTCCCTGTACTGATGCTCGGTGAGAATTCCTATAAGATTGCTTCTACAGAGAAGGGTATATTCACAAGAACGTGTGATAAGTACCGCAAGATTAGCGTAACACAACTTTCAACATCGCAGCCCATCGCGGGAAAACAACACTGTGACAATGTGGAATTCACAACACAGCAGTAGCATGCAATAGATTGCAGACACTGCGGCTAATGCCCACGACACAACCACCTCGATGGAGATAAAAACACAAACCCCAATGCCAAAAAACTTTAGATGGGCAAAAGTGCGATAAGAAAACAGTGACAACCAGCGCGAGGGCAGCAATACACATGCGCAATGTGGGAAAAAGCACAAGAACAGCATACGGAAAATGCCACAGAGCAAAATCCAACAACAGCGGAATACCACGGATGCACCCTGGCCAACTGCAGAGGACTACTTGTACACCACAACTACCTAGCACCGTGGAAGAACAGAACTGACAGGCACACTGCATGAAAGAGACCAGTGGCAGACAAATCAGAGTCTCACGAGCGACACACCCACCGCGCAGCATACACACATAGGCAGGAGTGCACCTCAACATAAACATCCCCACCACATCTGAACACAGGACAAAACTGATTCCGCAAATGTGCATGACTTGGCAAATCACATCTGAAACCACAGTGAAAAGTAACATCAAAATGTACAAGAACAAGCTGAAACCTGCAAATATGTTTTATTCACACATGCAGTGCATTTGGACATTTACTACTGTCGATTGATTGCCATGGACTGGCACAATGTGAAGTACTAATGAGAAGTAAGTGTCAATGATGGTATTCCTACGTGCCATTCCTGCCGCTGCTGCAGTGGGATATGGTAAAGGAAAACACTGATATACACAGTACTATCAGTCCCAGGATGCATCACACCATGTTGGATGATGAGCTTCATCGTAAACCAAATTTAATCCACATTAATCCACTATTTTCAGTTCATATTTTCAATTTTTATTGTTCCTTTGTTTGATTGTGCAAAACAAGTTGATTCCAATTTTCAAGTGCATGTATAATGCCCAATCGCTTTTAATGCAGCATGTTAAAATCCCTTATTTCAAAAAATGAATACGAGTATTTAACCCGATGCATTTCAAGCTGTTACGACTCTTCATCAGGGGTTCATATCTGTGAAGTAAAAATCAAATGTATTGCCTTTAACACCGTGTACTTGTTCCAACATATCAATATACATCACTGAGTTTTTTTACAGCGCCCCATTATACACCGCATTGTCCCTCCTGTGAACAGCATTTTCCCTCTATAAGCGAATCAAAACGCTGTCGAATTGTGCTACTGAATCAGTTTAGCGAGTTGTGCTATTCCTAATTATTGCACTCTAAATAACAACCTATACTGTCAGCATGCACGATTTTCAATAGACAGAAGCCCAAGAGACTACATCTTTATAACCGTTGTTATTACCATCGAGTATACAGTGTGTTAACGTACCTTTCTTCACTGATCAACTTCGAAACATACCGTTCTCAGTTCCGCTCCCAAAATGTTACTCCTGTCATTCTCCCGTTTAAACTTGTGGTTTTTAACTCCTTAACCACATCCAACTCATTGCCTTTGCTCAAACTACGCCTATTCCAAGGTATACAAAAAGATGTAACTCCCCCAATTATGGCCTCTTAATTCCGTTCTAAACTCTCAACTGCCGTAATCGAACCACCCTCAATAAAAAATAGTATGCCCCGCCCTTCTCTCGGGTGTTTAATTGCTACACTGTTTACGCAACAGTTCTTCACTGGTACAAGCTTGTGGAATAAAAATAAAATGTGAGCAAAGTAACAAATACAGCAAAATACGATACTCTTTCTTTTGGTCCGTTAATGCAATACTTCAATTTTATACTTGGTTTTGTGCTTGGTTGACGTTTATGCGTGATTATCATTTTCCAATGATCTATATTATTTTCGGGTGCTGAGTCGGTAGGATGACTATTCGACAATGTGGGATATGGCCCACCTGCCCCATCACCACCATCATCGTCCGGTGCCTCTGGGACTGGGATCCATGGGGCCCTGGTGCGAACACAGATGTTGTGCAATACATAACATGCAACGATCAGCTTGCACACGATGTCCGGGCTGTACAGGAGCTTCCCACTTGTGCCGTCCAGGCACCTGAAACGTGACTTCAACACGCCAAATGTGCGTTCTACAATGCCCCTGGTGCGTATGTGGGCCACATTGTTCTGCCTCTGGGCGGGTGTGTTTGGATCTTAGAGGGGTGTCATCATCCAAGGGCAGAGTGCATATCCTTGATCACCTGTGACAGTGCAGGGAGAAAAGAGTCAATACTTGGTTCGGCAAAATGTGATGGCAGGTCCACCAATCCAGGGATGCCTGTGCTGGCTGTGTGTGGGGTGAGTGTAAGCCAGCCTGCAGGGAGTGACTGATGCTGGCAACTACACCAACAGTCATCAGGCACCCAGAAATACAAGGTTAGAACTACAAGGGGGAATGACACGAGTCACACAGGGCTAGTGGCCCCGCATGCACAGCAGGCGACATAGGCCCACCGCCACGGGGGGCTGACCTGGGAGAGACTAGGGTAGGGTCATGTTGGCAGAGCAGTGCCTCAAATGTGTTATGGCTGCATTTTGAATCTCCACACGTTCAACTGTTGTGTGGCTGTGATGCCATGAAATGTCTGTATTGGGTGCAGGGGTAGGCCAGGATGACCATGGAGTGGTGTGGTCGTGTCCGGTAGGTGGTCGTGTAGTTTGAAATGTTGATTGTGGTTTGGTCACGTGTGCATCCCAACAGTTATGCATTGTGCTTTGGAGGCATTGGGATTAATCAATCAATCAATCAAACATTTGCAGAGCACTCTATTCACCTGTGAGGGTCTCAAGGAGCTGGTAGGGGATGTTGCAGCTACTGATCAAACAGCCAGGTCTTGAGGAGTCTCCTGAAGGTCAGCAGGTCCTGGGTCTGACGCAGGTGGATGGGGAGGGTGTTCGATATCTTGGCGGTGCGGTGGGAGAATGATCTGCCACCACCGCCAGTGTCCGTGCGGTGGATATGTGGGACGGTAGGGCGAGGTCAGCGGAGCAAAGCTGGCGGTTCAGGGTGTAGAAGGTGAGCCGTTTATAAGGTATGCTGGTCCGGCGTAATGGAGTGCTTTGTGAGCGTGGGTGAGGAGCTTGAAGTTGATCCTCTTGTGTACCGGGAGCCAGTGCAGGTCTCTCAAGTGGGCGGTGAAGTGGCTGTGGCAAGGGATTCCGAGGATGAGGCGTGCGGAGAAGTTTTGTATGTGTTGGAGTCTTTTCTGGACTTTGGCCATGGCTCCCGCGTATAGGGTGTTGCTGTAGTTCAGCCTGCTGTCGACGAGGGCTTGGGTGACTGTCCTTCTAGTTCTGGTGGGGATCCATCTGTAGATCTTGTGGAGCATGCGGAGGGTGTTGAAGCAGGAGGAGGAGACGGCGTTGACTTGTTGGGTCATGGAGAGCGTTGAGTCCAGGATGAACCGCAGGTAGCGTGCGTGGTTGGTGGGTGTCGGGGAAGCTCCCAACGTGGCCGGCCACCAGGAGTCATCCCATGCGGAGGGGGTGAGGCCGAGGATGAGGACCTCCGTCTTGTTGGAATTCAGTTTCAGACGGCTGGACTTCATCTAGTCTGCGGCGGCCTTCATCCTATTGGAGGTTGGATTTGGCGATGGCCAGGTCCTTGGTGAGGGAGAGGATCAGCTAGGTGTTGTTGGCGTACGAGATGATGCTGAGGTGGTGTGCTCGGACGATGTTGGCGAGATGTCCCATGTAGATGTTGAAAAGGGTCGGGTTGAGGGATGATCCTTGGGGTATGCCGCAGGTGATTGTAGTGGCTTTGGATTGGAATGGGGGTAGGTGGACTCGCTGGGTTCTGCTGGTGAGGAAGGAGGAGATTCAGTTGAGAGTTTTGTCACGGATCCCGGCGTCATGGAGGCAGGTGCGCAGGGTGTGATGGCAGGCGGTGTCGAAGGTGGCTGAAGGTCCAGGAGGATGAGGGCCATGGTTTTGACATTCTCCAGCAGAGTTCTGATGTTGTCAGTGGCGGTGATGAGGGTGGTTTTGGTGCTGTGATTTCTGTGGAAACTGGATTGGGAGGAGTCCAGGATGTTCTCCTCCAGGAAGTGGGTCAGTTGTCTGTTGGCGGTCTTCTCAATGACTTTCGTCGGGAACGGGAGCAGGGAGATGGGTCCAAAGTTCTTGAAGTCCTTTGGGTCCACCTTGGGCTTCTTAAGTAGGCGTTGATCTCAGCGTGTTTCCAGCTCTCCGGAAAGGTGGTGGTCTTGAAGGAGCTGTTGATGATCTTTCGGAGTTGGAGTGCGATGATGGAGCTTGCTTTTTTGAAGATGTGGTGGGGGCAGGGATTTGAAGGTGAGCCAGAGTGGATGGTGTTTATGATTTTTATGGTGTCTTCGTCGTTGACAATGTTCCAGGAGAGCAGGAGGGTGGTGTATTTGGTGAGCTTTGGGTCGGGGGTGTCACTGTGGGTGTCGAAGCTGTCATGGATGTCTGCAATCTTGCAGTAGAAGAAGGTGGCCAGAGAGTCGCAGAGTTCTTGTGATGGCGGGATGTCATTGGAGCTGGAGCTGGGGGTGGCGAGTTCTTTCACGATGTAGAAGAGCTCTTTGTTGTTGTGTGCATTGTCGATGTGTTCCATGAAGGAGGTTCTTTCGGATGATCGGATGAGTTGGTGGTGCTTGTGTCTGGCGTTCACCAGGGTGGCTCGGTTGTCTGGTGTCTGGCCTTGGCTCCACTACTTCTCGAGTCTTTGGCAGGTCTGCTTGGAGTTCTGGAGGTCGGCGTTGAACCAGATGGCTCTAGCGCTGGTGCACCTGTTTGAGGGCGAGGGTGTTGGCGCAATCGGGTTGTGTGGTGGGTTGACTTGGTACTTACCAACGAGCAGTCCCGTTCCATATGTGCCATCCTGGAAGCGCTGGTTGATAATGGACTGTCAGAAGACGAAGGAATCATGCACACTGCCTGGGTAGTTGGCGACGCCATTGGTCCCCGGTGGTCCTCTAGTGCCTGCACATTGATGGAATGCGTGTGCTTTCTGTTGCGGTAGTGGTGTGCAGTGGGACATGTGTGCAGTCGATTGCCCCCAACACAGCTGGGAATCAAGCTATGGCGTAGAAGCCTTGCTTAGTCTTCAGCTGTTCCTGCGCAGTGTTGGGGAAGTGAAGGTACTGGGGTATGAAGCTGAGGTTGGCATCCAAGACAGTTGTGATGAACTTTGATAGGGCTGGCTGTGAGACCCCTCCGATTCTGGCAGTTGTTGGTTAGAAGGTACCAGAGGCCAACAGGTGCAGTACAGCCAGCAGCTTTGTCTGCCAGCAGCTTTGCCCACAGGCTGCCGGCCCACAGGACCATCAGCCTGTGGGCGATGTGGGTCATGATGCAGTGAATAGTTGTCCTTTTGAGCCTGTAGGGGGCAATGACTTCCTCAGGCTTCAGGCCTGTGAGAGTGGTGCGTTTTCGGTAGGTCCGCTATCTTACTCTGCACTGCCTCTGTGGTGGTCCGGGCGGGGTGCTGGTGTGGGTCCTGGGGGTTGTGGCAGTCCTGGGGGTGGTTGCTGTGGGTGTTGTGGCCCTGTTGTGGCTCCGAGCTGCATGATGAGTAGCACTATGGCGTTGTTTGGTCTTCGTGTGTGGCTGTGTGGGGGGCTCCGTTGCCTACTACAGGTAGTCATCCGTCTTTACACCTGCTTGGGGCAGGTGTTAAATACCTGCGGCTACAATGACTTATCGCCTGTTTTCGGGTTCGCTTCGCGGATCTGCCGATTCGTTGTGAAAATGGTGGTGTATTTTCGTGTGTTTCTGAACGGGAACGCCTACTCTGCATCTCATTAGCTGGTGGTGTCCGCCGTGGTGTTAGGTTTTGGGACTGTTATCGCGGGAATTCTGACAATGTCTACTGTTTACACCAGCTTGTGAATGGTGAGGTAAATTTATCACGACTTTGGCTGTGCTAAAGTGCCATTAATTTGGCAATAGCTCCTTGTGAATATGCCCCAGAGAGTATTTCTTTTTGTATTTTTTTATGCAGAGTTTTTATATGGCGCAAACTTGACCCGGTATCGGAGCTCTTTACATAGCACCAGTTGCGTTACATGAGGACACATTCATTTTTGTTTGTTAGGGACAGGGAGATTAAGTGATTTGCCCAGAATCAAAGAACATTAAGGGTCACTGCCGAGACTCGAACCCGTTTCCCCAGGTTGGAGGTCGACTGCTCTAGCCGTTAGGCCAACTACTCTCCCCAAGAAGATAAGATAGTGGGGTTTAGTTTATATCACTGAAGTACAACAGTGTATTTGAGAATATAGGTATTATCCGACTCAGGCTTATCCTCGCTTGGCAAATTCTTCGCTTTCCGCCCCTTGCACCGACGGACGGAGCCGCCCCGCCAGCCAACGCAGCCGTGCGGGCAGGGCCCCGGACATCAAGCATCGCAACAACACAAAGCCCAACACACGCGGCCGCGAAGACGGCCGAAACACACCACGGCCCCCCCCGCCAGCCCCCGGGACAGAAAGCACCACTCACAGCACTCCCCCGCTGCAGTCTAGGCCGAGGCCCGAAAGACAAGAAAAGGGATCAAACATCCTATCCGGCAAGTCATACTATCCCACCCTCCTATCCTGGCACGCCACTACCAACCCCCCCCGTGGTCGAACCACTGGGCCCCATCGACCTGGTCATGCCCAGGGACGGGGCCGGGGGTAGGCCTAGTAGTGACCACATACCTTCTAAACCGACGAACAGCGCAGAGCAGCCAGGAACGCGACGGCAGGAAAGACCGAGCCTCGCTGCCGCGCTAAACTTAAACCCCTTAAGGGCCGCCCCTCACACCTGATGGCCCGCGCCCATTGGACGCGCATGAAAGGGGGCGGTCACAAGCTGGCAGCACCGTTTGTTCGCGCGGAATATGGGACTAAGATGCTGTCTCGCTTAGCTCCCCTTCGCGTCGCGCGGCCAGCGGCATTTCTCATGTATGCACTGCTTGCACTCTCCCAATAAGAATGGTTTACTGGAGAACCAGCCCTCTTACCCCTTCTTTATGACAGGCTCAGCATGCAATGTTTTTCCCTGCCAGAAAACACCTTCCCCGTGGTTTTGTGAAAGCAAAAATCGATCCCACATGGTAATTCCTCATTTCATGGGCGTTAAATTGCAATTGCCAGCTACCGGGAGAGACTCCTGCATTTTAACAGTAAAATTGCATGTGATTTTAGTGAGCCCAGAGCACTGTGCAACTCGGAATGGGGGCCTGTGTGTTTTTCAGCTGTGCCTGCTGCAGCTCATGCACTATGTGTCCAAGAGTTTATGAAATAGTGCATGGCAACACATGTCCATTCAGAAACATGTGAACAGCTCCCTTCTGCGCCTGAGCGCATGTTCTGGATGCAACCCCAAAGGCACAAGCAGGAAGCATCTGCATGGACTTTGTGGAGCTCAATCAAATCTCTAAGCCATCAAAAGACTTAGTTCCTGGAAGGATGATGTAGCAGTTAACTGAGTGAGATGTGCTTCTTTCCGCTGTCACCTGATTATTTAATTGCTGTGTGACCTTCATGTAACTCTCTGATGAATATATAGATTATTAGAAAGATTTAAGGCTCTGACTTGCAGGTAATTATTGACGCTCAAATGTCCATGTAATGAGGCGGATGAAGGAGTGATGCAAGGATTATATATCTACTTCAATCTAATTAGCCACCTGGGGCTACCAGGTCTGTTCTTTTGACAGCACAGTATATAAATGACTCAATAAAATCTTTATTGTGCAAGAAAACTGAAATTCATCTAGATCAACGTCGTGCAGGGCTTTGATTAAAAAAGCTGCGTCTGAAAGTCGATGTTTTGAAGGCACGAAACAAATGACAGGATGCTCAGCTTACTTACATCACCCACATGGATTGTGGCAAACACAGGACCAGGAGGCAAGAGGAAGCTTCATAGCCTGACTTTAGGATAGTGCTCCAGATATCTCCACCAAGACTCAAATTCAAGATCAGAAACCATGGATTTCAACGTCACAAGCTATTGCGACGTGAAGATCTACTTCCTGTTTTGTGCCTCCGTGCGGAGTGTCCTGATCGTCCCCGGGTTGACCATTAACATCCTCATCCTGGCATCTGTGGTGAGGTGCCTGATCAGCAAGAAGAAGGGTATTAAGAATAACGTGGTCTCCTACATCGTGGGGAGCACCGTCTTTAACGTAATCAACCTGATCTCCTGGCCTTTGATGATTGACTGGAGGATCCACCAGCGCTGGCGCTTCAGTGCCCCCGTCTGCGAGCTGATGGTCTACGTCAAGCAAATAGCGAGCACAATCTCCTTTTACTATGTCTTCTGCATCACCTTCTCCATCTACGTCGCCATAGTGCTTGGGCATAAAATTGTTGATCACCCTCTCTTCACAGTTTTCCAGCTCTTCTTCCCATGCTTGGTCCTGCTGATAGAGGAGCTGGCGGAGCACCTCTCCAACTGGAAGGAGGTTCACTACGACCCGGTGCACAAGACGTGCTTCACCATCATTAACGACAAAACCATGAAAATACGACTGCTTTTTAAAATTCTCCTGGGTCTGCCTCTCACGATGTATTTCTACCTGCATGTCTTGGTCACCATCTTCAGAAGCGCTAAAATAACGCAAAGAAGTCAGGCACCCAACAAAAAGCTGGCAAAAATGTTCTCTGCCATTGGACTGATCACTTTCCTTGCACATACACCAGGTATGTTTTGTTAACTTATTTTTTGCTTCCACTGTAGTGCTCAACTATAAAGATTTAAAATGTTGTTGAAGGCAGTGATATAAACCTGAAATAGAAATTGCATGATTATTGATTCACAGGTGTTTACCTTTCTTTGCTTCTACTCATTGGTGCAGTGCATGCCCTATGCAGAATCCAATTGTAACTATTCATGTGTTGTTGCTTGACGATGTTTCATCTCTACCCCCTGATGCTCCACTGTACTTTCTCCGGTTCTTATTTGGATGTGCTCTGCCATTCTGGTTGTTGCATCAGCTCTTTACCTACTGGCATGGGATAGCTAGTGACTGCACATCTAAGATCCTCCTTAGAGGAGGCCGAGTTCACAGAGTAATTATCACTAAATTGTCTTTTATTAAGTCACGTTCATTGGCAAAGCCAACCTTGTTGGCTTTTGTATGTTGTAAACATGTCTCCAAGCGTGAGAGCCTTAGTAATACATAGAACACTAAGATGCGGTAGTATGTGGCTAGCACTAGGGGAGGCTTCATTACCACACACAGTGATTCTTGCACTGCTGCTGCACTCTATATTGTGTGTGCTTGTGTGAGTGTGCATAGGTGTGTGTGTAGATGTGTGTAACTGTGTTAGAAACATTTGCCCTATTCCTGCTCATGCTGTACCTGTGTTGTATGTTGGTGAAGCTTGGTGTATATATTTTCACGAAAAGTAAAAAATATTGGCACCAAAAGGGAAGTAAACACATACAAGGTACTAAAATGAATTACAGTATGCAATTGGGGTGGACTGCATCAAGGAGTGTGTCATGTGAAAATGGGAGAGAATGCTTTTAAGCTCACCTACTGACATTCAGTAACTCAACCAAGAGGCTTTGAGCCTGATTCAAAAAGGTGATTTAGACTTTTGAGTAAGTCTACTACTTTTTTAGCTATTCACAAAATTCAAGTGTAAATTTACTCCAAAAGTGTTACTCATATGTCTCCCCAAATCTGAAAGGTCTGGGGCCTATTGGCAATTGCATGGACTATTCTCAAAAGTAGCTTACACTTTTGAGCAATTTACACATGTAATTTATTTGTATACTTTTGAGTAGGTTTACTACTTTTTGGCTACTCACAAAATCTGAGTGCAAACGTACTCAAAAGTGTAACAACACATAGTAAAAGTCTAATTATACAAATATTGGAAATGCAGACTGCCTGACACGTTGCTTATATGGCAATGGTTTTCTGTGCCAAGATGATGATTTAATTAGCAATAGTAAATTAGTCAATAACAGAGAGACAAGAGGAATATCTGTGCACCATATTTGCGCATGTAGGCAAATGCAATACTAGGACATTACATAATGGAAAGCATTTAGGGGCATATGCACAAACCATTTTTGTGGTCGGAAACAGCCCAATCAGGTAATTTCTGACAGCAAAAACGCTTTTACTTATGTACAAATGCCACATTACAATTCTGTAACTTGTTACCAAATCGCAATTTGATTGAGTGATTCTGTATTTGGAAGGGGCATGTTAAGAGCGTCCCTTCCAAATACCAAATTGCAGTTCCAGATATGAATGTTTTGAAACTAAATTACAGTTGCAAAACCTTCATTTTTTTTACGGACTACTAAAACGTAGTGGTAACCATTCGCAAATGGCAAGTGGTCCCAAAGAGACCACTGCCTACCCTTAAAAAATGAAACTTCAAAGTTTCATTTTTTCTTTTTAAATGCATTCCATTTATCTTGAAGTAAAACGGGAGGCATTTAAAAAAAAAAAAGTTTGCTTTATTAAAAAGCAATCACAAACATGGTGGTCTCCTGACCCAGGCAGGCCACCATACCTGTGATGGCTATTAGTCCTAATGGGTCGCTAATTGTGACCTGCCTCAATAATATTCATGAGATAGGTCTATTTGTGACCCACTAAGAATCGCTATTGAATGTTGTATGTTTTCTTACATTACGAATTGCAATTTCCTAATTAAGTAACGTAAGAATCGTAACTAAGAAATCGCGATACCCAAATTGTGTCTATTTTTCCCTTCTCTCATTCCACATCATTGCATTACACGTCAGTAAAGGTGCTAAAGGATCGTTTCTATGTGGCCCTAAATGCTGAACATTCTTTCCTCAAGCCTGGCACGCCCCACTTTCATAATGTGTTGGGTGTTTTGGCTACCACTGTTGGGATTGTAGGGGTCTCACTGCCATTTAATGGATGTTATCGATTCCAATCTTTTAACATCTATTTAATTGTTGTTTTTAAGTAGTGAAATGCATTGTTTATTTTTATATAGACATGCATAAACCTGCCTGTGGCCCCTAGGAGCACTCAATTATGTATTTTATCCCTAAGAAGCAAACATAGTAGCAAGGCCCTGAAACGAGCAGTGGACTTTGAAGGAGCGACCCTTGACCCTGATAAAGGGAGGTCGCTCCACACACCGCGTAACTCCACCTAACTGCGCCGTGTCACTGACCCAGCTGTTGCTGAGTTCGAGGCCCTCCTCCACCCGCAGCCTACCACTTGCGCCTCATCCCTGGTGGCCAGTGGTAGGCACTTAGGTTTGTTTTCTGCATTACTGGTTTTGTGACTGCTATTTTTCCCCTGCGTGTTGCCTTGCTGCCTTGTTTCTTGCTGCCTTGTCGTTCTGTTGCCTTTGCCTGTGCTTGTTCCCCTCCCTCGCCAATCCCGCCGCTGCGTCCCCTGCGGACCCGCCCCCTGTATCTAGCATACCTTGCTGTTTGTTTATTATTGTGAATTGCATCTCTGTGCCTTTTGTACTGCATTGTATTCGCATCTCTCTGCCCTTTTTTTCCACCTCTATACCTTCGCCGTCCTCCCCCCGTGTTTCCTGCCGCTACGTCCCCTGCGGCCCCATCCCCCGTTCCCATTGGTCCGCTCCCCCACCCAGCTGCTTCTCCCTCCCACCTCCCCCTCTTATGGCGGCCGCTATGCGGCAGTGAGAGCGACCCTTGACCCTGTTGAAGGGAGGTCGCTCCACACACCGCGTAGCTCCACCTAACTGCGCCGTGTCCCTGACCCAGCTGTTTTCTGAGTTCGAGGCCCTCCTCCACCCGCAGGCTACCACCTGCGCCTCATCCCTGGTGACCAGTGGTAGGCCCTTAGGTTTGTTTTCCGCATTACTGGTTCTGTGACTGCTATTTTTCCCCTGCTTGTTGCCCTGTTGCTTGCTGCCTTGTTTCTTGCTGCCTCGTTGCTCTGTTGCCTTTGCCTGAGCTTGTTCCCCTCCCGTGCCGATCCCACCGATGCATCTCCTGCGGCCCCGCCCCCAGTATCTAGCGTATCTTACTGTTTGTTTATTATTGTGAATTGCATCTCTGTGCCTTTTGTACTGCATTGTATTCGCATCTATGTGCCCTTTTTTTCCACCTCTGTACCCTCGCCATCCTCCCCCCGTGTTTCCCGCAGCTGCGTCCCCTGTGGCCCCGCCCCCGGCTCCCATTGGTCTGCTCCCCCACCCAGCTGCTCCTCCCTCCCACCTCCCCCTCTTATGGCGGCTGCGCACAGCGGTCGCACCAAAGGCACACCTATGGCAAGACCGTCTGCGCCCGTCAGCGCCTGGACCACGCCCAGTACCAGAACCCCTGGACCCCGAAGACACCACGACACCTGACTGCAATACGACACCAGCACCCTCCACGCACTCAACCCCGGACGAGAACACACCTGCTACCGGCCACCCCAAAGTGCACCCAAGGGTCCTTCAGCTGCCAGAACTGTAGCTTCTCCAGCATTCGACCCGCAAAACCACCAACCAAAGAACCCAACCACCTGAGGTGCATCCTCCTCAAAACTCCCTCCAGCCGCAAACACGCCGTCAAAATCTGGGACCTCCTCGACTCAACAGCCCCAGACATCGCCTTCCTGATGGAAACCTCGCTGAACCCCGCCTCAGCACCTGACATCGCAATAGCCATCCCGGAAGGCTATAAGATCACCTGCAGAGACCGCACCAACAGAACAGGAGGTGGAATTGCCATCGTCCACAAGAACACCCTCAGCGTCATGACCAGTACCGATGACACCCTCAGCACCGCCGAACACCTGCACTTCCAGATTCACACCGACCCCAACACCACCCTCAGAGAAACCCTAATCTACAGACCTCCCTGGACCCAGACTACAGTTCAGCGTCTCCATCGCCGACCTCATAAGCATCCACTCTCTCGCCTTCACAGACTACATCCTCCTCGGGGACCTGAACTTCCACCTCGAGAACAACAACGACGTCAACTCCACCAACCTGATCAACAACCACGCCAACTTCTGACTCAGACAGCTTGTGACAACACCCACCCACGCCACCGGTCACACGCTAGACCCCATCTTCTCCGTAAGTCCCACGTCTTCTTCAACCACACCACCGAACCCCACTGGACCGACCACCAATGCGTCTATTTCTCCTTCAGGAAGCCCACCACACACCACCACACCCAACAGATGCCTCGTCGCTGCTGGGGAAAAGTCACCGAAGAACAGCTAGCTGCCACCCTTGCCCAAAGCCCACTAGCCGACCCCACCGAACCCGACACCGCCGCCCTCAACCTCGGATAGTGGATCGACGACTGCGCCAACACTCTCGCCCCGCTCAAGACACCATCCAACAGCCACACCAGCAAGAAAGCCACCTGGTTCACTGAAGACCTCCAGGCCTCCAAGCATGCATGCCGGAAACTGGAGAAGAACTGGCTCCTCAACTGATCACCAGATAACTACACGGCCCTCAAGAACGCCACCTACAGACACCATCAACTCATCAGAACCGCCAAGAGGACCGCATTCAAGGACCGCCTGGATAACAATGCACACAACAGCAAAGAGCTCTTCAGCATTGTGAAGGAACTCTCCAACCCCAGCTTCAACACCAACGACATCCCCCAGGACCTATGCGACTCACTGGTCACCTACTTTCACCGCAAGATCGCAGACATCCACAACAGCTTCACCGCCACAACCGCCCCGCTAACCACAGAGACCTCCACCCCCACCAGCCACCGGATCGCATGGTCCAACATCAACGACGAGGACACCATCAAAATCATGAACTCCGTCCACTCTGGATCCTTGTCTGACCCATGCCCACACCACATCTTCAACAAAGCCAGCACAATCATTGCCCCCCATCTCCGGAAAACTATCAACATCTCCTACGAGACAGCAACCTTCCCGGAGAGCTGGACGCATGCCGAGATCAACACCCTACTCAAGAAGCCCAAGGCGGACCCCAAGGACCTCAAGAACTTCCGTCCCATCTCCCTGCTCCTGTTCCCGGCAAAGGTCACAGAGAAAATCGTCAACAAACAACTGACCCGCTACCTCGAGGACAACAACATCGTTGACCCATCCCATTCCGGCTTCCGCAGCAACCACAGCACCGAAACCGCTCTCATCACCGCCACAGACGACATCAGGACCCTGCTCGACAACGGAGAAACAGCGGCCCTCATCCTCCTGGACCTGTCAGCCGCCTTCGACATGGTCTGCCACCACACACTACGAACGATCCAAGAGTAGGCCCTGGACAGGACCACATCCTTCCTCTCCGGCAGAACTCAAAGCATCCGCCTCCCACCCTTCTGCTCCACCGCCACCGAGATCATCTGCGGCGTACCCCAGGGATCTTCCCTCAGTCCAACTCTCTCCATGACTAAACAGGCCAATGCCATCTCCTCATCCTGCTTCAACACCCTACGAATGCTCCGCAGGATCTTCAAGTGGATCCCCACCGAAACAAGAAGAACAGTCACCCAGGCCCTCGTCTCCAGCAGGCTGGACTACGGAAACGCCCTCTACGCAGGAACATCAATCAAGCTCCTGAGACGACTGCAACGCATCCAGAATGCCTCGGCATGACTGATCCTCGACATCCTTCACCGCAGCCACATCACACCCCACCTGAGAGACTTACACTGGCTCCCCGTCAACAAGAGGTTAACCTTCAAGCTCCTCATCCACGCACACAAGGCCCTCCACAACAACGGCTCAGTCTACCTCAACATACGACTGAGCTTCTACGCCCCTACCCGCAAGCTCCGCTCTGCTGGCCTCGCCCTCGCCACAGTCCCCCGCATCTGAAGAACGACCGCCGGTGGCAGATCCTTCTCCCACCTCACCGCCAAGACCTGGAACACCCTCCCCACCAACTTACGGCAGACCCAAGACCTACTGGCCTTCCGAAGACTCCTCAAGGCCTGGCTCTTCGATCAGTAGCAGCAACCCCTCCCACCCCCCAGCGCCTTGAGACCCTCACGGGTATGTAGCGAGCTTAACAAATGTCCTGATTGATTGATTGATTGAAGGCTAGAAATATGAAATCATACATAGTTTTACCTGGTAACCAAAAATTATAGGGAAGCTCACAGCAGCACCCATTAGCTAATAATTACTTGCCGAAAGTGACTTGAACATAACATAATGTGTATTTGTAAAAGCGCACATTCATCGATAGGCATCTTGGCGCTGAATAACAGATGATTATTTTTACCCAACTCAATGGTACTCATTTTATCGACCTCAGGTGGATGAAAGGCTGAGTGGACCCATCCAGCTACATGTACTGTGCTTGTGAGGAGACAAATACAATAAGATTACATAGTTTGAATTTGGTCCTCTTGAACCTTGTGTTTGGAGGAGTTAATAATGTCATCTTAAAAAGATTAAATGTTTTCAGCAAGCTAACAGATGTCTGCTGTCTGGGAGAGAAACAGGAGATGAATACATGTGGATTCTTATGTCTGAGATGAAAACAACCAAGCAAAAAGTAACTTAAATCTTGTGCCGCAGACAAACATGGGGCCTCCTCATAAAAACATGGGAGCCTGTTCGTAAACTGCATTTTATAGTACATTTATTGGTACTATAAAATAGTAGGACTCTTGCACCGCAACATGCTATTCAATAATCTATGTACGGCGGTCCACACCTCTCTTATCTTTTGTATGGAGAGATCTCTTCCCCAACTGCAGAGATCTGTGCAGTGTACACCTATATTTTCATTAGTAAATGTGGGAGGGATAGGGGAGTGGCTAGACAAGTGGGACTATTTGCTACAAAATGGGAGCTGTTTATGGAAGAGTAAGGAGGGATTTAGGGAGTGCTAAAGTGGCCTTCGGGGAGGGACTTCCCCTTAGACTCCCTTTCCTACTCTGACTCCCAGTGTGATCCTGGGCAGCACCGTACTCCTCTTTCTGCTTACCCTGTTAAAAAATTATAACAGAGCCTTCAAGTGAGTATCTAAAACTCCCGTATTAGACTATTTTTCTGCATCTATGTGAGCCTCCTTACGAATGGAGAATTAAACCTCGCGCTCTCTTTTGCAGTCCCCTCAGAGCTGGTCTAGTGAATCTGTAAATAATACTGTGGCTAACTACTCAGAATAGCCATGGTACCTTGTCTCAAGGTTTACCTAATGAAAGTATTGATTTGACTTCTGAATTTTCTAACTCCTCTGATGTTTTCTCTTCTAGTGCTAGATTACATTTAAGCACTACATCTGAGATGAGTCCCTCCACTTTTAAGGAACACCAGATGCCAGGCAAAACTCTAAATATCTCTTTGCTTTCTTTTCCTGGTATTGAGGTTAGTTCTACCCCAGAGGGATCACATACACTGGCCATTGATGTGAAGACAAAACCTGAACCAGTGCGCCACATAATCCCTGATGTGAGAACATCCTATGACTCAGTCCACGGTCTTGATATAACTGCAGCGACTGAAGCCAACTTCCTCACTGAGGAGGGACAAAATGCTGACACCTTGTTTGCTCTCGAGCCTTCAAGTACCCCACATAATGTAAAGTGAAGACATTTTTGTAATCTATGCTCTGATGAATTGGTACCACCTTGTAATGCAGAGGAATTTGAGAAAATCTGCCCTGACCAAGTAACCTCTGATCTATTTCCTCTCCCTCAGAGATGTGAACTGGCAATTGGTATAAAAAAAAGTCTGATCATCAAAGACTCTAAGATAAGCACTACCCTTAGCCATCCTGAAAAAAAGAGCTTCAGTGTGTTTTAATGATCCAAGGAACTGTGAAGATTTCACTAATGACAACACTCTTGCGTCTCTCTTGGGAAATGGCTGGGTTAGCATTTTCTAAAAGACAAATAGCCCTTTCCAATCATCCGGGTCCACCTGCAAACCCTCCATTTTGCCTTGTTCAGCTACATCCAAAATCCTGGTTAATGGGCCAATCAAATCCAAAACTATGTCCTGGCAGTAAGACCAGGCAAAATCCACTCCTTTTGGGTCTTTACTGAATTTGGTGAAAAATAATAACGTATTAGGGTAAATAAGAGGAGCAGCAGTGACATCATTGGGGAGGGAAGAGTGGGGGCACTCAGAGGGTAATTTGTTTCTTGTAACTTTATCCAAAGGATGTCTCAAATAAAAGCACACATAACCTGAAACATGATCCTTAAGGTACCACTCAGTAGAGTTTGTGTGATGAATAAGAGTAGGGTCAAACACAGGTTTCCTGAAATGGTCCACTATGTTTGAAGAAACCGGGATAGAACATTACCCACTTTTAGAAAGAGATATTTTGTGCCTTTTCTCAGTAGTCCCATATAAATACAAATCTGCAGTTTTATCAAAATTCTTCACATAACTAAACACATCATCAACCTCATCATGGTGTCTTTAACATGAGTAATGTAGCGTGGGAATGAGGGAGGTAACCCAGATTTATAAACCTCTCTGGTGGTAGGACCAGTTTTACCAGAAATACCTTTAGTAAATCTGTCTTATGAATTAGTACATTTCTTGCCTTTTTTTAAGGATGCACCTATGTTACAACATTTTTGCCATAGAGGCTTCCAAATTCTTTGAAATGTCTAACATAGAAATAGATGCAGCCTTCTGCACTTAGGGGCATATTACCAAGGGCCATTATCGCCGCATTAGCGGGACTTTCGCTAACATCGCTATCTCCTATGATCAACACAGGTGTTGTTTTGGAAATATTCGCGCTAAGCGTGAATATCTCCAAAAGCTAACGCCTGCCCTGACCAGTTCTTAGCCATGTTATCCAATGAGAGATGGATAACATGGCTAAGAGCGTTGTCACGGTAATGCCTGACTATCGCTTTATTGACAGCGATATTCACGCATTTCGCCTGTTTTTTATCGCTCCTGAGATAAACCTTGCTAATAGCAAGGTATCTCGGCAATAAAAACAGGTGAAGGGCGGCGATAGAAATATTGCCGCTAAGCCAACACAGCGATAATTATCGCTAGTTATTGGTAATATGCCCCACAGTCTTTAATGAAGGACTGTAAGTCATCTTTAAAAACAAGAGCCATCGTTTTCTATTTTAAATAAGAATATTGGGGACAAAAAACTGGTAAATAAAGAACCAAAAAAGTTATGGCAGAAGCAAAAGTAAAAAAAACAGTGTATAAATGTAGAAAAATTAATAGTAATAACAACAAAGCCCAGCAAGGGTTAAAATAGACCACAAGAAGGGAGAAGGAGATTCCTTTAAGGAAGTGCACCCAGCCAGTCATTGGGAGGGGAACTAGGGAGCTCATTACGATGGCGGAACAATCGCCACCGCTGGGCCGGCAGTGGCGATCGTTCCGCCATCACATTGAGATTTACCCACCCCCATAGTAGGATGGCGTGGGTATTGCGGTGGACACAAAGCCTGTCCGACGCTTTTCCGTCAGTGGCAATCGCACCGATTGCCTGGTGGGCGGAGCAGGGCCACTAATATGGTGGCAGTGCCTAGCAGGTACCGTCCGCCATATTAGGATGTGTGTGACCAGACGCCTTTCCATGGCGGCGATGCCGCCCTGGAAAGGCTGGTGGGAATTGGGTTTGGGGGACTGCTGCGGGCTCCACTTGGATGGGGTGTCGCTGCTCTGGGGGGTACCCATGGTACCCCCCTACATTTCCATGCACAAGGTGGCAGGCACCGAGTGGTGCCTGCCACGTTGTGCATGGAAATGCACAACATGCGTTTTTCTACACCGAAGCGTTGCTGCAGCCAGCAGCGCCAACCGCAATGTTAAAATGCTGGATGGGGCTGCCACTATGGCGGTGGCATCCTGATTTGGTTTGTGGGACCGCCACTTTACAGGCGGGCGGTCCCGCTACCGCTAGGATTACTGGCGGATTCAAGTACGCACGCCATCCTGATGACCCCCTAAGTGCTAAGCAAAAAGGGGGAGGAGGCGGGAGAAGCAGAGCGAAGATGGAGAGTTGAAAGACCTCAATGTAGGCATAAAGAGGAAGCTCTGGGCTACAGAAGCATTTGTGAGGCTTCCTGCAAATAGGCACCAAGAAACAGCCTTGCGAGACTCGGAGAGGGGTTAAATTGAGGAGAACACTGAGCGCTAGTGTGAGCACGCCCATGTATTAATAGTAAGCAGGGACACTCAAAAGGGGCTCGTGAGACTACTGTAAACACAGAAAGACTGCCATAAATAATCATGCAGATAAATAATAAATACACCAAAGTGAATAGAGAAAAAATGTACCTACCTTGACTGTGAGCAGCAAGAAGAGAGGACGTGTTGCTCCTATTCAAGATAATTATCAATATGGACGATACCTGATTGGATATCCCATTATGACGTCATTTGGTAGTTCTGCTTCCCAGTTTTTTTAGGTTCTGTGGTTTTCTGTTTTGTTCTTGGCTGCTATTGATTAAAAAGCAAGAAAAGGCAGCATAATATGAGCCTCCAGTCTTGTAATAAAATTCCAGTGGCTCTGCTAAATAGCATCCTCATCACAAGTATGAATGTTTCAAACTTTACGTTTGGAAACTGTGAATTATGATAAATGTCAGTCAATGCAGACATTTATTTCAGTATATTTAGGTGAATACTTCCTAGTTAAAGAAATGTACATTTTGAAATGTGAGGCTTCAGCACATTTTTAAAATGATATACCATGCAGAGGGCTCAGTTCCTGTTTTGGAACTTAGAGGCAAACCAGGCCAATGGCTGGGCACTTTATTTCAATGTGCTACATGCCCGCGTTTGTATTGTAAATTAAATCCTTTCTCCCACTCTGGCAGCAACAGTCCATAACAAGAGTGGCGACAGCAGGGTGGCCCATAGCAATTAAAACACATGAAAACCAGTGATCTGATAGATGGTCTTTTGAAGACTGACTAAGTACTTTGGATGAGGCTGAGTCGTCAGCCCCTGCCCTGCAGCTCCAGCCCACCACAGCTGATGAACTGCGTGTGGAATTCGCAGATCGGGCTACTGGAGACAATGAGGGGTCTAAAGCCTGTTCAGCCTAAAGGGCACCTGTCTAGTGGTGATGCCAAGTACTGACCTTGCCCCATGGTTAAGCCCCCCCTTCCCAAAGGGTCAGGATAAGGCTGGACCATGGGCCGCAGTGGAGGCCACCTCCAGGGAGCCAAACCCGGACTGGGCAGGGGTAATGTGAAGGCAGGAAAGTTACTGTGCAGTGGAGGGGGGACACTGGGTTCAGTCCAGTCGCAAATTTACCTATAGGAATTTGGCCTTGGGGGAGGAGGGTACTCAACCACAGGTACATGGCAAGGGGCCATCTTTCTCCTGGGGATTCTGCAAACCCACCCTCCAAGAAGGCAAGGTGTAGAGATTGGGTGCACCAAGAAATATCTGTCAGAGAGGCATAGGAAATTTAGTGGGAGGTCTTTTTGGTATCAGAGGTATGACAGGTTGCCTGAGAGGTACAGGCCACAAATAGGTGATGGTCAGGACATAGGAGGTCCTGGCAGGCTACCGCAATGGCCTTTTGGGTTGAACTGGAAGGAAACAATCAAGGGCAGAGCCTGTGGCCCAGAATAAGTTGTTAGACAGGTGACCGGATCACCTTGCAAGGAGGTGGAGACTTTCACCCAGGATATCAATTCATTCATGGGCTGGATGCAGATGCTTGCTCTGAATGAAATTAAAAGTTACACCAGAAGTGAATGGTCACCCAACGGGCTGGAGGCAGATGTTTGCCCAGAAAAGAAAAGGTTTGGTTACACTGCAAGTGAAAGGTCACCCGACTGGGTTGGAAGCGAACAATTTCCCAGAGCAAAAAGTATGGTTACATCGGAAGTGGTAGGAACGTTCCGGCTGGGGCTGGAAGCAGACCCGTAGCCGGAATGTGAGTGAATGGTTGCACCCAAGGTGATAAGTCACCTGGACAGACTAGCGGACACTGAATGTAGCTCACAGTGCTTGTGGCTATGGTAAGGCGGACACAAGCTCGTTGAATAAAAAAAGAAAGGATGGTTGAAGGATCACTTGTAAATTGGAAAATTGCCTAATAAACTGCAACCTGAATTCTTCCATAAACGTGAAATTGGTGTGGTCTGAGTTTGTGGGATACGTGTGAAAATGTCTCTGCTAAGGGTCAATGATTATCTCATCTCAGAAATCAGGCCCCCAGCCTTTCAGCTGTGCGCCCTGATGTGTGACATGAAAAGCATTACAAATTATATTGTTTTCAACCAGCCCCACTCTTGGTGAGATGACATTCAAGCCATTTCTATCATAACCAACAACTCTAATTATAATGGGACTTGTAGTTTAACGTTTCCTTGTATTAGAGTAGCCGAGTCCCAGCATGCTTAGTGTCATAAGCAAACAGGACTAAATGACCGCCCCCTCCTGAGATGGCACCACTTGTCAACTCTGCCGTTACACCTTTGTAAATGAACTCCCAAACCCGTAGACTTTAATTAGCCTAATTATCTATGATTGGATTTGTAAATGAGTGGTTTTAGAGGTTATCAAGAATTTTGTTTCATGGGTGTAATATATACTATAACCGTTAGATGTCAGAGTTATTCCATTAATGCAGAAAGATATTTTTCAGGCAATGTACAGCTAATTTTATGAAAGGCGTGACATTGCATGAGCAATTGTAAATCATGTAAGCATTTGGAAGGAGCTCACTGTAATCTTCATCAAATCTGAAATATGGCTCTTCAAATGCAGCTTTCAGAGACTGAATGTGAAGGCAGTCCACATATTCAGGCTTCATAAATGACTTGCTATAGCATAGTTTTCTTGATAAAACTTTAAAGAACATATTATATTATATTATATTATATTATATTATATTATATTATATTATATTATATTATATTATATTATATTATATTATATTATATTATATTAAATTGTATTGTATTGTATTGTATTGCATTGCATTGCATTACATTGTATTGTATTGTCTTATATTATTAGTACCTCATGTCTCATTATGTTGTTTATACATGCAGTCTCATTTTAAGGATTTTTGGGGCCCCGGGCATAACATATATTGGAGCCCCCTGTTTGCATCAACTATGAATTGTCTTACTTATTTTCTGATAATTTAGGCCTGCATGATGCTAAACAATATTCAATTGTACGTTCTCACAAAAACAGATCCAACAGGGGCCCAAAAAGCTTTAACATTTCACTTGGTAGATAGAGAGGCAAAGTGAGAAGTAAAGAGAGAGAGGTTCTGATAGGGAAATTGATAAAGTGAGATATTGTGGAACCTTGGAAGGAAGAAGACTCATTTTGCCATAGCATGCACACACACACGCACGCAGACACACACATTTACTTTAGTATTCAGTAAGTTACTTTAGTGTTTTTGAACCTGCTTTAGTGATTCATGTGTAAACTGCTGGCTGTAGCTTCCAACCACTAACACATGGGTTGGTGGATTAATCTACAACAGAGATCTATGTGGGTCTGCTGCTGAGATCCTTGTGCAGTGTGCTGTCCTTGTGGTCGCTTGCATTATGTGTACTTTTCAGGTGAATACAACTGACTTCACTATTGGTGCTATATAGCATTTTTATGGTGCTGCAAACCTATGCACTTTTACAGCAAAGAAGTTGTCTCCCCATATGGCTGCTACTTTAGGTGACCTCAACTCTCCTCAAGTGACCCTGGTTGTGTTCCGATATCTCGATGGGCTAGAGCCCCAGCTGCAGAGATCTGTGTTGTAATAAATTAAAGAATCTGATGCAAACTAGAGTGTTTTGTGGTCCCTTCAAGGGTATGAAGCACTATATACATTCTACATTGCAGTGTGAGGCATATATACCCTGGTAGTCTTATATATTATAACACAAGGAAGCGTTTCACCTTAATAGATGACATTTTGTGAACTGTATTTATTAAAAGGGAGAGGGGCAGATTTACAATCCCCTTGCGCCACTTTTGCGTCATTTTTAACATAGGGAAAATGCCGCAAAAGTGGGGCAAGGGGCTTATAAATAAGCCCAAGAGTTTCTAAGCATGGACTGAATTATATCCTTGCGCCCAAACCTTGCCCTGATGACAATGGTACAAGTGCTTAACATACGCTGTTGGTTGCAGGTGGGGGCCCCACCTCCACTTGTTTTTTGGGACTGCTACTCATTTTACTAGTGCAGGAGGCGGACGTGCCGTTCCTGTTCTGTGAAAGTGGAAATGTCCGGTGGCTGCATGTCCTGTGTTGAAGATACAGCACCAACGGGCTTAGGCTGCTGCTGAGCTTGGGTAGGGTGTGTGTCATGTGGCACGTGGCACGTGGCACAGACAATACTGTGGAGTAGAAAGGACAGTATTGTGCAGCCCGCCCTGGGAGTCTCCCTTCCCATGCCACCTGTCTAAATGGCTGGCAGCACCTGAGTACCGTGGCAGACCCAGAGTTAAGTGCTGCCCAGAGTCTGGAGTTGGCGCGGTGGCACGGTGGACTCATGGGCGGAGTTGACCCTGTCGATGGATTCTGTCCACTTTGAGGCCAGACTGCGCCCCGGGCTCCCCGGCAGTTACAGTGTCTGTCTGTCTTACAGAGGCTCAGACTGTCCCTGGCTGAGCACAGGTCGCACAGTAGACTGCACAGTCTGCACCATGAGCTGTCACAGGATATGCTGAAGCGACGCTCTTTGCACGAAAAGACTGACCTTGCTCACTCATGCCTCTATTCCTGCTTTGCTATCGCTAAATAAACCTTCCGTATTGAAAAGGAAATGCTGTCTGTCCTCAGGCCCATCGCTGAGCCTGGGATTGCTGAGTCAAGTACACCAGTGACAGTGAAAAGATCCAATAAAAGGAACGCAGAGCAGCTTTGCCGGGAGGATAACTTTATTTTCCTTCACAAGTATATGAGTACAACCAGCAGGGTAGTAGGGAAACAGCCAACTGACACTGCCTCACATGAAAACAATTCCACATTCCAATACCACATTCCAGATCGCTACAATCTGAAGACCCAACACATCTCCCCCTTTTTTTAACCAAAAAAATAAATAAACAAAACATTTAATACCCTACATAAGGATAAATATAATGAAAACAAACAAACAGAAAGTCATAAAATACATAATCTTGTAACAAGAGAGGTCGTACCCTATCTCTACAGTTTCTAACAAATGGAGGTCTAACAGACAAAGACCCCTTGGTAACAGCATAATTACTGACACACTGTGGTTTCTTTTATATGGACAGCTCGTCTTGTTCCACCATTTGCCGTCATCTAACTGAACCACACACCTTTTCACCGAAACAACGTTTTTATGTTCTGAAAATTTCGAATGGCCTTTGGCAATGATCTCTGGCAATTTGACTCGCACAAAATCTCCTTCTTTAACTTGTACAGTCTTACCACTCTCCTTGGAGACATACTTACTTTGAGCAAACTCCCTTTTTACAGGCACATCAGACAGTTTGTCACACAACCTCATGGAACCACACATCCAAGGACCAACCAATGTATTAGCCGTTTGCCTTCCTTTCAACATAAAAAAAGGAGACAAACCTGTAGAAATAGATGGGGTAGTACGCAAAGCCCAAACAAGATCATCCACTTCCTTAAACCAATCCAAACCACTGGACATGGACAATTGTATGTTATCTTTAATCATTCTATTACACCTTTCCACAAGGCCATTGCTCCTAGGATGATAAAGTGAGGAAGTAACATGTACCATATCCCGGGAAACATCCTTTACAATGCAACTTTTACCACTCAGTGCAATTACAACGCAGGTTTTACAACGAAAACCATTACAACGCATTGCGCTGGGGGGCGCTCTAGGATAGGGAATAGATTTAATTTACTATCAAACACCTTCCCTAGTGTCCACGGGGACTGGAGTTGGAATAGTAAATTAAACTATTCACTATCCAGCACCCCAAAGCGCTATGCGTTGTAATGGTATGCGTTGTAAAAACCGCGTTGTAACAGCATGCGTGGTAAAAGCATGCGTTGTAACATCATACATCCACCATATCCCACTTCTTCATGAACTTGCCAAATTCTTCAGATTTAAACTGAACTCCTTCGTCCGTAAGAATTTCCATGGGAGCCCCTTCACTCATAAAAAAATGTAATCACCTCCACAATATTAGCACTGCACAAAAATTCCACCTCAGGCCAACGTGAACAGTAATCCGCAAGAACAATACCATATCACTGACCTTCTCTTAGCACGTTCAAAGGACCAATAATATCCATGCCTACCTTGACCCAAGGATTTTCTGGAATAGAAACAGATACTACAGAACTGGGAACAGCAACTTGGGATTTATCACTGAGGGCACAAGTTAAACACTCCCACACCCAATGCTCCACATCTTTATCTAGACCTGGCCACCAAAACGTATCTCAAATTCTCCTCTTCATGGCACAAAAACCTACCCTCGTCAAATCCAACAATTTCCCACGAATGCTTTTAGGAACCAGTAATACATTCGCTCTCCTAATTATGCCATCAGAAACGCTCAATTCAACAAAAATGTACTTGTAATCCTTACACACATCCTTTACATTCCCCTTAGGCCACCCTACTTCCAAATATGAGGCTAACTCCTGTAACACTTCATCTTCCTCAATAGCCTCTTTCCATTCTTTCTCCTCAATACAACATTTTTCATCATCAGCCATTATACATGCTACAATCCGCCACTCATCATCTTCACTGACGTCCTCGTCTGTCCTCAAGGGTAATCTGGATAAACAATCCGCAAAAATAATTTTCACACTAGGGTCATACACAAGGTTACATTGAAAATCTTGCATACAATAATACCATTTAGCAATTCTTGGAGTGGCTTTGCCAGCCCCTTTCATTGTGAACAAATTAAGCAATGGTTTATGATCCATACGTAGAGTAAATTTTGTGCCCCACAAATATTGTCTAAAATGGTCTACACCCCACCAACAGGCTAATGCCTCACATTCGATAACAGAATAAGTGCTTTAAGCTCCATGCAATGCACGTGACACAAAAGCTACAATTTCTTCTTTATCATTACTCGACTGCATGAGTACAGCCCCCAATCCGTGTTGACTGGCATCAGTTACAACAACACACAGATCACGAGTGTCATAGGTTTTTAGAGGAATAGCACCAGATACTGCACATTTTATATCATGTTCACAAAAGAACCCCTTTGGACAAATACGTACTTTCTACAGCACTCATACATACATTGCCTATTGGCTATGGACACCAGGGATGGAGCAAAAAAAGAAATCTAAAAAATTCTGGAAAAGTAGAAAAATGTATTCATAGTTAAAATACACCATATAATTCTCAGTCTATCCAATGATGTAATCCTTATTAAAAACACAAATACATCTATACATGAAACACGTAAATATACCTAAAAATATATTATACAAAGAAAAATATTATTATACAGAGAAAATCATATAGAAAAAAGTTGGGAACATAAAAGGAAAAACGAATTCCTATTACAGAGGAAAACCAATGAATCGTAGACAGATCAATTGTGACAGCTATTATTCTTTTTTTGAAATGATGTAATTCGAAACAATTGTCATCACAGATTTAATATGGATTCCTCTTATAAGCATTTTAAGCGTTTCGGTAGGCGCTAATTCTTGGCCAACACCTTCATCAGGAAAATAAAAGATCCCAATCACAAACAAGATCTGTTTTTTCTGGGCACACACAGTCTCCAGAGTAAAAGCCAACTGAGAGTCTATAGAGACATTGCCAATAAGTACTCTCTGTTATCGGTACCTTGGGATTAATTCTAGATTTGATGCAATACTATGCCACTACGCAGGGAATATCTTCCATCAACGGTTCAATTTAATTGCTCCATTTTTGAGTACTTGTATCTGTTCTTATTATTTTAATCCTGACCACCATGCGGTCTTATGTAGCTCCACAGGGGAAGGTTAAAGCCAAATTCTCACTTTGTTTAATGGATGCGCATATGCCAACAAAGAATCTGTATTGTTCTAGCTAGTTCCATATGAGGAAATTTTCTTTCAGTAACACCCGGGCTCCCACTGTCTCTATCCGTTAATGTTAAAAACGCCAGAATCCTCGGCGATAATCTGTTCCTTGTTTCTACATCCGTATCGGACAGAATACCTCCAGCACTCAGCATCACCTCACCCCACCAACAGGCTAATGCCTCACATTCGATAACAGAAAAAGTGCTTAAGCTCCATGCAATGCACGTGACACAAAAGCTACAATTTCATCTTTACCATTCCTTGACTGAATGAGTACAGCCCCCAATCCGTGTTGACTGGCATCAGTTACAACAACACACAGATCACGAGTGTCATAAGTTTTTTAGAGAAATAGCACCAGATACGGCACATTTCATATCATCAAACTCTTTGTTGACTTCATCTGACCATACAAATATGACATTGGTCTTAAGAATCATTGTCATCCCTTTCTGTTCTTTCAGCACACTATGGTAGGAAACAAGCATAAAACTCCAGGATGCCAAAGAAAGATCGTAATTTCTCTTTGTTTTTTGGAGCTGGAAACCCTTGTATGGTCTTAACCAAAGATTCCTTAGGTTCAACTCTGTCAGCTGATAGTTTATGCCCTAAATAATCCACACTAGACATACCAAACTTACATTTTGAAGGTTTCAAGGTAACACCTTTCTCTTGAAGAATAGTTAACACATGCGCCAATGTTTCGTCATGTTCCCTTTCATTTGAACCGTAAACCAAAATATCATCTTGAAAATACCTAATATTGTCGACACCTTGGAACATAGTTTCAATAACTCGTTGAAAAACAGACAACGCTGAAGATAAACCGAAGGGCATACGCTTAAATATGTAGACTCCAAATGGTGTAACAAATGACGTTAAATGTCGAGATTGTTTGTGTAGAGAAATTTGATGATATGCTGAAGACATATCAAGGGTAGAGAATACCTTAACACCTTTAACCATTGAAAGCATCTCAGTAATATTGGGCAAAGGATGCCTATCAACCCAAAACCTATCGTTTAAGTCTCTTAAGTCGATGCACATTCCGAAAGATCCATTGGGCTTCCTGGCTAAAACTATTGGCGAAAGCCATTTTGAGCGCTCAATGAGCTCATTTTATGTTCTCTGAACATAATTTCTACAATTATTTTCTTAACTCATTTATCATGGAAATGGGACCATGTCTAACCTTATGTACCACTGGTTTAACCCCAGTTTTCAATAGAATGCTATGGATAAAACCTTTGATTTTCCCAAGTCTGTCTGCAAACACATCGGGAAATGCTTGTGTCCAAACACAACTTTCTACAGACATAATGCGTGCAACATCTTTTCATAAAAGAACTTGTTCGCTACTGTTGGGTTCAAGTACAATTGTCAAATTATGCTGACCACATAGTAGTCAACATGCATTACGTTTTTTTTAAACAAATTGTTGATGGTCAAGAAAATGCTGTGGCACACAGGGTCACAGGGTCAAGACTGATTTGTATATGGCTGGGTTCAAACTGGAATGGCATGGTGAGCAAAAAAACGATGGATTTATGCCCAGATCTCTGTACTGAGGTGTATGTATGACATTGTTCTGCATTCTGTCCATCAACTGTTGTTTTTGCATTTATCATCCCGAGTGGGACCGGTATGCTCAGACGTGAGGCCCGTGCTCTCCATGCCACTGGAATCAAGCGATCCTGGCTGAAGAGGGCTGAAAGCCCCAAACCGGTCCTAGGATGCTTGTTTGCAGTTCAGGAAGGACCTGGCTTGGCAGTTCGGGCTGGACTGTTCTCATGGGGCACAGGGTCAAGACTGATTTGCATATGGCTGGGTTCAAACTGGAATGGCATGGCGAGCAAAACAACGATGGATTTATGCCCTGATCTCTGTACTGGGGTGAATGTATGACATTGTTCTGCACTCTGTCCATCAACTGTTGTTTGCGCATTTGTCACCCCGAGCGGGTTGGGTATGCTCAGACGGGAGTCCCGTGCTCTCCATTCCACTGGAATTAAGCTATCCTGGCTGATGAGGGCTGAAAGCCCAAAACCGGTCCTAGGATGCTTGTTTCCAGTCCAGGAGGGACCTGGCTTGGCAGTTCGGGCTGGACTGTTCCCATGGGGCACAGGGTCACAACTGATTTGCATATGGCTGGGTTCAAACTGGAATGGCATGGTGAGCAAAAAAACAATGGATTTAGGCCCTGATCTCTGTACTGAGGTGAATGTATGACAATGTTCCACTTGAATTGAGATTCTCCTTTTAACATGACCAGAGAATCTGGATTTTATTAAAGACACGGAGGCTGACATTATGCATTATCCTTTAATAGCAACTCACAGCAGCCGCATTACCTCACAAAGGATAAAGTTCTAGAGACTAATAAAGGATGTAACCAGAAAACAGTCTGCCTCTTTCAAAAGCGGCTCGCTAGCAGATAAGTCACTGCCTCTTAGTTGTCCATAATTTGCCTTTGTTTTTGGGCCTTAAGCTTTCTGTTTAACTAATTTATTTTGTATTTTATCGCTTATATATTCTTTGGCTAAAGCATTTATATATTCTTTGTCTATTTTGCGCAATCCCTGCCCTCTCCTTTGTTGTGACGCTGGTTTCCCCCCTTCCACCCCTTCCAAACGACTTCCAATTTATGGTTGTCTCCCTCCCATTCGTTGTCTCCCTTCGAGCCTTACCCGATATCCTCTTGATGCCAAAATTGTACCTTCTGCCATTAGCGCGACCTCACGACCTCGCGTACATTTTGCCGACACTCCTTGAATTCACTCTCCTTCAATGTCGGGACGTGCGCCTTTTGCATCACGGCTCTTTTTTTACAGAATCTTTCACATTCCTTCTTTGCCCGCGACCGCGTCGCAACCTTAGGGGAACGAACATGTTAACTTAGAGGAAGAGCCATTAGCAACACCCGCGTTACATGCTTCATTCCCCAAGCGTCTTTCCTCTTTCTCCGGCGGCGGCTGAGCTCGAGCGATTTCTGATCTCGTCAGTTACATCGCTTTCAGCCACTGCCGGAGACCCTTTTCTACCGTTTCACCAACGCTTTCCTCTTTCAGCCTAATATAAAAAAAATTTAAAAAAAGGGGGGAAAGAGACTTAATATGATTTAAGTTGATTTATTATACTAGCCTTTACAAACAATAGGCATATTAAGATTACTTTTATTGACCCTTACCAATCGATAATTTTAACTTTAAGCACACTTTGTTACACACCTTTATTCTAACCATTTTCTATATCTTTAAAAAAAAAGTAATAATATTATATTATTACATTAATTTTCAATTTGAATTATTCATATTTTTAAAAAAAATGAATAAATAAAAACCTTCAAGGTCTATCTATCACCATGTCTGACATGGAATCTGATTACGCTACTGCAAGTTCACCTGCCCCAGTTAATCAATCCCTTAAAAAATTCTTGCAACAGGAGATTAAATCCTGCATGATGGTAACCCTGAAAGAAGTTATGTCCTCAAAGAGACCGTTTGATCCCCAGGACCCCCCTCCTAACCACAGTAAGAGGACAAAAAAGACAAAGCACTGTGAAAGCACTACGGGTGGCCTTAGCGCCTCTTACGGATCGGGAGGTCCTAGCACCTCACTTTGGATGGGAGGCCACCGCGCCTCACTTGAACATGATGTCCCTCGCGACACTTCCTTGAACGGTGCCCATGGCGGCACAAATCTGAACGGTGTCCCTTACGGCACACTTTGCAGTAGTGCTAACAACAATAATAATGATGTGGACTTTGACTCCTCTTCTTCGACCTAGATGAGGTCGAGCCTAACTTTAATTCCCAACCTGACCCAGAGCCAACCTCTAAAAATACAATTCTCAACCCTATCGGGGAGGAGATGTTTTCTCCCCTAAATATCTCACGTCCTAATAGTTCAAAGTGGTTCCCACAAGAGCATGTTTCCCGCTTTGTCACACGTTGGCTAAGAAACCTACTTGATAGAGTTACTCGAAACACCATGAGATCTGAATCCCCCAGACCTACTATTGATGACAAGGTGTGTCAAACTCCGAACTTAGATCCCGACCTTATTTAATTCTTTTTCAAACTGGGGAGAGACCCTAGAAAAGGCCTGGAGAGAGCACTTAAGGGTTGTCAGGGCCGTCTTTTAGATGTGCTCGGACCACTCACTAGAATTTTAGACCTGGCTAAACAATCTCACCTCTCCTCTACTCCCTTAAATATCGATCTTGTTCGAGGCTGGAGTCAAAGGGCAGTTGTACTCCTCGGCAACGCAAATTCAAGCCTAAATGTTGAAAGGAGGAGATCTATTCTGAACAAAACTAACCTCAAACTTGGAGATTTAGCAGAAAAGGAACCCTCAGTGAATCCTAAGGGGCAACTTTTCGGTGAGGATATAATTAAAGAAATTGGCAAGTATGTGTCAACCTTTACTGCCCTTGACAGAGTCCAAAACAACCTCAAACGCGTCTTTAATTCGAACCTTTTTGGACAGGCCGGGAGAAGGGGTCGCTCTTCCGGCCAATGTTACCAACGACCCTACTCAACCTTCAGAGGAACTGGTAGAGGTTTCTACCCACCAAGACAACCTTTTTTTCCCCAGAGAGGAAGAGGTCCGAGAAACCGAGGTTCAAGAGGACGTGGTACTCCCAACACCTCCAATACTGCAAGTAAGTCTTCCTCTTTCTTCTTCTTCCCCTCCTCCCATGGTAGGGGGCAGGCTAAAACACTTTTATCATGTTTGGGAATCCCTTACCCAAGATCCCTGGGTTCTAGAAACCGTTCTGGGGTTCAGAATAGATTTTGTAGAGGTCCCCTTCCAATCGCGTCTACCCCAACGTTTTATCCTTTCAAAGGATCAAGAAAAGATCGTGGAGGAAGAAATCCTTTCTATGCTCAAAAAAGGTGCAATTGTAAAGGTTCCTTGGTCTCTTGCAAGATTCATAAGCACGCTATTTCTGGTACAGAAAAAGGACAGAGGGTGGAGACCCGTTATAAACCTTCGGGAAGTCAACATATTTCTGGTTTATCGTCACTTCAAAATGGAGGGTATCCACCTCCTCAGGGCTCTCCTTCTCAAAGGAGACTGGCTAGTCAAATTGGACTTAAAGGATGCATACTTCACCATCCCTATGTCC
Source organism: Lissotriton helveticus (assembly GCF_964261635.1). Taxonomy (NCBI): domain Eukaryota; kingdom Metazoa; phylum Chordata; class Amphibia; order Caudata; family Salamandridae; genus Lissotriton; species Lissotriton helveticus. Next base: position 2,051,883,255 of record NC_136063.1, on the reverse strand, counting down.
AAAGACCATCAACCCTATTTACTTGGAAGGATCGTCTATTCCAATTTCAGGCCCTACCTTTCGGCCTCTCCTCTGCCCCTTGGTGTTTCACCAAGATTATGAAGACCATTGTTTCAATTCTCAGAGAAAGGGGCAACCGACTCATCATCTACCTAGAGGATATTCTTATCATGTCTCAGTCCCATTCAGACCTCGTCAGGGATCTGAATACTTCCATGAATCTAATAGAGAGTCTGGGTTTCATCATAAACTGAGAAAAATCCATTCCCTCTCCCTGCAAGTCCATAGAGTTCCTTGGCTTCGCGGTAGACACCTCGGAATGCCTTCTCCTCCTTCCTGCAAAAAAGATTGCCAAGATCCGAAAGGAGATCAGATCAGTCCTAAAACAAGAATCCTTAACCCTTCGCAAACTATCCAGACTTCTTGGCCTTCTTTCTTCTTCCATCCAGGCCATCTTTCCTGGACCTCTGAATTATCGCGCTCTTCAGAGAATAAAGAGGAAAGCCCTCAATTCAGGCCTTTGGTATGGAGATCATGTTACTCTGGACACAGATGCAAGGGCGGAGCTCTTTTGGTGGCTAGAGAACCTAAATGCCTGGAATGGCAAAGCTATCTTCGGTTCAACCCAGGATTTCATCCTAGAATCTGATGCCAGCCTTCATGGTTGGGGTGCACGCTTGCAAGACAAGAACACCGGCGGAGTTTGGACCCTGGCGGAATCTTCACATCATATACATTTTCTGGAGTTGACTGCAGGTTTATACGCTCTGATGAGCTTCAAACATTCCCTTCAAGGGCGGTCAGTTGTTCTGAAGATGGACAACATTTCTGCCGTGGCATATATCAATCGTCTGGGAGGAACGAGATCTGCAGACCTCTCCAATCAAGCCAAGAAACTTTGGATGTTCTGCCTGGAACACAAAATCTCCCTCAGGGCAGAATATCTTCCCGGAAAATCAAACTTGTCTGCAGACTGGAATTCGAGATTCCTCCTAGATTTCACAGACTGGAAGCTCAATGTGAGCGTTTTGAATGCCCTCTTCAATTTTTGGGGTCCCCTAGACGTGGACATATTTGCCAGCAGACTGACCTTCCAATTACCAAACTACTTCAGTTGGATGCCAGACCCGGGGGCACTTGCTGTGAACGCCTTTCTCCAACCCTTTTCTCACTTCCTGGGTTATGCCTTCCCCCTCTTTTCCATGATTCAGAGGGTCCTTAAGAAGGTAAAGACAGGAAAATGTTTTCTGATCTTAATAACTCCCTTTTGGCCGTCCCAAGCATGGTTCCCAACAGCCCTGGAACTCACATGCGACATTCCCTTTCTGATCCCAGCAGTCAGAAGTCTGGTCTCAAACGCAGACGGGGAAGATCATCATCTTATCCACTCGGGGAATTTGAACCTTCTTGCCTGGAAAGTGTCAGGCAATCTAACAAATTGTCTGGACTTTCCTCGTCAGCTCTCTCTCTTCTGGGGGAATCCTGGGCTCCCGGAACACTGAGTCTCGTGCTCTCCATGCCACTGGAATCAAGCTATCCTGGCTGATGAGGGCTGAAAGCCTGAAAGCCTGAAACCGGTCCTAGGATGCTTGTTTCCAGTCCAGGGAGGACCTGACTTGGCAGTTCGGGCTGGACTATTCCCATGGGGCACAGGGTCAAGACTGATTTGCATATGGCTGGGTTCAAACTGGAATGGCATGGTGAGCAAACAAACAATGGATTTAGGCCCAGATCTCTGTACTGGGGTGAATGTATGACATTGTTCTGCATTCTGTCCATCAACTGTTGTTTTTGCATTTGTCACCCCGATTGGGATGGGTATGCTAAGACGTGAGTCTCGTGCTCTCCATGCCACTGGAATCAAGCTATCTTGACTGATGAGGGCTGAAAGTCTGAAAACGATCCTAGGATGCTTGTTTCCAGTCCAGGGCAGACCTGGCTTGGCAGTTTGGGCTGGACTACTCGCATGGGGCACAGGGTCAAGAATGATTTGCATATGGCTGGGTTCAAACTGGAATGGCATGGTGAGCAAAAAAACAATGTATTTAGGCCCAGATCTCTGGACTGGGGTGAATGTATGACATTGTTCTGCATTCTGTCCATCAACTGTTGTTTTTACATTTGTCACCCTGAGTGGGACGGGTATGCTCAGACGTGAGTCCCATGCTCTCCATGCCACCGGGATCAAGCGATCCTGGCTGATGAGGGCTGAAAGCCCCAAACTGGTCCTAAGATGCTTGTTTCTAGTCCAGGAGGGACCTGGCTTGGCAGTTCGGGCTGGACTGTTCCCATGGGGCACAGGGTCAAGACTGAGTTGCATATGGCCGGGTTCAAACTGCAATGGCATGGTGAGCAAAACAACAATGGATTTAAGCCCTGATCTCTGTACTGGGGTAAATGTATGACATTGTTCTGCATTCTGTCCATCAATTGTTGTTTTTGCATTTGTCACCCGAGCGGGACGGGTATGCTCAGACGTGAGTCCCGTGCTTTCCATGCCACTGGAATCAAGCTATCCTGGCTGATGAGGGTTGAAAGCCCGAAACCGATCCTAGGATGCTTGTTTCCAGTCCAGGGAAGACCTGGCTTGGCAGATCGGGCTGGACTGTTCCCATGGGGCACAGGGTCAAGACTGAGTTGCAAATGGCTGGGTTCAATTTGCAATGGCATGGCGAGTAAAACAACAATGGATTTAGGCCCAGATCTCTGTACTGGGGTGAATGTATGACATTGTTCTGCATTCTGTCCATCAACTGTTGTTTTTTCATTTGTCACCCCGAGTGGGACGGGTTTGCTCAGACATGAGTCCCATACTCTCCATGCCACTGGAATCAAACGATCCTGGCTGATGAGGGCTGAAAGCCCAAAACTGGTCCTAGGATGCTTGTTTCCAGTCCAGGAGGGACCTGGCTTCGCAGATCGGGCTGGACTGTTCCCATGGGGCACAGGGTCAAGACTGAGTTGAATATGGCTGGTTCAAACTGCAATGGCATGGCGAGCAAAACAACGATGGCTTTAGGCCCTGATCTCTGTACTGAGGTGAATGTATGACATTGTTCTGCATTCTGTCCATCAACTGATGTTTTTACAAATAGAATCTGCCATAGCACTAAGCGCTAATTTAGTACGGATGTATGACGTTACAATGCGTTCTATTACAATGCAGTATATTACATCGCGGTTTTGACAATGCAAGTCATTACATCAACTTGCGCTGGAGGGCGCTGGACTTAGGGACAGTGTGAATTACTATTCCAACTCCAGTCTACGTACAATAGGGAAGGTGTTGGAATAGTAAATTACACTATTCCTTAGTCTAGAGCGCCTTCCAGTGCAAGTCGATGTAACGACTTGCGTAGTCAAAACCGTGATGTAACATACCGCGTTGTAATGGATGCGTGGTAAAGGATGTTTCCCATTCGGTACTATAATTCTTCCTGCACCCATTCTGGGAAGGATCCAGGAGTTCATGCTCAAGGAGGTATTTGGCAAGGTTTTGGTTTATTTGTTTCTCCAAGATTTTCACCAGGGAAATTTTACACAGATTTTTCAAGTCAGTGAGGTCACCATTCTGCTTCTTCTTTAGAGGGATAACAACTACAGGGTATGTCTCAGTCTCCATGACCTCAGAGTAAATTTTTCCCATGACCTCCGCCATGAGGTCCAGTACTAATTGCAGGATCCTAAGCGGACACAGTTCATCAGGTGAACCTGCAATTATGACTGCCAGCAAGGCCTTTATCCTGGACACCAGCAGCGTGGAGAATTTAGTTAAGCCACTGGAGATGGAATATTCTGATGCTGTCCTAACCTTATTGCAGATTACCTGAATTGCAGAATCATCCGAGCTAATTGAAGAAACTGGAAAATCTTCATAAATCTTCAAATTGTCTTTTTTTTAAAACTCTGCCACCTTATTACAAAATGTTTGGGAGTTCTCCAACCGCTGAGACATTGGGGGAGCCATTAGAGTGTGCGCTGAATTAAAGAGTTCTCTTAGGGTGTTTATGACCTTATACTCTTGGAATGGTATGTAGTTTTGGTTTCATTAATCACCCTTTTATATTCAAGGGTAAACTCCCTAAATTTAGTTTTTTCCTCCGGCTCCAAGGAGAGTTTCCATTCCTGCTCCTGCCTTCTACACTGTTTTTTGAGCTCATTGAGCTCTTCCAAAAAACGAGGGGCCAAGGATGTATTCCTCCCCTTTGGACTGACTTTCCTAAGGTGTACCACCTACTCTACTGCCGATCTTACCCAACTGTTAACATTTTCTGCCAAAGAACCCAGAGTCTGAAGGTCCTTCACCTTAAATTTCTCCAGAGTGCTAACAAGTTCCCCCACAGCAATTTTACCCCAGTTTCTGATGTTCTTAGCAGTGCTCCATATGTGAGCCACTACGCATCCTTCCTGGTGGGTGTGTATATCTCTTCGTACACGAGATCAACATTGAGAGTCTGGGATAAGGTACAGCGGAGACATACCCTTCCTACTCGGACTTCCCCCCTGTGTTGGAAGGCTCAGGTTTTAAGGTATGGCAGGATGCCAACTGTAAGTGGGTGGTGGACCTATTTGATTACAATGGCTCATAGATTTCACCAAACTGCAGACATTCTACCCACTCCTGAACTTGGCGAGATGGCAGTATCTGGCAGTGGCACATTGGGTGACCCAACAGTGGATTCAACCACACGCTGGCAGACCCCTACTGCCCTTTGAGAGTTGGCTCATTACGCGGAGCTCAGATAGGAAGCTGCTCTCTGACATATAGGCGTTCCTGATGCAGCCCGTGCATCCCTTGCCTTCCCCCTCTAGGGCTAGATGGGAAAGAGTATGCAAACGCCCCTTCTCTGATAAAGAGTGGAGTGACATCCTACACCGAGCACAAACATCTTCCCTCAACATCACTAGTAAAGAAATGCTCCTCAAAATAGCTCACTACTGGTATCTCACACCCGCCAGAGCAGCTACTTGGGACCCTAGGAAGGGCGGGTTGTACTGGCAGCAATGTGGACGGCAGGGCACACTTACTTACTTCCTATGGCAGTGCCCCAAGATAGAAGCATACTAGGCAGGAGTCTTAGACGCTATTAACACAATGTTTAACACAGACATACCCACATTTCCTAGTTAGATATTACTGGGTCTTCCTAACCCGCTCCCTTACCCACTGAAATCACCCAGAGGCAAAGCCACTACTCTTACCTTGGGGGCGGCTAAGCCGGTTCTTTTAGCCAGGTGGGGAACATACAAGATACCTGCGCAGCAGGACTGGATGCACAAAGTGTGGGAACTCCTGGGAATGGAGAAGTTGACGGCAGTGATCGCACAGCAATTGCACCGGTTTAAGATGTGGCAACCATGTATACTGTATTTTGCAGATGAATTCCGCAAGCTGACCTGCCCCCAATACCTGCGGATCCTGCGACTAACAGCCACAGAGCTTACCACACCCACCCAGGCCGCAATTACTCTTCAAGACACAAGCTCGCCAGGAAAGCGATGCCCCCTCCCCCATTATCTCCCCTCTGCCTCATCTTTCCTTCACTCTCAACAGCACTGTTAATATATTTTACTCCTTCTTATTTACTCACTGCCTACTAAGTATGCATCCAAATGCACAAACCACCAGCCAAGGGTTGTAGGTGGGCTATGTTGTATTTAAGCATGGGCGGATCTAGCGGATCTCGCGTACGCGAATTTGCGAATTTACGGATTCGCAATCCGCAAAAATACGCAAACTCTCGCGGATTTGCGGATTTTTACGGTTTTTGTGTTGGCGAGCGTTCGCGAGGATTTGTGGACTATTTCGCAATTGCAAACTTACTTTTCGGCTCGCAACGGCCGCGACTATGTTGTTTCTACGTCTGGTTTATCATCACAGGTTCACAGCACCCTCTGTTTCACCACTGCCACCCTCTGGTACACCCATGCCACCCTCTGGTACATCTTCACTGCCACCCATTAGGTTTGTTTATCACTGTAGATTATGGGGGTGAAAAAAAGCAAGCACACCTGCCCTGCTTCAACTGCCATGAATTAATTTGGGGTTGATTAATGTGTCAGTGATTTAGAAACTTCCAGTCTGGCTGGCACCTGCTTCCTTCCTTATCTGTAATTTGCTTTCTGTTGCAGTGAAAGCAATCACACCTGCCCTTCTTCAACTGCCATGAATTAATTTGGGGGTGATTAATGTGTCAGTAATTTTGAAACTTCCAGTCTGGCTGGCACCTGCTTCCTTCCTTATCTGTAATTTGCTTTCTGTTGCAGTGCAATTTTTTTTCACAGGACCTTTATGGTCTACTTGTAGCTATTCTATGAGCCTGCTGTTTGGGTCATAGCAGGGTCATAGAATAGTTGCAAATAGGCAACTGAACTCTGGAGGGGCCCCTCAGGAAGCACTAGAGTGAATGGTTACTAATGTTAAGTTTGAACTGTTGCACCTGGTGATTGCTTTCACTTTAGCAAAAATCGTTTTTCTGCAATTTCGCGCAATTTGCGGTGCGCGAATCCGTGCGAGATCGATTTCGGAAGCCGCGAATGCGTGCGAATACACTATTTTTTTTTTGCGGCGTGTATGTTCGCGTGATTTTTTGCGTGTTCGCAAGGCGCTTGTAGTGATACGTTTGCGAACTTACCCACGCGGTCGTACACGGGCGCGGCCATCTTGTTTGCGTGATGTAATTCCGTTTCCGGCCGCTATGTGTAATCTCGCAAAGTGTGCTGCTCGCTAGTACAATTTCGCGCGTGATCGCGAGGAAAATCTCGCGCGAACTTACCCACGCGGTCGTGAATGGGCGCGGCCATCTTGTTTCTCATTCATTGCTATGGTTCTGGGCATGCTTTCTGTATCCTCTCTGAATCTCTGCCATCCTTTGCTTGTTTGAAGTTTATTTGATCTATTTTACTTATTATCTATCCCTCTGTTTTTCTAGCTCTATATTTTTGTGTTTTCTGCTACTTTTAGTTAATTTTAAACTACTTTTTTAAACTCTTTTCTTTTCTTCTTCCCTATTCTATTTCTTCTTTATCATTTAACTTAATTTCTGCCCAGACCATGGTAAAGGGAGCCGGGAAGCACCCTGAGAAGGGGAAGGGTCCCGCACCCCGTGCCCGGCTCCCGTGCGGGCGTTTGAGGGGGGAGCAAATGATGCCACGGGAGATCTTTAGCGCGGAGGAGGTGGGCGCACTAATCTTCTACGTCCAGCGCCGCCTCCCCAAGACCATCATGGGAGGCGGCAAGATCGCAACCGGCTATGGCATCCGGGAGCGCCGGAAGCGGTGGGAGAAGGTGTGCCGAGCCATGTTTAAGCTCTCTGGGGTCCGGCGCACCTATAACCAGGCCACCCACCGCTGGACGGATGTCATGGACCGGGAACGGGACTTGCTGGACGCGCTCGGCGTAGAGGTCCCCGGGCTTGGTGAGTAGTATTAGCTATTTCTAGCTATTTCATCACTACTCTGTTTTATCCGGCTCTGTTATTTGCATATCTTTGTTCTTTACCAAGAGCAATAATGCTGCCGATTACATTGTAGGTAAATTATATTTCAAAATCTTCTATGCATTTCAGGTGCACTGCTCTCCTTCTCAGTAGCCTTGCTTGCTACTATGCTTATTGGTTTTGTATTTTGTGTTCATTTCATTGGCCTGAGAAATTATGTATGAGTGTAGTGTAAAGAACTGCGTAATGCTAGACACTAAGGGTCATATTTTCAATTACCGGCGCATCCCTGCAAAGTAGCAGGGATGTGGCAGTAATTGTGCGCCATGCCACCACCACCACCCATGGGCCCAAAACGTCACAGAAGCCTTACGCATCTGTGCCGTAAAGGCGGCGCATTGCTGGAGTTGCGTGCCAACGATGGCGCAGCTCCAGCAATGCTCTGGGGTGCCCTATCTCCCCAATGCTGCATCAAGCCGTACGTCGGCTTCAAGCAGGCGCAGGGTTTCAATCACGCATCATTGTCCTAAAAGTGACTGATTGACATCTTGTAGATTTCCCTCAGCCATTTTAGGATTCGTTCCTGCACAGGAACGCCCTCCCTTGCGCCGGAGGAATGGAGGAATGTGAGCCGCAAGGGACTTCTAAATCAGCCCCAACAGACTGAAGTCCAGTACTTCCTTTTAGACACATGGCTATAAGAAGAAATAGTGGTGGTGGTCGGTGGATTGATAGTTTGAGTATTCACTGATCTGCAAGCAGGATGGACTTTGTCTGTCACTTCGCGTGCTGCGGACTGCTGCCTGCCAGGCCTAGGCAAACCTTTTTAGTAGTCTGTTTAGTGAGTTACATAGGAACTTTCAAAGTCAACGGTCCGCAAATCAGGCAATACGAATAACGTAGTATACCACATGAGATAGGTCAATATATCCCGTGGAATAGTTGTCTATCTATTTGCTATTTCTCCAAAATATTTTGTTATTGTTCTTTTGAAATGTTTGATTTGGTTGACAAATCTCATCCATGTTTTCTGGTCTTTCTTTCTTTCATGTTGTACATCAGCTCCCCCCAAGGGCAAGAGGACACAGGAGGAGGAGGAGGAGGGTGCTGTTCAGGAGGATGCAGGCCAGGATCGGGCAGGCGAGGGCTCCTTTGCTGGCCCCAGTAAGTTTTAATTTTAATATAGAGTACCTATTTTTTCCTAGCGTTCCTCATTCGATTTTTTCTAAATCGTCTTTGATCTTCTTGTAGACTGGATCTAAATTCTTATCCTGCCTCGACGATGACTCCCTGTGGTATTACTAGATTATTCTTATTAGTCTGTCTGTGTAGCTAACTAAGATTGCACATTTGGCAATTCCATTGGACTCCCATTCTAGTCAGCAATAGCTCTATGCACTGAGTGCAGTCCTCTGGGATTGTCCATAATGTCTTTTCAAGTCTTCTAAATGTTTATGCTTTGACAATTGCCAACAATAAAAAGGTGAATGACCACCAAGAAAGAATAAGATACTACTTTACTTTTGGTTTGGATAGGAGGACAATCCATTCTACTACTGTTGCAGGGACAAATCTGCACAAACCGAACTATGAACACTAAATAGTGCATTGTTTATCAATTATAATAGGCGCAGGTAGACTTTCTTTCCACATACCTCAGTGATATCAGACTTTGAAGAACCCCCAATCTCCTTAATGACTAGATAGTGTGGCAGAGTCATTTAGCTCCCAAAGTCACCGATGATTGATCCCCAATGATCATTAGATTATCCAACGCAGGACAAGAGTACGGAGTCAGAGTCAAGAAGTGCCAGAGGCACTCATGCTTGCAAAAATTCCAAAACCTTTAGCTCATCCACTCTAGTCTGGAGGACCAAAAACCACAGAGTCTATTTAAGTTTAAAAGCTTTATTAAAAGTAAACACATTTATTAAAATCAAATTTGTCATAAAAGTAAACGTTTAACTGAAAATGGAAAAGTGCTTAGTGCTAACGATTAATTGGACACATTTCTTGTGGAAAAAGGGACATTTTTACTTTAGAGTAGACAGTTACAAATTATTACATTGTATTTCGTTTTTTTAACATTTTTTTATTCCTCCTAGACCAAATATTATATAGTAGTGAGTGGTGTATTCTAACATTCTTAAATGTACTTTGTAGGTGGAACATCTGGTGGCGGGGCCAGCGCGGAGGTGGTGGTGTTGGGCGAGGACTCTGGGGAGGAGGCGGTGCAAGTGCCGGACGTTCCTGTGAGGGTTCGCACGGTGGTGGCGGGAAGAGGTAAGCTATATATTCCTTACTTATTGAGATTGAAGACTGCATAGTGTGCTTTCTGCACGGGTGTATTATAAATCAACCAGGTAGTAGCCTCCTCTAAATGTACTTCGACTTAGCTGTGAAGTTTTTGGTGAGAAGAATCCCAATAAGATCTTAGATGAACTTGATGGATGGGATGAACGAAAAGCGAAAGAAGGGTGTAAGTAAGTGTGGAAGGACGAGAAATTTTATGATGGCTGGCAAAGAAGAATGATATGTGTTTGCTTGGCCCCCGAGGTGGCTGGGAAGGAAAGAATATGGTATGGTGCATGGCTGGGTCAATGATGAAGCAAGGATGGGTGGAAGGACAACAGCCTGGGTGGGTGAAACAGAAACTGTATGTGTGCATATACTTTGAATGGATGGATGCCTGGAGCATGGTATTATCTGACTCTTAGATAGCACATGTGTATCTAGAGAGAGTAGATGGTCACTGGATGAACTAAGTGTTACCTTGAAGAGCATGTAACACCGCACCCGCACGTCCGTTCCAGTGTAGGGAAGGCAAGGAAAATAAATTGTAAATGTGTCCAATACTACCATGAATAGTAGCAGTAGTTTGTATTGCAACTGCAAGCACAGCATATATCCGGTTATTACGGTGGACACTCCGTACCTCTCTTAATAACTTAAGTTTAGTAGTAGTACGTCATTCATGTGTGGGTGTATCACTGTTCACTCAATAATAAGCAAAGCACCTAAAGTCATCCCATATGTCATCAAATACATCCCATGTGAAGTGATAGATAATCAAATTATTTAGCTTCTTCATTTTCCTTTTCTAGTACTCATTTGCACTGTAGGGTGAAAGGTAAATTAATTAAGCAGTAGCCCTTGTAACAGAGTATTCTCAGTGCCACCCGTAATAGAAAAGTAATAGCTTCACCACCTGCATGTACTGGACCGGTACAGTAACGCAAGTCTGTCTCACTCATCATGGTGTGCGTCTGTTTTTCTCGGGTGCAAGTTCACTGTGCTGGCATTCTGCCGGCTTGCATAAGATAACGTACCAATTTTCCTAAACAAGAGAGAAGAAGAAGAATAAGACTGGTGTACTGTCATAGTCGACTGTAATGGAAGTCCATAGTGGTCATAGAATTTGTTCATTAAACTCCCACTAATGTTAGAGCAAGGATGCAGAAGTGGGAGGTTAGATAGATACTGTCCTCAATAGTTATGTACTGTGCTTTCAATTTGCTACTTGTACTGTGACACAACTTTCGGCTCAATCACTTTGTGTTATTAATGTTAAGGAGCATTGGTTACAGACTATGCCTTTCTTTCTTCATATAGTTGCTCCTTCCAGATCGACATCACGGAGGGAGCAGGCTTGAATGGCCCGGCAACGGAGGCTGGATGCCACTGTCGCCGAATATCGGCAGCTGGTGGCCCTGGAGGAGGAGGACACGCAGTCAACCGGTGGAACCACAACATCCTCCACTGGGACAGCTGCATCCTCCTCCGTGCCCCCACGGGCTGCCAGCCAGCGCAGTGCTCCAGCGGTACAAAGCCAACCGCCACCGCCAAGCAGCAAAAAGACCAGCTGCCCCCACAGGAGTTGCAAGGCACGCCAGCACCGCCTAGGAGTCAGAATGTCCTACCTGGAGCAGGAGGTCCTTAGGTACAAGAACTTGGTGGAGGGCCTCCGCTTCGACCATGCCACCGTCCGCAAGGAGTATGATGCCCTGGCCGCAAAATTCACCAGCACCCTCCAGTAGTGGAGTGTCCCTTGCCCTTTTTTTAGAGACTTTTGGGGGGTGGGATTTGGGAGTTGGGTTCTTTTTGGGACTTTTCAAAGACAATCGTTGGGGTTAGGGAGGGTCTTGAGGGAGATTATTTTGTTAGGGCTACATAAATATACTTTTTTAAACTTTATCTGACAATACCTGTTTTTTACTGCTTTTCAGTCTGGTGGGTGGGGGTTTAACAGTAAGTTTGTTTTCCTGAAGAGTCCTAGGACTTTAGTAGTACTACCGTCAATCTCTCGTCTACTCCTAATACTCCATTATACTACCTCCCACCAAACGCTTATCTTACCTGTAATTTGTGTTAGAAATTAGGGCTAGGCCCAGGGCTGGCTCCACGGGAAATGGGGATTAAGGTTGGCAATCCTGGGCGGATGAAATTTCCTCGTTGCGGTGGTACTTGTGGTGTGACACAGTGGCAGTTGCATGACTATGGAAAAAAAGAAAACGAAACCTGGTTTGTCCTTACTGTAGCATTACAACGGTTACGGTACGATAGAGAATATAGCAGGTGACAGTACACTAGAACAGTGCCACAATGTAGCCTAACAAATGGTAAAGTATTGCAAGTATAACTAGTACTTGCGTTGAATTTATTTGACATTGGCTCCTACTACTACAAGAAATAGTACTGAAGCTGAGTAAGTCTAGAATATATCCTCGTATTCCTTCACCAGCCTGTTGCTATGACCTTATCCTCCCCAGCAAGTGTGTGGAATTATTGATGTCATTTAGTCAGACATCAAGCAAAACCACACAGCCCAGGGAAAGAGGGTTAGGGTTTGGAAAATGGATGGGAATGGGGGTTTCTTTTTGGGTAGGTTTTGTTGAGAGAAGAAAAAAAAAGCACAGCATGGACAAACAATAATTGAAGATAAAGAAATCTTTGGGTACAAACTAAAGCTAACCACATGCAGTCACACTCATAGAAGAAAACAATGGATACTGTATCTGTATTCTGTATGTTGTTGGAGTTGTCCTGTTGAATTTGGTAAGTAAGTTGCATGCAGCAAACAATTCCTCTTATTAGCGGCACTCCTCCATTCCAGCTGACGCTTCGTCCATCAATGTTGGTGACCAGTGACCACTGACGGAAGACACCCTGTCCACTGCCTGCCTGGCGGATGTTGACTGAAACCCGGCCTGTAATTATTGAACGGAAAACAGGAAGTGCTATTACAATACCACTGATAAATAAATATAAGGTATGTACGCTGTGTGGTGCAAAAAGTCACACTTTGATTTTCCTAATAGACAGTACAATATTTTTGAAATTGCGTAATCTGTCTGAGTCACCTTTTTAAGGATAAATAAGTATGGCCAAATTAATTTAGCGGATCTTTCCCCTCAAGCTAGGTGTACTGTAAACTGTGTTTTAGAACAAAACTAGACCTTCCCAGCAATGCTCCCACCAAGACCCTTACTAAAGCCAGTCGCAAAAATGTAGAAGACCCCCAATCAGATCTCAAAAAACGAGGCCTAGCAGAAAAATGGTGACAAAACGTACTTTGAAAGTAAAAGTAGTCCCAAATACACCCTTACCCACCGTGGATTGTATTCAAACCACTTGCAAGCAAGCAAAAGTATCCATAGCCAGCATCGCTCCAAGAGTGCTCTAAGACCCCAGAACTCAGTTGCAAAAATCTAGAACACCCCGAAACACATGCAATCCTGCTGCTAGGGCTAACCCTAACGAACCCTAAGTTACAAAAAGTGCCAAAAGGCTTTTCCTTATGGATTTTGTCCAAACCACTTCCCCCGAAAACGCTACATTGAGCAAGATGTCAGAAGAAATAGCAAAAAAAAGGCTTTTCCTTATGGATTTTGTCCAAACCACTTCTATCCGGTATTAGACCTTCCCAGGAATGCCCCAAGAGACCCGACAACCCACCCGCAAAAAAGCACGCGACAACACCCCCAAACAGCCAAAAAGCAAAATCTCATACTTACAATATCTCTCGGCCTTCGGTCCAAACGCGCTGTGCAGCTAGGTCATCATCATAACTCCTGTTTTCCACCACGGATTTCCTGAAAAGCAAATGCAATCAAGATTAGACTGTCGCAGCAGTGCTTCCAGACCCCAAAACTCACCCACAAACACCCGGAACCCCGCCAAAGGGCACCTCAAAGGCAAGCAAGTCAGCAAAAACGGCAAGAAATTTTCGCCTCATATTTGGTCCAAAACACTTTTATCCGTTATTAGAGCTTCACAGCAATGGGCCCAGAGCCGTCAACTCACCCGCAAAGAAGTAGAACACCCCCACAAGTGCTGAGTCTTTCTTCATTGGGCGTAATCCAGCCCTCTGCTTTGAGGGAAATAGGAGGAGGAGGATAGAGGAGCATGTTCTTCTGAACTTGTGAACCTGAGGAATGTAGACTGCGGCACCTTCAAATCAATAAGCAAACAAGTGAAGACAGTTCTGCTGATGGGCTTGTTTTTGGGATTAGGTGATTAAAGTTTGAATTAAATTAACTGTGCAAAACAAAGAAAGACAGACACACAGGAATAAAAGTGAATAAGGACGAAAAATAAAGTTATTGATTCATTGTCTCATTTTCAGGGCTCGGTGTCAGGGAATAAGAAGAAGATTTCGTCATCATACTCTGCGAATTCAGACAGGATGAGGTCAGCGTCACCGAACAGAGAACAAATCCCCTCATCTACGTTGCCGTCCTCCTCGTCTTCATGCGGCGTGCTTTCTCGTACTTTGTAATCTGGTGGTATGAGGTGCTGATTCATCTTGATCATTGTTAGCCTCTCCACATTTTTGGGCGAGAGGCGGCTCCGTTTGGGAGTTACAATGCCGCCAGCAGCACTGAAAACACGTTCAGAAGACACACTTGCGAGTGGGCAAGACAAATAGTTTATAGCCAGGTTGGAGAGCTGTGGCCACAATTGTTTTTTCCCATGCCAATACTGCAATGGCTCATCATTAAGAAAGACCTCTGTTGAGTCATTCAGATAGTCCTGCACCATCGACTCAAGGTCCTCAACGGTTCCTCCACTTTGCTTACTTTTTGCTGTGCCTGTGACCTTTTTTCGAGAACCATACCCAAGCAAAGTTAGCCAATCCTCTTCAGCAGCCACTGTTACTCTTGTGTGTGGTGCAGATGATCCGGTTGCCGGTGTCTTTAACGGCTGAGAGGTCACTTGTGCCACAGCCACAGGTGCAGAAGTGGATTCTTTTGACTGGGGATGGCCTGCTGATGCTGATGCTGATGTACTGCCTTCTCCTTCAATATCCTGCCGTTCTTTTTCAAACCTCTTCGCTGACCAGGCTAGCCAACGTTTGTACTTTTTAACATCTTCATCAGCAAAAGGAAAGAATGCTTGGCCTGCCAGCGCCTTTTTGTAGCGTGGATCCAGAATAGTAGCACAAATGTAATGCTGTTCTGAGTTGATCTTTTTAAGACGTTCATCACCACGTAGGCGCTCTAATAATTTCTCCGACAAAAGAAAAGGGTCTTGTTTTTTTCATCTTTTTCTAACTCAGAAGACACCGCCTTCAGTTGGTGCTCCAGCATGCACAACAATGGGATAGCTTTTCCCAAATTACAGTCCTCCTGGCTGACTGCACGCGTGAAGAACTCAAAAGGACGAAGCATGTCTGTCAGGCTTTTAACTATGTCCCATTGCGCCGCACCCATCCGCAGGTCCTTCTGAGCTGTACCCTCTTTTAAGAAATAGTGATCGAGTACCGTATACTGCTCATACAGACGCTCAAGCATGTAGAAGGTTGAGTTCCAACGTGTTGCCACCTCCTGGATGAGTGCTTTCACTGGCATTCGACGTTCAAGTAGCAGGCTCCTCAGATGCTTCCGGGCCTTAAAAGAATGGCTGAAATGGTTGCACATTTTGCGGCAGGTGGCCATTACCTCGAACGCTGGACTGTCTTTATCACTCAAGAATTTTTGAACTACCAGGTTGATACAGTGCGCCAAACACGGCACTCTGAAATAGTCACCCAGCGCCATGGCCTTAACTACATTGGCGCCATTATCCGTGGAAACATAACCAATCTGGCGTTTTTTTGGGGACAGCCAGTGAAAGACCTTTTTGTTAAACTCGTCCAAAATGTTTTGTGATGTGTGACTTTTCTCCAAGCCAAACATGGCTAGTGTTGCATGTTTCCGAGCAGCTTTAAAAACTTGGTCCGGGTCAACACCTGCGTTTAGCTTTGCTTTAACACCTGAAAAAGAGACCCAGTGTGCAGTGATGCACATGTAATCAGCGCCTGCGCCACTGGTCCACATGTCTGTTGTCAGATGTATTGTGTGAACAGCACTCTTCTGCAAAGCTGCCCCAATCGCCTCCAGCACATCTTCATGTAGTGCTGGAACCGCAACTCTGGCAAAATAGAACCGGCTAGGAACCTTCCATTTAGTTTGAGTTTGAGTTTAAAAATATTTTAAAAGCGCACTTTCACCAGCGGTTTCATGGTGCTGCAACAAACAAATCCCCAGAGGGAGAGACAGAAAATAACAAGAAGAGAGCGAAGGTAACAAGCGACCTAGTTAAAAGATTTAGCAAATAGATGGGCTTTGAGTTTTTTCCGGAATTGAGGGTAAAGAGTTAGAGATCTAAGCTCTAGAGGCAAGGAATTCCACAGGACTGGGGCAAGGGTCGCGAACTTTGATCCTCCCCATTTCTTCCTCCGGAAACGGGAGACTGACAGCAAGGATTGGGTAGATGATCGTAGTGCCCTAGTTGGAACATAGGGAACGATCTCAGATGTGATGAAGGCCGGAGCCGCGCCCAGTCGTGCTTGAAAGGTGATAGAAGCAAGCTTAAACTGGACGCGTTCACGGACAGGGAGCCAATGTAAGGATTTAAGAAGGGGTGTTACGTGGTGGGATTTTGGGAGATTGAACACCAACCGTGCCGCCTGGTTCTGGATCAGCTGCAAACGCTTTAAACAATATGCGTTGCCATAATCCAGGCGGGAAATAACCATCGCCAGGATGATCAGTTTCAAGGCATCAAAGGAAAAAAACGAGATACCTTGCGGGTGGTGCGTAGTGACAAAAAAGAAGAGGACACCACAGAACTAACCTGGGAGTGAAGAGTGAGCTGAGAATTGAGTTTGATACCTAAAGTTTTAACTGAGGTAGAGGGGACCGGGGGAGAACCTAGGGAAGGGGGCCAAAAAAGAGGAGACCAGGGACTGGAGCAACCACCCGTCAACACCAACTCGGTCTTATCTGGGTTAAGTTTCAGGTGGTTGTAGTTCATCCAGTCCCGGATAAAAATCATAATAGACTGAAAGTTTAAGATGGAAGCAGAAGAAGAAGACAGATTGAAAACAAGTTGGAGGTCATCCGCATAATTATACACGCTGACCTCCATTTGCTGTAACGAAAAAATAAGGGGGGCGATATAGAGGTTGAACAAAAGAGGTGAAAGGGAGGAACCTTGGGGGACCCCGCACTGGACTTTCCGGAAGTCCGCAGAAAAACCACCCAGGCAAACAGCCTGGGTGCGGTCCCTCAGGAAGGAGGATAGCCATAACAGGGCACCCCGACACGGGAGAGTAATATGGTATGGTCAACCGTGTCGAAGGCGGCTGAGAGATCGAGGAGGACCAAGGCCTGGGCCTGGTTGGTATCCATTCCCTCCCTGAGGTTGTCAAGGACCGAAAGTACTACAGACTCCGTAGAGTGTGCGGGGCGGAAGCCGGCCTGGCGGGGAGCCAAAACCCCATACTCCTCCACAAACGTGCTCAAAGACTTGGTAACATGGCGTTCGAGCACCTTAGCCAAAAATGGTAGGAGAGAGATTGGGCGATAATTGGCGGGGACCGAAGGGTCTGCGCCAGGCTTCTTTAAGATGGGAACAATAACAGCTGTTTTCAGTGAATTGGCTACCACTCCCTGGGAAAGAGAACTGTTAAGAAAGTGAAGGGGGGGATCTGGACAAGTTGTATAAATATGGCGAAGAATGTGCGCGGGGCAAGTATCCAGAGGGGAGCCAGATTTGACCAAGGGGATTATCGAGGTCAAGGATTCCTTAGTCAGGGGGGGAAAGGCATCAAGTTGTCCCTTAGGTGGAGGACACTGAGGGTCAACAAAAGTCGGGGAGGGTGAGGGAATGTTGGCTTTAATAATAGCAATCTTCTCAATAAAAAAATTATTTAGGGAGTGACAGAGGTCCTGGGAAGGGGAGGGCTTAAGAGATGTCCTATCGGAGAATGCCAAATTGTGGACTATCGAGAAAATTTCCCTCGGCCGATTCTCAGCTGTAAGAATCTTAGAGGAGAAGTAGGCCGTTTTTGCCACCAGAATGGCCTTCTTGTATTGAGCCAGAAGAGTGGTAAACTCAGATTTGAGTAAGGGGCAATAATTCCTCCTCAGGCACGCTCGGCTCGGCGTACCGCTAGTTTGGTGGTCTTAAGATCCTCGCTGAACCACAAGTTGGCATCCTTCTCCCGCTTTGATGTCACCCGCTTCAGCGGGGCAATGGAATCATAGCCTGAGAGGAGCCAGTGTTCAATAGCAGCGGCCTGAGAAAGAGTGGATAGGCCTTGTAGGGTGGGATAGGTAGAAATTAGAAATGTGGATAAATTCTCCGGATCCACTCGGCTCCATGAACGGACCCAAACATTCTTTGGGAGCGGGGGCCTAACAGTAGGATTAATGGGAAGGGTAAATGAAATCAAATGATGGTCAGACCAGGTGCAGGGTAAAATGGACAGGGAGTCTACCGGACAGTTCAAGGACCAAATCTGATCTAAGATATGTCCTTTGACGTGAGTGGGAGAATGAACGTGTGACACAAAATTGAGGGATTGAAGTGTATCTGAAAACTGTTTAGAGGATGGGCATTCCGCTGGATCTGAAGGCCAGAAGTTAAAGTCTCCCAATAATAAAATGGAAGAGTTATTGACCGTAAGTGTGGCAAGTACCTCTTGAAAATCAGAGAGAAAAAGTAAAGGTGACTGAGGGGGCCGGTAAGGGGGCGAGAAAAAGAAAAAGGGAGAAGGTCCACAGCTAGCAATTTAGCCAGCTTAGTGTTATACAGACGCGTCAGTGGGTGGTTGCGTTCATATGGCGCGTCTGAAGAAAACATGGTTCTAATGTTGCCCTGGACCAAGCATTTACAGGATGATAATGACTTCGTTGACCCAATTATGCTCGCTGGTGAACTTTTGCGCGTTGGTGTCTCACTCGCTCCAACACTCTTAGTGTGCCTCACATTGGGTTTGCTGCTGACAGGGGTACTGGGTGTAAGTGAAGTGTTTGACACGTCTTCTTCCTCCTCGTCATCATCAGATGCAACATCAACGTTTTCTTGACTTCCAATTCGGGCTTCCTTGATCGCCTTTAGGTGCGCAAACCATTGGACAGTGTGCTGTCTCCTAAGATGACCTCTCTGGCCTCCGGTACCATAGTTGGTACCTGACTTACCACGACTAACTGCAAGCTTACAAAGGGTACAAATGGCGAACTTTTCCCTTTTTGGGCAAACAGTAAAGAAGTCCCAAACTGGGGACTTGAAGTGTCTGTGGGGCCTGGAGGAGGCGGCGATACGGGTGGTGGTGGTCATGCTGCTAATGCCAGATGAAGTGGAGGGTCTGGATTGCCCAACTTTTGTACGTTGTGCACTTTCACCGCCACTAATTAAGGTCGAGGTGGATGGAGGTCCCTTCTTGTGAGAAAGAAATATGGAAGCGGTACGAGTTGGTGTACTTAACTCCAATGATTGTGGTGTTTCCACTGCCTCCTCGTCGACAACATCATCATCATCACGCTCAGCAGCTTTTCGGGCTAGGGTCAAAATGTCTGTTTGCTGCATGCCCGCTGGGGCTGCAGTGACCTTTATGATGACTGGGTCGTCGTTGTCAGAGTCTTCATCAGCAGCAGTATCCGCCACTTCTTGTTGAGCCTCATCATCACACTCCATAACTCTGAGGCTTTGGACGAGCTTCCTTTTACGCTTAACTACCTTTGTCAGATCATGTGCCTCACTCTCAGACGGCAGTGGTGCTGGTTCCCAATTTTGATCCGTATCATCAGAAGGAGGTGTGCTTGAAGAAGATGTAGACACCACCCTTGATCTCTTCCTTGCTAGGGGTGTGGAAGACAATGAATGATCATCAGGAGGAGTGTCTTCCTCAAATGATACCTCGCCTTGATTGTCGATTTCCTGATGTGCCCCTACTTCGGGAGGAACAACTATTGTGGGCACTTGTGACCCTCCATGCACCTCTGCTTGCGCATCTCCTTGCGCTGCCTCTCCTTCCACATGTACTTGCACATGTGATTTTTGTTGCGGCTGTGGTTGTTCAACACTCGTCAGATGAGTTACAACAACCTGTGTTGATTGAGGGACATTGCTGCTACTTTCTTGCGATGAGCCAACATCACTGGTCGATGGTGATTGAACAACTAGACTAAGTGCCTCTGCAGCACTGAAGGGCTTGGACTTAAGTTGGCGTGGTGGTGGTGGTGGCACTGAGCCCAATGGAGCGGGGGTGCTGCTCCCAGCTTGGTCCCCAGCAGATCCCTCTGCTGCTGCAGGCATACTTTTTTTTTACTCCCAAAAAAAGGGGCGGCCGGCACACCAGTCTCCTTGGTAACTTGCTTCTTCTGCTCCTTACTGGCAACTTTCTTGCTAGAGGAGCTACGGGTAACTTTTTTTGGGGCCATCTTCTTCAGAACAGCAGGCAGCAGTTGCACGAGTTGCAGAGTTGTCTGTGTCCAGACGTGACGTCGCGTGACGTTATGCTGCACACACACACCGCTGCAGGACTTCTTCCTGGCACTGGTGGTTCTCTAGAGTCTTGTGCACCTAAAAGCAATGGAAGACAGAGGAACATCAGTTCAGTTATACACCCCAAAAAATGGAAAAACACAGAATAATAAGCACAATCCCATGCCATCCATAATGTTTACATTCAAGACACCACACAGAAAGACTAGGCCCATGCAACACTCACTACCCCTGGGGATAATGGATGAAAAGTAGGCAAAATAAGTGCAGGCCTCAGACACTGCCTCTCTTCAAAATGGCCCCTTGCACTGCAAGCACATGTTGCCTGTACCAGCCAGCACTCAAGATGGCCACCACCACCACCCACATGGCCAGTCCACATCAACAGTACACCCCAAAAAAACAGAAAAACACCCAAAAATCACCACAATCCAATGCCATCCAGGATGTTTACATTAAAGAGAGTGAGACCCCACAGGCACACTCAGTCCATGCACCACTACCCCTGGGCAAAAGGCCACACCAGCAGCCCCAAAAAAACGACAAAAAACAGCACAATCCCAGCCCATCCATGGCCTCAATGGTGTTTAAATTCAAGAGGACACCCCACAGAAAGACTAGGCCCATGCAACACTCACCACCCCTGGGCAAAGGGCCCCACCAGCAGCCCCAAAAAACGACAAAAACCACAAAATGCAGCACAATCCTAGCCCATCCATGCCCTCAATGGTGTTTAAATTCAAGAAGACACCCCACAGAAAGACTAGGCCCATGCAACACTCACTACCCCTGGGGATAATGGATGAAAAGTAGGCAAAATAAGTGCAGGCCTCAGACACTGCCTCTCTTCAAAATGGCCCCTTGCACCCCAAGCACATGTTGCCTGTACCAGCCAGCACTCAAGATGGCCACCACCACCACCCACATGGCCAGTCCACATCAACAGTACACCCCAAAAAAACAGAAAAACACCCAAAAATCACCACAATCCAATGCCATCCAGGATGTTTACATTAAAGAGAGTGAGACCCCACAGGCACACTCAGACTCAGTCCATGCACCACTACCCCTGGGCAAAAGGCCACACCAGCAGCCCCCAAAAAACGACAAAAAACACAAAAAACAGCACAATCCTAGCCCATCCATGCCCTCAATGGTGTTTAAATTCAAGAAGACACCCCACAGAAAGACTAGGCCCATGCAACACTCACTACCCCTGGGGATAATGGATGAAAAGTAGGCAAAATAAGTGCAGGCCTCAGACACTGCCTCTCTTCAAAATGGCCCCTTCACTACCCCTGGGGATAATGGATGAAAAGTAGGCAAAATAAGTGCAGGCCTCAGACACTGCCTCTCTTCAAAATGGCCCCTTGCACCCCAAGCACATGTTGCCTGTACCAGCCAGCACTCAAGATGGCCACCACCACCACCCACATGGCCAGTCCACATCAACAGTACACCCCAAAAAAACAGAAAAACACCCAAAAATCACCACAATCCAATGCCATCCAGGATGTTTACATTAAAGAGAGTGAGACCACACCACAGGCACACTCAGTTCAAGCACCACTACCCCTGGGCAAAAGGCTACACCAGCAGCCCCAAAAAAATGACAAAAACACAAACATCAGCACAATCCCAGCCCATCCATGGCCTCAATTGTGTTTACATTCAAGAGGACACCCCACAGAAAGACTGGGCCCATGCAAAACTCACCACCCCTGGGCAAAGGGCCCCACCAGCAGCCCCAAAAAACGACAAAAACAACAAAAATCAGCACAATCCCAGCCCATCCATGCCCTCAATGGTGTTTAAATTCAAGAAGACACCCCACAGAAAGACTAGGCCCATGCAACACTCACTACCCCTGTGGATAATGGATGAAAAGTAGGCTAAATAAGTGCAGGCCTCAGACACTGCCTCTCTTCAAAATGGCCCCTTGCACCTCAAGCACATGTTGCCTGTACCAGCCAGCACTCAAGATGGCCACCACCACCAGCCACATGGCCAGTCCACATCAACAGTACACCCCAAAAAAACGGAAAAACACCCAAAAATCACCACAATCCAATGCCATCCAGGATGTTTACCTTAAAGAGAGTGAGACCCCACAGGCACACTCAGTCCATGCACCACTACCCCTGGGCAAAAGGCCACACCAGCAGCCCCAAAAAAACGACAAAAAACACAAAAAACAGCATAATCCCAGCCCATCCATGGCCTCAATGGTGTTTAAATTCAAGAGGACACCCCACAGAAAGACTGGGCCCATGCAACACTCACCGCCCCTGGGCAAAGGGCCCCACCAGCAGCCCCAAAAAACGACAAAAACCACAAAATTCCGCACAATCCTAGCCCATCCATGCCCTCAATGGTGTTTAAATTCAAGAAGACACCCCACAGAAAGACTAGGCCCATGCAACACTCACTACCCCTGGGGATAATGGATGAAAAGTAGGCAAAATAAGTGCAGGCCTCAGACACTGCCTCTCTTCAAAATGACCCCTTGCACCCCAAGCACATGTTGCCTGTACCAGCCAGCACTCAAGATGGCCACCACCACCACCCACATGGCCTGTCCACATCAACAGTACACCCCAAAAAAACAGAAAAACACCCAAAAATCACCACAATCCAATGCCATCCAGGATGTTTACATTAAAGAGAGTGAGACCACACCACAGGCACACTCAGTTCAAGCACCACTACCCCTGGGTAAAAGGCCACACCAGCAGCCCCAAAAAAACGACAAAAAACACAAAAAACAGCATAATCCCAGCCCATCCATGGCCTCAATGGTGTTTAAATTCAAGAGGACACCCCACAGAAAGACTGGGCCCATGTAACACTCACCGCCCCTGGGCAAAGGGCCCCACCAGCAGCCCCAAAAAACGACAAAAAACACAAAATTCAGCACAATCCTAGCCCATCCATGCCCTCAATGGTGTTTAAATTCAAGAAGACACCCCACAGAAAGACTAGGCCCATGCAACACTCACTACCCCTGGGGATAATGGATGAAAAGTAGGCAAAATAAGTGCAGGCCTCAGACACTGCCTCTCTTCAAAATGGCCCCTTGCACCCCAAGCACATGTTGCCTGTACCAGCCAGCACTCAAGATGGCCACCACCACCACCCACATGGCCTGTCCACATCAACAGTACACCCCAAAAAAACAGAAAAACACCGAAAAATCACCACAATCCAATGCCATCCAGGATGTTTACATTAAAGAGAGTGAGACCACACCACAGGCACACTCAGTTCAAGCACCACTACCCCTGGGCAAAAGGCCACACCAGCAGCCCCAAAAAAACGACAAAAACACAAAAATCAGCACAATCCCAGCCCATACATGGCCTCAATGGTGTTTACATTCAAGAAGACACCCCACAGAAAGACTAGGCCCATGCAACACTCACCACCCCTGGGCAAAGGGCCCCACCAGCAGCCCCAAAAAAATGACAAAAACAACAAAAATCAGCACAATCCCAGCCCATCCATGGCCTCAATGGTGTTTAAATTCAACAAAACAGTTGTATCATGCACCCATAACCAACACTGGTCCTACTGGATACTGTGGCTACCCGCAATATATTTTATTTAATGTTCTGAAAAAGTTCCAAAATTGTAGTTGCAGCAACTGTAATGCCCCAAACAAACTTACTTGTGAAAGTTGATTTCTAATCCAAAAGTGATCCAAAGAAAGTCAAAAAGGCCTCAAATCCAAATATCCAGCAGCACCCACAAAAAGTAATCCTTCCAGGTCAAGGTCCAAATGAAAGTGACCAGCACATGAAGAAAGCACTGGGAGGAGCCTGCTGGACAGGAACAGGAAGTTGGAGACTGTGGGGCACTTCCTTCCCCCCCCCCCCAAAATGGACTCCTTGCAAAAAAAAAGGCCATGCAAATGTCAACCTGAGGAGTGATTCTGATAAAAATCATCATTTTCTGAAGGTTTATCCTGTTTGCTGGTGGATTTCTTGTGCAGAATTGCTAAATCTCTATTTCGCGAGTGCGAGATTGTTCCTTTCCCCCGCAACTACGTGTTCGCAATTGCGAACTCTCGCGAGGCTTGCTGTGCAAGGTGGCAAGCCGCGATTACGTATTCACGGGCGCCAAACTCCCGCGGGATCCCGCAGCAAGATCCAAAATGGCGCAGCACTCGCAAAATATGATCGAGAAAAACAACTCGGCAAACGCTGAATGACGGAAAGTGAACGCCGTGCACCACGCCGCGCGCCGCAATATTGTATCACCAAGCAAAAAATCCGCCGCGAGCGAATTCACGGATTTTCGACAAATTCGCGAGAGTTCGCAGATTGCGAATTTGCCGAAAATCCAAAAAATCCGCGAGCGGAGCGGATTTTACGGCCATCCTTAGTTGTATTGTTGTTACGCTACGTAAAATCAATAAAAAATATTTAAACCGAAAAATCTAACTCTCTTGGTTGGAATAAATCCAATCTAAAATGTGTCCTGCTTTATGGGTAGAAAACGTAACAGAAAAGCCCTGGAATCCCGATCCTGCTATCCCTCCGAAAGAAGGTTAAAATCTCCCAGGATAGTAAGCTTGTTAGCATGTAGAATCCGAAATAAGAAATAATAAATAATACCACACATATGACTCTGTCAGCACAAAAGATAGCAAGGTTTATTGGAGACCAACAAACAATGGATTAACGTGCATCACGGTGACATCAGCAAAGTCACTGAATGTCCGAAGAGGTGACGTGTCTGACAGTTTTTATAGGCCAAAACCGCAATGGGTGTAGTATCATAACATACATAGTACAAAGTAAGCACAGTTCATTTGACCAATTAACAAAGGTCTAAGCAGTTGTATACCATTTAAGGTCCAAAACATACTGTTGCTGACCACGTGACCCAAGGGGGCAGCTTCTGGGACTTTCCGCTGTAATGTATGATATACGTCTGGTGCTTTTCCAGTTAATAATTGCAACATAATAGTAATGACCAGAAACATAATGCGAAATGAGATATGCTGAAATGTTCGTGCCTAAGCGAGCATCTTCCTTTGACACGTATCTCTTTTGAGCAAGCCTTGCGTTTCTAAAGCTGTTTCTCGGAAGCCAGGTTACAAGCGTTTAGTGCAGTGCAGTGAATATTATGTCAACTTAACATGACCTAGAAGCTTACTGAATTTGGTATCATAAAGAAAGATGGCTTCCACATGGCACCATCTGATACCAAATCACTATCTCCTAGCCCCTCACCTCCATCTCCTCTCCATCATCGTCATTAGTATGATGTTCGTGAGGTCCATGCCATTTATTATGCGGCACACAGCGTGCACAGCAGGATACAAAGGCTGTGCAGCATGCTGGACAAATCTGGATCATCACGCACAGTGTTATTAGTACTGTGATTATCACAATAATCACTTCCAATATCCATGATCCCCAGCTTGCTAACCATACCATTATGTTTTCCCACATGCTTCCTGTATGTATGCCATGGGCTTCGTCCCTAATGTCTTTAATCTTGTGTATTGCATCGTCTATATTGTGGCTGTTGTCAGGTATTTACGAACAGCACACCTACTTGATGATGTGGCAGACTCCTCCCTCTTTGGCCAGAATGATGTCTAACGCAACTCTGTTCTGCATCACCTCATGGCAGTCAGTTCTTCAGTAATATTTCCCATCCCTACTGCAGTTGAGTCAGCTAGGTCCTTGTTGTAATCCATATAATGACAAAAGGATTGTAAATAAAGATATGAATTGTATTGAAGAGTACAGAGATCAAGCGGTACACTGACTACAGGCAATCCAGATCTACCACATACTACAGTTATTCAATGGAACAGCTATGCCATGGAATCTTGGGCTAGCATTGTAAGATGCAAAGCATTTAAAGCTACAGATATAAATAAACATAAAAGTGTTCTTGAACGGTGTTCAAGAACACAACATATCTTCCTCCTTTATTAATATAAGATAAAAACTATATACACAACACATCTTCCTCTTTTATCGGTGTAAGATATAAACTATATGCACAAATACAATATGAGTTAATTAATATACTAAAGTCACATTCCATTAAAATATATATATATATATACATGTTCTTCAAGATACTTCAAGGTTGTCTGGAAGTTGTCCTCATGAATCTCCACATATATAATCATTCAGATAACTAGGAGGACCTCTTGATCTCTGAAGCCTTATGCAACCCCTATTTCCATCTCCAGCACCTTCTGATGACGTACTAGGTATACCACCAGAGGGTGTACTATATATACTGTTATTAACATTCAGATCCTCTGTGAACAAATGTGGATTGAGTCCATCACCTTCCACTTCACTCACCACTGTGTCTTTTGAATTCCCTCTCTTGTATAATGCTACTCTCCTCATGTTCCAACTTTCACCATTATATGAAGTTATATGTCTCCTATGCACATTTTTGACTTTATATGGACCCCTGAATTTAGTAAACCCAGCACCCACCCTTCCTGGCTTGACTTTTACGCAGTCATTAGGTAATATGCTAGTCTTCTGTGACACAACTTCTTCTCTTTTCTCTACCAGATTTGCCAAACCAAGACAGGTCTTTAACCATACTGGGTTCAATTTCAGGCTAATAGGTCGTCCTCTCATGCATACAAACGGAATCTTTCCAGTAACAGTGTTCTCAGTTGTCCTGTAAGCCCAGACCAATTCATTCACCAATTTCAAAACATCAGACCTACTCGCCACTGCCATCTGTATTGCTCCTTTTATCATGCGGTTCGCCCTTTCCACAATACCATTGCCCTGTGGGTTGTATAAAGATGGTCTTGCATTTTTTATGCCACATGATTTCAAGAATAAAGTCATTTCATTTGAAACTAGTTGAGTACCATTGTCAGTATTTAGTTTTGTCGGAAATCCTTCCTCGCCAAATACTTCAGATAATATTTTAATAGTACTCCTTGTTGTTATCTCTCTCACAAACTTCGCAACCAGCCATTTTGACATAAGATCAACCATAACTACACCAAACCTACATTCAACCCCCCATTCCTGTCAAAGGACCAATAAAGTCTAAACAGTCTGTTTGTCACGGTATACCGGGATCCTCAATTTTCCCTAACTCCAGTTGGCTTCCTACCTTTAATCTCTTTTCACCTTCAACACATATAAGGCACTTCTCCACCCACTCCATTATTTGATGATCAATGGTAGGCCACCAAAAGTGTTCTCTGACCCTCTTCTTAGTCAAAGACTGCCCTAGATGACCCTCGTGTGCTAATTTAAACACCTCGAATCTCAGTTCCACTGGTGGTATGATTTTATCGCCCTTCATCAATATAAATACCCCGTCATCTACAAAGGATAAGTCATCTAAAATTTTAATAAAGGGCCTAACTGCAATAGGAAAACAACTTTCTCTTTTCCCACCTTTTACAATCAAGTCTTTTACCACCTTCAAAGTCACGTCTTTATCCATACACTCTTTCCACCGGTCCTTACTTATCGCTCCACCACAAGCTGCCATAACATCATCAATTATTGCAATAGCACCTTCCCCTTGATACAATTCTACATTGGTTTTGTCAACTTCTTCCCATGGCAACGGTAACCTTAACAAAGCATCCGCTTGACAGTTTTTCCATCCAGCTAAATATTCTACCTTATACCTGTACTCTTGGAGTCGTGCAGCAAGTCTGGATAAGGACTTAGGATTTTGATTAGTGGTTTATGATCAGTTTGCAATATAAAATCAAATCCCCACAAGTACGTCCTGAAGTACTCCACCCCCCATGCCGCAGCCAACGCTTCTTTCTCTATAACAGAGTAGTTTCTTTCCGAAACCGTTAAGGATCTCGAAGCGAATGCCACCGTTTTTGTACCATGAGCATGCACCTGTGCAAGTACTGCACCTATACCTACCGCACTAGCATCAACTGTCCATACTGATTTTAACTTTGTATCAAATGGCGTAAGTATGCCAGCCTCACATATCTCCATCTTTATTTGCTCAAAGTTATCCTGCTGTTCTTTGAACCAAATAAACCTATTGCCTTTCCTAAGTAACATTTTGATGCATTCAGTTTTTTCTGCAAAATTCTTTAATAATTTTGCATAAAACTCTATGAGACCTAAGAATGACCTCAATTGATCTTTATCAGTTGGTGTCTGGGCCTTCTGTATTGCTTCCAATAAATCGCGCTTTAGTGTGACTCCCACAGCAGATAGAGTGTAGCAAAATACTCCACTTTTTCAACTGAAAACTTACATTTTTCTTTCTTGAGTGTTAAGCCAGCGTCCTCCATCCTATTTAACACATCCTTCAACACCACATCATGCTGTTCTCTATTCCCACCAAACACCAACACATCGTCTTGGAAATATACCACATTCTTAATTCCTTTCAATACAGACCCCATCATCCTTTGGAACACTCCAGCAGCCGATGCCAACCCAAATGGCATTCTTGTAAATTGGAATACCCCATCTGGTGTAATAAATGCTGTTAATTTCTTCGAGTCGTTATGTAATCTCACCTGCTGATACGCACTGCGTAAATCAAGCTTTGAAAAATAATTCCCTCCCTTAAGCAATAATACCAGTTCGTTGATATTGGGTAATGGAAAATTGTCTACAACAATATTTTGGTTAAGTGTGCGTAAGTCCACACAAAATCTAAAACTAATATCAGGCTTGCTCGTAATAACGACTGGAGAAATCCAACTCGATGTTTCTATTTCATCAATAATTCATTGTTGCACCAGCTCATCTAACATTCTTTTTACTTCATCTATAGCCACTATGGGTATCTTCCTCACTTTATGCTGCATCGGTAGCGCATCAGGTTTCAAAATGATTTTATAAACGTATCCTTTTAATTCACCAATTTTTTCACTGAACAGGTTGTTCATGCTGTTCACTATCGTTTCGGTATTCATCTCTTCTACTACCATTACTTGTTGTTTGGCCCTCGGGTTAATTATGGTATGCAGATCGTACTGGTGCGCCCAACCTAATATCGGTGGACCGCTAAACGCTACATATACTTTACCTTCCACCTCTCTACCCTGAAATTTTATTCTACTCACCATGTACCCTACTATATCAATTTTCTCCCCCTGATATCCACCAGGATTGATGTCTTTTGGTGAAAGTTGTACTTTCCCCCAATTCTCTTTGAATGTGGACAATGGAATGATGGTCCAAAATGAGCCAGAGTCATTTATCAACTCTGTTTTTTTTCCATCGATTTCAAACATAGCCTTGGGTCTATTTCTTCTCCCATACGCCATTGCCTCACTATCATTATTTGCACAAATGCTATCACTATCTACACACAATATTTTGTTAACCCCCTCTACATTGCACATTGAGAATTGTTCTAGCACTAAATCATTGACTACCGATACCTTTTGTCTACTATTTGACTAGCACATCTTAAAGAAATGGCCTCTTTTACCACACTTCTTACATGTTTTGTCTAATGCATAGCATCTCTTGTAATCTGCTGTATGGTACATACTGCCACATCTAGTACACATTTTCTCTTGAACCTTTTTTTGTTCCTGTAGAGACCCTGGTATCCTTCCACTTGAATATGTTTTCCTACCCCCATTATCATTGTTCTTATACTGACTAACAGCAGCCACATCTTCACCTTGTGTTATACAACACACATTGTTTGAAGAAGTCTTCTTTCATGCAACACTCCGATTGTTCCACAACCTTAGCTATGTCAATTGCATTGCTCAATGTAGGGTTCTTTGCAGCCCATAAACGCTCTTGCATTTTTTTGTTACAACACTGTACTATCAACTGGTCCCTTGTCATTTCATCTCTCATGTTTCCAAAACGACAATTTATTGACAAGACACGGAGTCTCGTGACAAACTGATCTATTGTTTCATCTTGCTTCTGTGGTTGCGTATAAAACTTGTGTCTACACATTGCTATATTTACTTCTTTGGCATATTGTTTTTTAAGCCTAGCCTTCGCCTCATTGTACTCATTACTAATTACTCTTCCATCACTATCTACTGCCACAGGCAGGAATCTGAATGCATGTTTCCCCTCTTTTCCCAATGTACTCAATAATAGTGCCTTCTTTCTTTCAGCACTATAACTTTTCCTGTCAAGAGCTATGATATAGTTTTCAAAGATTGCTATCCATTCCTCCCACTCTATCGGAGGTTCACCTGCTCGTTGAAGGAACAAAGGTGGTGGAACAACAGTGTTAGCCTCCATGTTTGATACTAGATTACAGTTTGGATGGCGGTGGGTCTTGAAATCCGTCCACAGCTTTTCCGCCGCGGTCGCCTTCCGACCGCGGCGGAAAAGCTCTAACATGGCTGGCGGTGTCTATCAGACACCGCTAGCCATATTAGGATGGAGGAAATCATATTCTTTTCCACTGCGGCTTTTCCGCCGTGGAAAAGCATACGGACATTCACTTCGGGGGCCCGTTGCGGGCCCCCTTGGTGAAGGGGGAGTGGGGGGTGCACATGGGGAGTACCTATGGTACCCCCCTGCATTTGCGTGCACAAAGCAGCACGCACCGCGCGGTGCCTGCCGCTGTGTGCACGCAAATGCGATGCATGCATTTTTAACATTGCGGTGGGTGCAGCTTGAAGCTGCACCCGCCGCAATGTTAAAGATAGAGGATGTGACCGCCACCCTGGCGGTCACATCCTAATCTGCACGGAGGGAACGCCGCAGCCCATGCGGACGTTCCCTCCTCCTTTGGGGTCGCGGACGGACTCAAGTCCGTCCGCGATCCTAATCGACCCCTAAGTGTTTTCAATCGTCGCGACAGAAACGTTTCTCCTTTTAGGTTGTAATGCGCTGGTTCCTTTCACCGTGAATGTTTTGTTTGGGTGATGTTTAAGTTGTTGCTCGGTTACGTCCAAAATGGCCGCCAGTGACGTTTTTACGTGCCCTCTATTGAAACGGAATCACGTAGCTCACGTTTTAACCTTAGTGACGTCGTACGTTCTATGCGTTGTTCATATCACGTCTTGTTTCTAAGGCAAGTCTCGAGATAAGCCACTCGAGATATGCAGGTATTAACGTTACTGCTGCTCCCCCGTTGATTTAAATGGTGCACTTCCTCTTTTCATGTGTTCAACAAATTCCCATATGTATCCAGTAGATACAATTACAGCAACTCTTTCCTCTCTCTCCTGGCACACGTATCGCAGTTACAGTAGAGGCATCGCTGACTCAATATTAAATAAGTAAAAAACAGAATCACTTGTTCCAATTAAGTGAAATCGCTCATCCAAACTCAATTCAATCGGACATACGATCCACACCTTGACGAGGACTCATCTTTTCCATTAAAAAAAAAATCACAGTACCTTCTTATGAATTCTATTAAGTCAGGATATCGTCTCAGTTGTCCATTGTTTTCCCAATTGTTTTTTAATCAGGATATCTTCTTATTTTTCTCTTGCTTATATTCAGAACTCCCTTCTTCTGTTAAGCTCTTTAACTTTGAAATGTTCTTGCACACGCTGTTAATCGTCCATGAGCATGTGGGTTCTCATTACTTAAAAAAAAATAATAATAGTAATAATCCTTAATAAAATATTACCCTCTGTACTCTTCTAAATTAAGTCCAGGTTAGTTCCATCGTCGCCAATTGTTGTAATCTATATAATGACAAAAGGATTGTAAATAAAGATATGAATTTTATTGAAGAGGACAGAGATCAAGCAGTACACTGACTGCAGGCAATCCAGATCTACCACATACTACAGTTATTCCATGGAACAGCTATGCCATGGAATCTTGGGCTAGCATTGTAAGATGCAAAGCATTTAAAGCTACAGATATAAATAAACATAAAAGTGTTCTTGAACGGTGTTCAAGAATACAACAGTCCTCAATCATTCTTGCTAACCATTGTATTCTCTGTGTGGTGTAGACCACTCCTGCACCAGGGACCATCTTCCCAAGATCTGTCATCACATTGTCTACCCATTGTCTACCCATTCTGGCATCCTCCTAACTCTCCTTGGCTGTTGGCCTTCGTGTGTGATCTGTACAATGTCAGCAAAATGTGTCATTTGTGGTATGATGGAGGCAAGATAACAGCTGCCATACCATCCTGTTGGCAGGTAGAAGTATGCCCACTGGCCGCATACAAAGAATAGTCCCTTGTATCCTACTAGTCCAGGTGAGGATCTCTGATTATTATTTTAATCCGAGATAGCTTTGTTATGTGTGTGCAGTTACTCTCGCCAACGAACATTTTCCTCGTCAATTCCCTTTATTTTGTTTATCCTGTCTTCAAAACCCAACAGTTCCTTGTTCCCTCGCGCCATTTCTGCTATAGTGTACCCGAATGAGAGACAATCTTTCCATGCGTCTTTCTGCAATAACTGTTGTATTGAGCAGATTTTTCCCTTCTGTAATTTAGGTATTCATTTTGGGGGTATCACCTTGTTATTCTGAGAACAGGAAGGGGCAGAAGGGAGTTGTTCTACTCTAAATCTTGGTACCTTCAACTCTCCTTCCTTCTTTGTCCCCAAGTTGTTCCAGCCTGCCCTTCCTTTCCATCCTTCATTCCTAGAAGTCTTGTCAAATGTGTCTAACATTTCCTTTTCCCTTCTTGCTGGTTTCATATTCATGCATGGCGTTCTCCTTTTCCCAGATACTTCCGCACCCTGTTTTGTAGCAATTCTGTTACTCTCTGGTGGTGCAACTGCCACTGACATATTATGCTGGTTGAGGCGCAGATCTTGCATTAAAATGCATCTCATATGTTTGGAAACCGGCAGCACATTGTAGCTCATGCTGTTCTCTGTGTCTGTTGGCAAGTGTGTGCAAACATAACATCCAGATATGTTCATTATGCATACATACATTTTTAGCATTTTAACATATTGATTTCCATTATATTCGTCCCACAATTCCCTTTTCCCTCCTTCTTTAATGCCAACCCTTCCCAAAGTGTCTTCTATTTTTTTTTCACCATTAGTCACAATTTGATCCCCCTCATCCCCCTGCCGGCCACTGATGAACGGTATTTCAATGTCTTTTGCAAATATGATTATCACTGCAGTCACTATTATCGTCGGTACTGGTGTCAATATTGCTCCTAACACTGATGGCCATTTTCTGTCTGTTCTTTTCATACTTGGCATTGTTCCTTTCTTTTACTTGTTCAGTTAATGTCCCTGATAAGACCAGATCCGATCTCTTCTATTGCATAAAGCACGCAATCCAAAATGTCAAGGCGTATGTGTGCGATATCTTGTGCTGTTGTTTGATGTCCAGAGGTGGGAAACAAAATGTTTTGCAAGATCAGGTCTCTTAACCCACTCAATAATGGAGGATTTGGCACAGTCAATTCCAGCACGCAATTTAAGTTTATTCCAGGACATAATAATCCTATATGAATTATTAATTGTGACTCTTCTACTCTCACTTGTATAGATCTAAGCCTTCCGGATCTTGCTGCTGGCATTAGTCGAAATTGTGGTCTACTTAAGGTCTACTTAAGTGCTTGCATACCCGTAACCAAGCGTTCAATTCAGTTCTTTGAACTTCCAAAGTCTTTTCCTTGATATCTAACTAGCGGGTGATGCACCGCTATGTGCCTAATTGGAGCATCACCGGCAACTCTAACTAGCGGGCGCTGCACCTCCTAGGGGTCTATTGGTGCAGAAGCCAGTCAACCATTTAGAAGGAAACGTTGGTGCCTTGATGGTGTACCGTCAAAGGTTACTAGCACATGACAGTTGGCACTCTCTAGGAAGGCTGCCGCTACCGACGTCTTGGGAGGGATGATACCCAGAGGCCTGGACTTATCGTGCGCAGCAAGTGACTGCCTCTGGTATCTTATGTCTTCTGTTGGAGGCCTTGCCTGCCACGAGCAGGTATCTACCTCTTATTTTCCGTTGGTCTTGACTTGGGTGGTGGATCGAAGGTTGTACCTGAGCGGTGCCTCAGATGTCACTGGTGGTGCTGTTGCAGCTGATTCTCTGCTGTCTGGTCCTTTCGCTTTCTTGGTGTGGGAGCTGTGAATCCAGGATGTCAGCCCTTGGCACTTGACTGCTGTTGCTGTTGTTAGAATTATCTGGTGTGGTCCCTTCCACCTTGGCTGGAGGCAGTGCCGTCCGGTGTGGGCCTTTACCCAGATCCAATCACCAGGCTGCAGGTCATGTGGCGGTGGAGTTGCTGCTTCTGGAGGAGCCTGCAGAACCTGGTGGTGAACATAACGTAAAGTCTCTGTTAATTTCTTGCAATAACATAAAAGCAGGTTGCCTGTTATTGATAGGGGAGCTGTGGACATATGTCCTGCAATGTTCATGGGGCGGCCAAATACTATTTCGTGGGGGCTGAGATTTGGTACCCTATGTGGTGTGCTTCTCATTGCCAGCAGGGCTAGTGGTAGTGCATCCACCCATGAAAGTTCTGTTGATGCGCACATTTTCCCAATCTTATTCTTCAACACCCCATTCTTCTTCTCCACCGCACCCGCTGTGGGTGGGTGATAGGTGCAATGTAGTTTCTGTGTGACCCCAAGCCCCTTACATATTTCCCCTGTCACATGGGAAATGAGCACAGGTCCGTTGTCGGAGCTCAGAAGGGCTGCTATTCCAAAGAGTGGGATAAGTTCCTGTAGGAGGCGTTTAGCAACAGTATGTGCAAAACAGTTCTTTGTTGGGTATGCTTCGGTCCACTTACTGAACATGCACACAATTACCAACACATGTTTGTACTTGTGGGCTGGGGGCATGTCAATGAAGTCCAGCTGGAGGCTCTCAAAGGATCTGTGGGGCGGTAGAAAATTACCTGGTGCAGTTTGTGTACCCTTCCCAGTATTGTATTGTGCGCAAACGATGCACTGCCTGCAAAGTCTTTCTTCTATTTGGCGAAACTTGCAGTTGTACCTGCATTGGGAAAATAGTCCAATCATACCGTTTCTGCCAACGTGTGAGGGACCAATAAAAAGGTGTGCCATGGAGGGGAGAATGGATGAAGGTAGGCATATTTTCCCATTTGGCCCTGTCCATAATCCCTCCTTTGTTTGCACATACCCACTCCTCCTTTTCATCTTTCTCCACTTTGCTCTGAATGTGTATTGGATCAAAATGTAATGAATCATTCATAGTCTCTGTGTTATTGCTGTTGCCTATCGGTACCATAGCTATCAGTGCTATTCTCTTTGCTTCCCTGTCAATGAATGCATATCCTTTTGACACATAGTCTTTTGCTGAAATGTATGCTGCACATTTGATTATAGCCACTTTTGATGGTAGGAACAGGGCTTGGAGGAGGTCACTTATCAATTGGGTGTGTTGTATTTGTTGGCCAGCTGAAGTGAATAATCCCTTCATTCACCACAGCTGGCCAAAGTCGTGGACCACTCCGAAGGCATAGTGGCTGTCTGTGTATATGTTCACTCTTTTTCCTTCAGCCAATGTGCATGCCCTCGTTAGTGCCACGAGTTTGGCTGCTTGTGCGCTCTTGGAATTTGCCAGCCTTCCCCCTTCCAGTAATTCATTAGCTGTCCCCACTGCATAGGAAGCCTGCAAAGTTCCTTTGTCATCCCGAAGACAAGACCCATCTACAAACAAGTCCCCTTGTGGATCGGGAAGTGGTGTGTCTTTCAAGTCTAGGCGCACCTTTGTGTGTCTGTCAATGGCTAGTGCACAATCGTGAACTGCATCACCTGATTGTAGATCATCCAGCTCGTGCTTTGTTGGCAAAAGGCATGCTGGGTACAAAGTGGTGCATCTCCTGATGGCAATGTGTGGAGCTAACAGTATCAGTTCATACCTAGTAAGTTGTGCATTTATTAGGTGCTGGGTCTTAGTGGATGTGAGCAGTGTGTCCACCGCATGGGGAACATGCAAAATCATTGTGTGTGCCAGCACTATGCTTTCAGACTGTTCTACTGCTAGTGCTGCTGCAGCCACTGCTCAGAGGCAAGGCGGGAGTGCAGAGGTCACTGGGTCTAGTGTGGCTGAGTAGTATGCCACTGGGCAGTAGTAGGATCAATGCTTTTGACTTAACACCCCCATTGAGCACCCTCCCTTCTCATGGCAGAACAGGTGGAAATATTTGCTGTAATCTGGGAGGCCTAGCGCTGGTGCTCCACTCAGTTCACTTTTGATTTTGTTGAATGCCTTGTCACAATCCGGTGGCCAAGGTACCAAGTGTGGGATCGCTTTTTGTGTTAGTGCTTGTAATGGCTTTGCAATGAGAGAGAAA
Source organism: Lissotriton helveticus (assembly GCF_964261635.1). Lineage (NCBI taxonomy): Eukaryota > Metazoa > Chordata > Amphibia > Caudata > Salamandridae > Lissotriton > Lissotriton helveticus. The sequence continues at coordinate 2,051,846,840 of NC_136063.1, read as the reverse complement.
TTGGGGATCCAGTGACGACAGTATCCCGCCACCCCAAAAAGGCCCGAACCTCTTTTTGTGTGCGTGGTCGGGCAAAGTGGGTGATGGTTGATATCATGTCAGGTAGTAATCTCCAGGTCCCTTCAGAGAGTTCCTTGCCTGGATACTTGACAGCAGTGAGGCAGAACTGTAGTTTCTTTGGGGAGATTTTGTAACCTTTCAGTGCCAGATGGCACAGGACTGCAATAGTGTCAAAGATAGCTTTATTTGATGCCATTAAAAGGACCATATAAGCACAGCATAAAAAGCATACAAGTTTAAAATTCAATTATGGATTAATACAAAATAGATTACATTTAAAAAGAAAATACAAGCAAATATCATAAGAATGTAGGGACAGAAAGCAGGTGCAAACTAGAGCTTTCTCTATCCAAATTCATTTACCTCAGTAAGTTACAGTTCAGTTACACGTAAAGTGCTTGTGCGCAGTGCAAAATTCATTCAGGCCAAGGATCTACATCTAATAATGCATTTTAAAAATTAAGATACAGCACTTATGGTCGTTTCATCCTGAAGCAGAAAGATTTTATAAAGTGCCGGTCTACACTGTCTCAAGCCCCAGAGCTTTAACAGGGGAATTAAGGGCCATATGTATCAAGCTAATTAGCATTCGCAAAGGCCGAAATTCGGCGAATTTCGGCCTTTGCGAATGCTAATTTGACAAATGGTATGTATGTAACACTTTTGCTACAAAATAAGGAATCGCAAAATTTGCTATTCCTTATTTTGCGATTGCACTTAAGGAATTGCAAATTTAGCGATTCCTTAAATGCAATGTATCAAATAAAAATTTATGCAAAAATGCCCATAAGGATTCGCAAATTACCACCAACTTCTAGTTGGTGGTAAGTTGCGAATTCTTTTGAAAAAGCAATTTATTTAAAATTCAAAGGTGGCATATGACGCTCATACATGCCCTTAGGGCATGTATGTGCGCCATATGCCCACACATGTCATTTTCAGGGGTGCAGCAGGGTGTTCTTGTGACACCCCTGCACCCTTGAAAATATTCGCAAATATCCCCTTCATTCCTATGGGCCTCCTGGCCCATAGAAATGAATGGGAAAATTGCGATTAGCAATTTGCTAATCGCAATTTAGGAATGTGTAGGAATCGCTAAAAATAAGCGATTTCCTACATACATACCGTTTTGCGATTTCTAAATAGCGATTCCTTAAAATTCGCTATTTAGAAATCGCAAATGGTGAGGATGATACATATGGCCCTAAATATCTTTTTCTTCCCCAACCTAAAAATTTACAAAAAAGAATACAATGAATTGTAGACTGTACAGAATGATTATCACATGGGCAAATAATTAAGTTTTTTAACCAATCATTTATGGCTTGAAAAGTAACCAGCCTGAAATAGGTACCCATCCTCAACCATGCCAGAAGCATTCTGTCATAGCTGGCCAGCTCGGGAGACAGATAAAGCTGCCAGCCAGAATCCTGCATTAATGAATTGTGATGCAGAACCGAGGTCTTCTTCCCCTCAATAGACCAACGTTGGTCAGCCAAAAAGACAGAACATTGTTCTTTTAACATTTTTCTGGATATGGAGGATAGGGATGCAGGCGTATTATAAAATTCCTGATGCCCTATATTTATTAGGAATTCCTTGACATAAGAGAGCCACTGTATATTTTTGGACCCCTCATGTCGCATACAGTCTATGATAATCGCCCTATTAAAATCGGTTTCAGAGGAGGTCCAAATTTTATGCCAAAGCAACACAGGGCTAATCCTGATTATATCAGAAATATAAGCCATAGCCATTTCCATGTGGCAGGCATAAGTTGAGGTAGATCTGGGGACAGCTAGCAAATATCTGAGGAAACTGTTTTCCTTCATCTGGATTTCCTGGCAGTCCAAAATGCCCCAGATACCAGCTCCATAGGTAGCAGTCGACACACATTTAGCTCTATAAATATCAAGCAGAATGCGTGTTGGCCTACCTCCCAGCTTATTGGCGAACTGTATAAGTGCCCCAATAGCACGTGAGAAAGCTAAACACCTAGTAGTTTTAGCTGTAATCCATGTCCCTTTTTTATTAAAAACAACCCCCAAATAAGAGAAGGTACTAGTATTTTCTATCTTTGACTGATTTAAAAAAGTGTTACAAGCGACCTTATTTTTTGATGTGCAGCACATAGGGGGGTTTTCCCAATATTAATTTTCAGGCCCCTAAATCCCATCTATTGAAAAGCTAGCTAACGCCTTCTGGAGGCCTAATTGGGTTCTTGCCATAATGGCCGCATCATCTGCCTAGAGCAGAATGGGGACTGCGGCACCATCGATTTGAGGGTACTCCACAGCCAATTTTGTTAAATGGTCAGCTACACTGTTAATATAAAGATTAAAAAGAAAGGGTGCAAGGATACATCCCTGGCGTACACCCTTCATTATTAAAAAAAATTCAGTGCATTCACCTTTCTTACCGTGGCGCACCTTTGCCCCTGCCCCTCTGTATAATTCCTTGAGAAAGTTTCGAATATTTACATCAACGCCCAGAGTTGCCAAGGTGTCCCACAGAACGTCGTGACTCAGACAGTCAAACGCTGAACTGAAATCAACGAATGTTATGAATAAGTTTCCCTTTTTGGCCGTCTTATATTTTACTATCAACATTGCCAAATGATGTCCTTGTTCAATGGTACCCAGACCAGACTTGAAACCGTATTGAAATTTAGATAAAACACCCTCCTCATTGGCCCATATCTGTAATCTGTTTAAAATGACTCGACCTGCTATTTTCATTAGGGAGTCGAGCAAGGAGATGGGGCGATAACATTTTGGATCGTTTCGATCATCCTTTTTAAATATAGGCACTACAATCGCATCCTGCTAAGTGGAAGGAAATCCGCTTTTGTTATAACTATTTAACACGTTGGTCATGAGCGGTGCCCAGAGAGCGATGTTGGCCTTATAAATGTCAATAGGGATACCATCTGGACCTGGGGCTTTACAATTAGAACTTTCTATAACGACCAGTTCCACCTTTGATAAAGAAAAGACTATATCTAGTGGAAAGGAAGGTTGGGAGACAGACTCTAGGGTAACGGGCTGATCAGTACTAGAGCTACCCAAATTGACCGAGTCAACTTTCTTGTAAAGCTCGGCAAAATAATTGACCCAGACAGTCTCCTCAATGGCAATCTCCATGATGTCACATTTCCTTTATACGAAAAAGGGGGCGTTTACTGCGCGCCAAAAAGCGGTTTTATCCCTTAAGGAGCACGCCTTAAGCAAGGCTCCCCAAGCTGCCTCTTTCAGTGCCTTTTTTCGTTTCTGCAGAGCAGATTTGTAAGTTGCTCTTGCACACTTGATATCTAGGGGATTTCTAGGCACAATCTTCAGAGTTTTCTTTAAATGGGAGTGTGCCTTGCTGCAGTCGGAATTAAACCATCCCTCAACCTTAGGGTTATCCCCTCCCCGTATAGTCCCTGTTAATTTACTGCTGATCTGAAGGGTGATTTTTTGAAATGCTGCGGTAACCTCGTGTGGATTTATGTATTCCCCAAGACAGATCATAAAGTCTGAAAAATAGTCTACTACCAGGCTTTGAAGAAACCCTATGGGGTCCACCTTACTGCACTTTATTGAATAGCCATTAGTTCTATTCAAAGAAATCCCGTGCCTATACAGGTTTTCTGTTACATTAGGTGGTTGGCCACAACTCACCCCCCAGCTAAAAGTTGAGCTGATAGGGAAATGATCACTAAGAGCAATGTCCTCTGTTTTAAATGTTAGGACATTGCAATGATAACTTGTAGTGACCAGAGTGTAATCAATCACCGACTTTATTCCCCTGCCATTAAAAGTTGGTTGAAACTTGTCCTGAGGGATACAAAGCTCGTTTACAAAGCCCAAGTCTTGCTCAAATAACAAATTGTTCAGCAAATTCCCCAGCGTAGAATGCTCAAAATGAGAACATGGATCTCCCTTAAGGTTGACCATGCCACATATAATGAGAACATGGATCTCCCTTAAGGTTGACCATGCCACATATACTGCAATAGTGTCCTTTGTACATGCGTCTTTTGATGGTGAGGCCAGTAGTAAATCGTCTGTGTACTGGATAAGTGTGAAGCCTTCCTTTAGCACCAGGGAGTATAAATCTGTTTTCAATGCATTTGTGATGATGGAGGAGGGCTCTGTATAGCCTTAAGGGATCCTACACCATGTGAAATGTTTAGACCGGAAACTGAAGGAGAAATATGATTGGCTGTCAGGATTCAGGGGAATGGTGAAGAAGGCGGAGCTCAAATAGAGCATTGTGAAGTGTGTGGCTGTGACTGGGATATTGGACAATATTGTTGCTGGGTTTGGAACTATTGGGAAAGAAGGTATCACTATTTTGTTCAATTCCCTCAGGTCTTGTGTAAAAAGGCATACAGGGACCCCATCCGGACTCTTGGATGCTTTCTTTACAGGGAGTATGGGTGTATTGCATTAGCTAGAGCGTATCTCCCTTATTATTCCCTGCTTTAGGAGGTCCTGTATTACTGGTGCTATGCCCTACTCCCCTTCCTTTGAAATTTTGTACTGTGGTACCCTCGGTAGGGGGGCTCCTGGCTTCAATGTAATCTGTACTGGTGGGTAGTTCAACACCTGTCCTACATCATTTGCACTGGTAGCCCAGACTTGGGGTGGCACAAAGTCGCACAACTCTGAGGGTATGACGGGGTCAGTGCTGGTCATAAAGCCGTGTAGCATCAGACCATTAGGCCTGCTTTCCAGAAAGACCCCTGTTGGTGAGCAGTGTATAGTGCATTGCAATTTACAAAGCAAGTCCCTACTTAGCAAGTTCACTGGGCAGAATCTGCTGAGGATAAACTGGTGGTTAACAGTTATGGTGCCTACCCTTAGTTGCAATGGCTGTGTGAGATATTCATCTATTGGTTGTCCTGTCATTCCGGCTGCCGTAACCTGTGTTCTCGAAAATGGTGCCTCAGGCGTCACTGACGCTTTTAGCATTGATCTTTGACCTCCTGTGTCTATCAAGAAGGTTACAATTTTGCCCAAAACTGTCCCCTCTACATATGGACCTGATTGATCCACTGTTATGGCTGGAGCTATTAGGCAGTCTTCTACTTTCAGGCATTCCTAGAATAAATCTTGGGGTGGCGGTGGGAAGCCATTGTCCTGCTGTCCCCACCCGTCCCTCCCTGTCCAATCCAGCTGTGTTGGAGGCATGTCGTTGGACATGTGTCCATGCTGTTCATTTTTCCTATACTCTGTCAAGGTACTGATATGTTAACATCTTTCTGTACACAACCCTCTTATACCAGAGGCCGAGAACTTAAAAGACGCATTAACTCGCATAACCTATCTAAAGTTATGGACTTAGTTGTACGTTCTCGTAGGATTAACCCCTGACATATAGAGGAAGGGGGAGTGGCTCTACATTAGACTATGTTTTTGTATGCCCCCTAGTTGAAAAACTGGTGACCTTTGCTGCGGTGACACCGTCTGATTTTGGGGATCATAACCCGATTAAAGTAATACTAAAAGCAACCAGATGGACTATCGCTTATAGCGACTGTGTAGCAGCAAATTTATCAGTCTCAACAGATAATGTAAGATTATGTTGGAAAGGGGCAGACAATGCAGAAGTCTTTAAGGCACTGGCTAAAAACAACATGCCTCTGATCGAGTCCTGCCTTTCTCTTGTCTCAACACCTGAACAGATAATCGAGGACTTTGGTAAGATATGTCTGACTGTTAAAAGCTAATGCCGATAAGCGGATGTTGGAAATCGCACTCCTGGTTTTAGTTCAAGTTTTTTAGGTATGTGGTGCACTTGAGGTGAATCTCCCTGGGCTGGGGATATCAAAATCCAATTGCGTTGACTCCCTTGGGAATAACGTCCCCTCAACGCACTCTGGGAATTGCTTTTTGGTTTTTCTTCAAATGAGAGTCAACAAAGTTTTTTTACGATTCTGATTTTTCTTTTATTCAGGTGGTTCATGTTATTGTTTTCATAACATTTTTGTTTTGATTAAATATTTGCCCAATGCATTTCGGGCTACTGCCCTTCTTCAGGGGACTGATTTCTGTAAGTGACCAAGTAGCACATTTTAGAAACTTGTATATATACATAATGTTAGCATCCAACATTTCATGCATGCATCAAAATAAAAGGCGAGATTGTCTAGAGCAGAATAATATATTCATGCTGGTATGTAAATGCAAAAGAAAACGTGTTCGGTGAATACCAATGAGAAAAAACAGCGTTGGTCGGACAGTTAAAGTGAAGCGTTTTCAAGAAGATTGAGATTGTACACCTTAGTGTGGTCATTCGTGAAGCATAATGCGTGCACATTGAAAAGTGAATGGAATTCTGACCTGCATTGTCGGTATATCATTTTCGTGTACGATGTTGAGTACCCTGTAAAAAACGTGACTGTTTAATGAGTGATTCGCTGAAGCTGATGGGCGAATGTCACATGACCGATCTTAACCTATCACGCAATAGGAAACACTTTAACTTATACGCGACCGCCCGAGGCTGTTTACACCTCGTCTATCCCGATTCTTCGACCGGAGAACCTCCCGTCGCATTACACGGGTAAGCCTCTTTATTGCAGAACCCAAAACCGCTTTACCTGACATTCGCCCATCAGCTTCAGCGAATCACTCATTAAACAGTCACATTTTTTACAGGGTATTCAACTTCGTACACGAAAATGATATACCAACAATGCAGGTCAGAATTCCATTCACTTTTCAATGTGCACGCATTATGCTTCACGAGTGACCACACAATCTCAATCTTCTTGAAAACGCTTCACTTTAACTGCCCGACCAACGCTGTTTTTTCTCATTGGTATTCACCGAACACGTTTTCTTTTGCATTTACATACCAGCATGAATATATTATTCTGCTCTAGACAATCTCGCCTTTTATTTTGATGCATGCATGAAATGTTGGATGCTAACATTATGTATATATACAAGTTTCTAAAATGTGCTACTTGGTCACTTGCAGAAATCAGTCCCCTGAAGAAGGGCAGTAGCCCAAAATACATTGGGCAAATATTTAATCAAAACAAAAATGTTATGAAAACAATAACATGAAACAATCTGAATAAAAGAAAAATCAGAATCGTAAAAAAACTTTGTTGACTCTCATTTAAAGAAAAACCAAAAAGCAATTCCCAGAGTGCGTTGAGGGGACGTTATTCCCAAAGGAGTCAACGCAATTGACTGTTAAAAGCCTCATATCCAAACCTCCCAAAAAGGTAGCACCTGTCCCTAGTTGGTTTAATCGAGACTGCTCGAAAGCAAATAGGAATCTTCGCAGGGCCCTAACCACTGTCCCGAGATGCCCTATAACGGTTAGGCAGGCCAGAAACAATTACAAGGTAGTAACCAAAATAAGGAGAAATGAAGTCCTAAAGGAGCGCTGGGACAAGCTATCCGACGACGCCAATTTAAATAATGCTAACATCTTTTGGGTGGCAGTGAGGGAAGTGCGTTCCATGGGGCAGTCCCTGACACCTATCAGTTACAATATAACTAGTGAGGCCTGGGTGGCCCATTTTGCAACTATTTACCGTGCCCCACCTCCATCTGACCCAACCCCTATTTTTAGTAATCCTACACCTATAGACATCGACATTTCAGAGGTAACTGAAGCAATTAACCAAAGTTTAGGCAATAAAGCCCCCGGCCCGGATGGGCTGCTAATAGACTTAATTGAATGGAATCCGGCGTTTTGGGCCCCCTTACTTCCGAATATTTTTAACAATTTGACCCTGGCAAAGATCCCAGAAACTTGGGCGAGAAGTGTAATAGTTCCGATCTTTAAAAAAGGCGACAGATCACTACCTTGTAACTATCGACCCTTCTCCCTAATAGACAACACCCTTAAAATTTTAGGTAGAGTTCTTTATAAAAAAATCTTAGATTGGGCAGAGGAAACTAACATCTTGGGCCCTTGTCAGCTGGGTTTCAGGAGTAAGGTGGGAACAAGGGAGCAATGCCTTAACTTGAATTTAATTATTAGTAAATATGCTATTGCTAAGAAATCCCCGGTCTATATGGCCTTCATGGACTTGTCCACAGCTTTTGACCTAGTTAATAGGTCTAAGCTGTGGGCAACCCTTCTATCCAAGGGTCTGGACGAAACTCTGGTCAATTTCCTGGCTTATTTGCACAGAGATCTTAAGGCCCAAGTAAGAATGGGGGTGGGAGGAGAGGTCTCAAGGTTTATTGATATTGGCAGGGGGGTCAGACAGGGTTGTGTTCTGGCCCACCTGCTTTTTATTATAGATATCAATGACCTGAACGCCTCCCTGAAATTGGCCACCCAAGACGTCCCATATATTAACAAAGTACCCATTCCTGCATTGCTCTACGCCGATGACGCAGTTTTAATAGGGCGCACATCAAATTCTTTACGCCTCCTTGTCGAAGATTTTAATATTTTTATGAAAAATCTAGACTTACAAGTCAATTTAAAAAAATATTTTTTAATGAGCAGTGGCCCAGGCAAACGGGCTATACGCCCGATTGCAATAGACGGCCATAAGATGACGGCGGTAAAATTCTTTGTATATTTGGGTTTGGCCTTTGCTGCGAACAGCTCCTGGAGTGAGCACTTATCTCGCGCCAGGAGCAAGTTCTCAAAGGCCAATAACTCGATTTTAAGCATCCCTCGCCCTAAGACGATGGGTGCAGTATTAGCTGTCCAAAGGATTTATAAACATCAGTGTACCCCGGTAGCGACCTATGGCGCTGAGATATAGGGGACGGCCAGCTGCTCTGGTATACAGCAGGAGGAGAATAGATTCTGCAGAAAAATACTGAATGTCCCTATTTCAACCTCCCATTACATATCTCATAAAGAGCTCAATATTAATTTTATTTCTGATTTTATCAGGGCTCGCCCAGCACTTATGTGGATTGCTGTATGGAAGAACGAAGCAGCCACCCTGACCCAGTCAATCATTAAGGACTGCTTAGGTTGTGCTAGGGGCCTAGATATCCCGTGGTTGGGTGGAGTGTTGAGCAGTTTGCACAGTATAAATATGGAAAGCATTTTTGGGACCCTTCACTTGCTGCTTTAGTCGCAAAAAAGGATATGCAGAATGCTCAGTACTCCTTATATAAGACCGAGCGTGAGGCAGTAGAGGTCAGTATAACTACTGTGCGTAACTATATGGCCATTGAACATTATAGGCACCCACTCCACATCTATGTGTTACTACCGATGACTCGCTGGGAGACAAGTTTATTGTTCCGTTTAAGGGCTGGCACAATTCGTTTTGTACTCTCCTTCCCACTTGGTTATTGTTCTAATTTAAACTCAATCCCGTGTCCGTGGATGGGAGGAGTGAGCAATCTGTAAAGCATTTTATATTCTCCTGCAAATTTTATATCAAATATTATAAACAGTTTTTATGCTCGTATTTTAATAAGAGAAGACCAATTAGTTTAGAGGCAGCATTTGATTCCATGTTAACTTTAGATGATGAGGAGCTTATTTTTCGCACTTGCACTTTCCTAAAAACTGCAGTAAGGGCACGCAGATCCATGGTTGAAGACTGAAAGTAATGTAAATAGTTTTGTACTGTGATGATCTTAAATTTTGCACTAAATCACTTATGATCTGTATAATGAATGTATTTAGACTATTTGACTGGTTAAAATTTTAATATGTATGTAATGTATTTTATATTGTGCTTTTATGGGTACTGTGGTACCCGAATAAAGATTGACTGACTGACTGACTTTCTATACTCTGTGTGCTGAGTGTTTTGCTGGTTTTGTTGTTGGTCCTGTCCCCTATTCTGTGTGGGCCTGCCTTTAGCATTTGATGCAGTTTGCACTGATTGCACAGTGCGGATAAGCATCCGGCACTGTGCAATCAGTGCGAACAGTATTTTGCACAGTGTACAGTGTAGCGCTACTTCGCAAACTACGCCCAGGCTTAGTGTTAAGGCTACAGCGTCTGTCTTGCGCTGTTGAGTTAGCTCAGATGATTTTTCTGTGGGAGTGGAGGGTGAGACTGTTGTGGATCTTATTCGCCTCATTAGAAGGTCTTCTAGTACTGAGTCTTCGCCTCCCTTATCTTCCTTTCCTCCCTGCTTTTCTTTCTTTCTTTCTTTATTTATTTATTTGCTTTTATAGCGCAGGACTCGACCCCCTGAGGGGTATCTCCGCGCTTCGCATGCTTGTAAGTAAAAAAGTAGGGTCTTGGGTGCTGAGTCGTTTAGATGTCTAAGCTTCCCTAAAGAGGTAGGTTTTAAGTGCCTTCCTGAAGGAGAGAAGATTGGTGTTAAGGCGCATGTCTAAGGGGAGTTTGTTCCAGAGGGAAGGTCCAACATAAGAGAGGGCACGTCCACCTTGCCTTGCCTTTTTTATGAATGGAATTTTTAATAGGAATTGGCTGTTGGAGCACAGAAGGCGTTCCGATTTGTGGGTTTGAAATAGCTGAGTCAAGTAATGAGGACCTGATCCAAAGAGACTTTTGTGGATGATACAACAAATTTTAAATTTGATTCGCTGGCGTACAGGCAGCCAGTGAAGCTCTTCGAGAAGGGGCCTAGATGGAGTTCTTGGGGGAACATTGAGAACCAGTCTGGCCGCAGTGTTTTGGGCCTCTTGGAGTCGGTTGATTACATGTTCATTTGCTGAAATGAGGAGGCCATTGCAGTAATCCAACCGACTTATTACAAGCGCCTGGACTAAGGTCTTTCTGTAGCAATCTGATAGGTAGGGAAAAACCCTTCTCAGAAGACCAATTGTCCGAAAACAGGATCCAGTCACTAGATTAACATGGTCTTTTAGGACCAGGTTCTGGTCTAATCTGACTCCCAAGTTCTTAACTGATTGTTTTGGACTTGGAATGGGTCCCAATTCCAGAGGCCACCAGTCTGGTGACCACAGAAGATTTGCGTCCCCAAACAGCATAACTTCTGTCTTGCCCACGTTACACTGGAGGCAATTATTGGCCATCCAGTGTGATACCGCTCTCATACCCTCAGCAAAGGAGTTCTTAATTTCTGGAGTTAAGGTCTGAAAGGGGAACAGGAGCTGGGTGTCGTCCGCATACGACACAGGGGTAAACCCATACTGCCTCACAATGTCAGCAAGGGGGGCCACATACACATTAAATAATGTGGGGCTTAAGCATGAGCCCTGCGAAACCCCCTTGGTGAGCTCCCTAGAGATGGAATGAAAGGAGCCCAAGCTGACGCTTTGTGAGCGGCCTGTGAGAAAACTCTCCAGCCAGGACAGAACTACGCCTTCGATCCCCACCTGCTGCAACCGCCCGAGAAGAATCTCATGAGACACGGTGTCGAAGGCTGCAGACAGGTCTAACAGCACCAGAATCATGGAGCCTCCTCTATCCTGTGTCATTTTGATGTTATCTGACACGGAGAGGAGTGCAGATTCGGTGCTGTAGTTGGGTCTGAACCCTGATTGAGAGTGGTCCAGGCCTCCTGTAGCCTCAACAAACCGTGATACATGAGTGTTTACATTTTTTTCGGCCAGTTTGCTTAAGAATGGTAATAAGGAGATTTGGCGCAAGTTGGATATTTCTGACCAAGGCAGGGTCGTGTTTTTATGGATGGGATTTACTACCGCCTTTTTCCAGTCTTGGGGGACTCGTCCCTCTTTGAGAGATAAATTGATGATCGTCTGTATCATGGGAGACAGAAGATTGCTTATTAAGGCCGTTGTTTTTGCTGGAATGAGATCAAGTGGGGAGACGGTTTTAGTGCTACTGATCAAGGATAGGATTTCTGTTTGACTGATTTCAGGGAACTCAGTTAACTTAGGTTGGGTATTGTCAGAGGGCCTCAGAGTATTTTTTTTAGTGTAAGTCCCAGAGTTTTTAGCCATTGTGATCTTTTGATAAATGGTCTCAATTTTTTCCTCAAAGAAGAGGGAAACATCATTGCATAATGTTTGGGTAAATTCATCAGGACTCTCACAGGCCAAGGGCTTTACAAAGGTCTGTAAGATCCTGAACAGCTCACTGGAGGAGTTCCCTGCTTCTGCTAACTGTGATGTTAGGCTGTTCTTTTTAGCTAGCCTAATGTTTTTGTAGTAGGAGCTTAGCGGTTCTGAGTGATTTTTCCGTCTCTCTTCCGTGTGTGTCTTTCTCCATACCTTTTCTAATTTCCTACAACCTTGCTTTTCAGTCCTCAATTGTTCTGTGTACCATGTCTCTTGTTTCGATATTGGATATTGTTTTTTTTGCTTCAATGGGGCAATGAGGTCAACAGCTTCTTTAAGGGTTGTGGTATATTTAGAAATAGCTGATTCCCCATTGTCCAATGCTGTGATAAGTGGTTCCTTCCATACCTTCTGGATTTCCTCTACTGTGACCTTATGCCATTGTCTGCGCCATATAGGAGAAGCAGATAGTTTTTTAATTGATTTTGCTAATCCAGGAAGAGTGAATTCAACAAGACAGTGGTCTGACCAATTAACTCGAGTAGGGGGTCGACTACATAGCTTAGGGCCATTAGAAAAAATCAAGTCTAAGGTATGTCCTCCTATATGAGTGGGACCAGTGTTTTGTAATTGGAATCCTAGTAAGGAGAGGTCTGACAGTAGGGACATGGTTTCAGGGAGGTCGGGAATGTCAACATGAAAATTAAAATCACCTACTAACAAAAAGTTTTCTTTGGCTTTTAGGTGTTGTGCTAGTAATTCTGTTAGAGATAAAGTAAAATCCTTACTAGGCCCAGGAGGGCGATGGGTATACTCCCACAATATCCATTTGTACTCTTCTCCAATCCTCATTTATTTTCTGCTTACTAATCTCGTTTAACACCTTGTTCTTGACCTCAAATAATTCCCTGTGGACCTTCGATTTGACATCATTAGTTGCGCACTTGTCGCGCAAAACCAAATCCCACTAAAAAAATAACCCCCATTCTGCTGGCCTTATCTTTTTGCCTTTTAATTTCAACATTTGTCTCAAATATGACAACTTTTTGATGTTGTACGTTCCCTGAGGCAGGAACTGTAAGTACGGTCTCCTAGCAGTCAGGTCATGCCATTAATGTATAAATATTATGGAGGACAGTCCTTGGCTTAGGGCCACATTGTATGCCGGGGAGTCTTTAAGGGGGGCTGGCTGGCTGCTGTCTAAATTATTTTTGCAGTGTGTGTTTCCCATTGTGAGAGATGAGTGTGGAAAATGTGTGAAGCGCAAGCACTAACCTTCCTCGTAGTTCAATGGCAATTCAGATGCACCAGACAGATGGGTGGGGTCTCGCGCTATACTATGAACAGACTACACAGTAGGTAGACGAACGCTGTCATGTACTTCTCAGCCACTCTCCAGCTGTTGGGATAGCAGAGGGAGCCATTCATCAGGCAAACAGACAGGTCAATTGATTCAAGTTCACCCAAGCTTTTCATAAGTAGGAATGAGAGAGAGTTCTGGGTGCTTATTACTGGTGTCCCATGAACGGAATGAATGGTGACAGGAAAGTATTTTAGAAGAAAGATTAGTAATTCCATCTCCTTGCAATCTTCCGTTATCCCATAATCGGACGGAAGGGGTGGCTAGGCGGCATTGAAGCCACCCTGGATGGAGCCACGGGGTCCAGGCAATCAAGTAGATAGTGCAGAATGGTGAACTCTTCGTACAGTTCAGGCAAACACATAAAGCATGGAGCGAATTCTGCCGACCCTGTGTGCAACGCTGTCAGAGAGTCTGTGTGTTGTAACTATGTGCAGTGTTATTACACTAATCCCAGTAGAGTAACAGGGGAAATAGGAACAATATTATTGGTAGGTCAGCGGACATCAGGAACAGGACACAAAGAGGGGATATTGTACAATACAGGGCAAATATTAATAAGTCAGCCAGCCAGTCCATGATAAATGGACGGTAATGTAAGAGGACATTTGGTATAGTGGCAGTAAATATTCGATGGGTGCTTATTGTGTTGTCAGACAGTAAACAGCGTCAAATGTCAGTTACATAGCGTCGCAATACCCAAAGAAAAATGATGTTCGACTAATACTAACAAAACTGTACAACCCTAAGTATACTTGGCCACAATGTATAAGAGGCATATATCAATACAACAATAGAAAAACGCAAGGAACCCAAGAATCACAGACAATAGGACAACTGATACTCCCTCCTCTCTGTGCCTAGGTAACTCTCTAGGCACAGCTGGAGACCACCTCTGGCGTCCAGCAGGAGGCAGCACTCCACTGGGTACCCGGGACCAGTGGCGCTGAGGTGAGTTAGCTGGATTCAACCCTAAGTTCATGGACCCTAAGGACTGGCGTCCTGAGAAACCATTGCAACCACAAGAGGCACAGCCTCACTGGCCACAGGCTCCACGATATCGTTCCAGCACGAGTAGGATGTGCAATGACAGGGGTGCAATAACCTCCACCACCTGGACCTGGGGAGCAAAACTGCCACAGCTCTAAAACGAGGGCCTACCTACTACAACCCAACCCGGAGGACCTAAAATCCCCAATCAAAACTCACTGGTGTGTGTTGAGTCTGGCAAAGCTTACCAACCTCTGCTCCAGTCAATGGGAAGTAGCTGTGAAGGTCCTCCACCCCCATCGGCCGGGGACTTTCTGCTAGCAAGACAGGGGGTGCAGTAGGTCATCCTCCTTGGTACCTCATCAGCTAAGTGCTGGCTAGCACCAGGGAGTCACTGCGTGCAGGGAACTTGCAGAGGGACACCGTCACCGGCCAGGTGGGGAGGGTATCCGGACCAGGAACTGCAACGTAGAGCAAAAATACATTTGTCGACAATTAAGGCAGGGAGCGGCAGCAATGTCAGAGGTCAAGAGGCACACACGGAGCAAGAGAAGAAAGTCTGGGGGCACCGTGATTGAGCGCTGACATTAGACAGGAGTACAGTCCTCAGCGGAATGGTGACAGACCGAAAAATTAATTATAATAGCCACGAAAAAGGCACAGAGGAAAGTGATACGTACAGCTGCAATTACAGCCATTGGAATTTCCCATAAGCTGTGGAAGATATAGACAAGGCACAGGCAAACTATCCCTGGCATGAGAAGAGGAAAGGCAGAGGGAGAGTGAAGAGCAAAGGAGGGTCATTAACTGGAGACCATTTAAGTTGTGCTGGGAGAGAGAAGAAGACGCAGGAACCAGAGATATGACGAAGTCAACTTATGAGCAGACAGTTCACCAGCATCCAAGGGGGGCGGAGGAGAGAGAAAGACAATTGTAAAAGTTATCAAACCTCGGGTCTCCGAACTCCGATGGAAGCTGGAGTCCAGCTGCCAGTCTGTGAAGTCGTCAGTGATCCAGGAGCCGCATTCTCACACCAAATGTAGAAGCTGAAATAATAAATAATTAATAATACCATACATACGCTTCTCTGTCAGCACAAGAGACAGCAAGGTTTATTGGAGACCAACAAACAATGGATTAATGTGCAGCACGGAGACATCAGCAAAGTCACGGAATGTCCGACGAGGTGACGTGTCTGACAGTTTTTATAGGCCCAAACCGCAAAGGATGTAGTATCATAACATACGTAGTACAAATTAAGCATAGTTCATTTGACCAATTAGCAAAGGCCTAAGCAGTTATATATCATTAAAGGTCCAAAACATACTGTTGCTGACCACGTGACCCAAGAGGGCAGCTTCTGGGACTTTCCACTGTAATGTAAGATATAAGTCTGGTGCATTTCCAGTTAATAATTGCAACATAATAGTAATGACCAGAAACATATTGCGAAATAAGATATGCTGAACTGTTCGTGCCTAAGCGAGCATCTTCCTTTGTCACGTATCTCTTTTGAGCAAGCCTTGCATTTCTAAAGCTGTTTCTCGGAAGCCAGGGTACAAGCGTTTAGTGCAGTGCAGTGAATATTATGTCAACTTAACATAGCCTAGAAGCTTACTGCATTTGGTATCCTAAAGAAAGATGAAATTGTAACAATTCTAATTGTTTTAATTCTAATCATATGCCTGATTATGTTAGCCAAAATACTGCATCTTAGAGCATGTCGTTGAAATAAATATTTTAAACTTTATTGTGTCTCTACTTACTCAGGTTGTGGACTTATATAAGAAATGCAAACAAAAGAGTGTTATTGATTCCCACCATTCCTGAGAGTATTCTAAGTTGCTTGTTCTGGTTTGTCTAATCATTGGTAGCTTCGCAGTAGGAAGGAGAACGGATGAGACACTGATGCTAGTTAGATAGGGATTCTGGGTACTGAGTTTCTGGTACACCACAAGTCACTGAGGTCCTGGTTTCCTACGCACAGTTCTGTGCACACACAGAATCCCTGCAAAACAGGTGAATTAAAAAAGACCAACAGACCCGCCAGCCACACAAAGTTTTTATTCTTGATTTTGAAATAGCCTACTCCACACACTTCAATGGGAGTAGCAATAGCTTCTAGCATGAAACTTAGATGATCTCTGAAAATAATGGCAAGCCCCTCCCCCCCTCCAGAGAGTTCTATCCAATCTCACCACCCCATACCCTGGTGGTGTAGCAATCACAAAATCTGGACCAGAATCCTTCTTGGCCCAGGTCTCTGTCATAAAAAGACAATCCAAACGCTTTGTCTCAATGAACTCATTAATCTCCAGGCTATGTTTATTCAGGGAGCAGGCATTCACCAGAGCACAATGGAGTGCTTCCTTGGTCCATAAAATCCCCCCAGTAATATCTTTCAACTTAGGGATATCAAAAGCCCAGTTGCAGGAAGTACCATGAGCCACCCTCTACCTTTGTTTGTGGAGGCTCGCATTCAATGTATTAACTCATAAATTCCAAGTGTTATCTACACACTTCAGGTTTTTCTAATGTAAAAGGGAATTAACCAATTTTTATTTGAGAAAATGATGACCATGGTTTCTGTGGTTATTCATCTGTATTATTTGTCAGTATTTCTTATCATATGCCGGTGACAGTATAATTAACAGCATAAGTGAGGCAACGAAGTGCTCTAGTGTGAAGAACATATAAAATATATACACAAAAGACACAAAAGACACCAAAAAAAAAGTTCACTGGTTCTATGTATGAATGATAAAGAAATGTGAATATCACATTCCAGCAAGCCAATTAATCAATAGTAAAAGCAACCAAGTGAAACACATGTCGACGTTTCAACCCCTGTTGAGTTATAGGGTCACCTCAGGACAATTTTCATCTGACTAAGTCCCAACATTGAGTGGCCACAGTCAATAGTCCAATATCTGTGATATCTCCGAGTCAACCACCAATCCCAAGTCGTGGTTCCAAATTCATCGATCAAAACTGGCATAGAACAATCTATCTGTGAGGATATTCGTTTTCTCAGGTCCTAACTTTGCGGACTCCAAGCCAACGTCTTGTTATCTAGATCAAGTTGCGAGGAGTGTGACAAGCATTCGTCCATCTCCATCGACCCCCAATGCCGAGTCATGATATTTGAGGAATTCAGAAACAATTCTTATTCTACTGTATTGACATACATCCTACGTAGACCTTCTCAGTGATTACTCAATACACCTTGCACCTTGGAGTATATTAATGTCTCTTTAAATTATTTTCTCCTAATACTACCAATCCTTCTCTTTCTTAATGTATAATCAGAACTTAATAGGGAGCTCTCAGATGATATCAGGAGTAGATACACAGTTCAAGTGATGAGAAGAGCACGAGCTCTTATAGGTGTGAGGTGAACATTTATATTGGTACCTATGCAGGACTGTTTTAGGAATTGTTCTTTCTCAAAATTATGCTTTATGTTATGAACAGTGGACAATTATTAAAGATTCATATGTATATGTTGTCCAATTCAGTGCTTGCTCTTTGGTTAAAAAAAAGTAATTTATTCACAAAACATGTTGCAATACTATACAGGACAATCAGGAGTTGCAGAGACTGGGTTGTAATCCTGTTTGTGATCTTTAGTGTGGAACTACACCCTCCCTCAACTAACCATCTAACAAAGATGCGCATTGTCTACAATCCTCTGTGTAGACCATGGTACAAGGCACTGATTATGCATATGTTCAGTACCACAAAGCACACATGGGTACATCATTTCAATTTGGTTTCACCAATGAAAAGTTCCTAGCTATCATAACGGAAAATGACAATTCTATTAAGGACACAGAGGCAAGGTTTAGGCTTTTCTTTGCACGCTTTATTTTTCTCCAGCAGCATTTAAACAAAACCATCTTCAAACAAAACTACATTTCCCATGAGTACTTGGGAAAGAGAGAGAAAAACAGTCATCCAACAAGAGGGCTGGAGCTTTCTATAATGGTCCTTGTCGCCTCTCTACCTTCCTCTTTCTTCCTGTGACACAGCTGTATTCTCCCACAGTTCACTCCTCTTTATTGGAATCTGTCCCTGAAAAGAAGTATGAGAAATATATCCATTATCCATTTCCAGTCTGAATGGCAGACAAAACATCAGTGTATGACAAAGAAATATCAAAGGCAACAATTCATTGAACATAAATTGAGCTTTATCATTTTCCTCTTTCATAGAAGTAACTCTGAAGGCACTGGGTGGGTTATGAAATGGATGTAGCCTACATAAGTATGTAGGTATACCTGAACATCTGTATCTGTTGGGCTAATCCTCGCCTCTGTGTCCTTAATAGACTTTGAACTTTCCGTCACAATAGTTAAGAAATGTTTAATTCTATGTCAGGACCCGGAGCCGAGGATTGGGGTAGTTCAAAGCATCTCCACCACTAGGGTTGCCAGGTCAGATACTGGCTTAAAGTAGAACCTTTTAAAGGTTGAGTCCGAGGACCAGTCCACTGCATTGAGGATGTCCTCCAGTCTGCCCCCAAGACAAAGGGTTTAGATGCCATAGCTCCCCTCACTCAGTGGACTCCTAAACACGAAGGGTCAATACCCGCTTCTTGCATTACCTATCTGACCCATCTGGCAATCACAGGGGAGGAAACCACCCTATGAGGTTTGGTAAGTGCAATGAGCTATTGTCTCTCATCATGAGGATGTAATTCCTCTGTTAGTGCCTCATATGTCTTCAGCGTCTTAACCACACATAGAGGCTCATTATGATCGCGGACGGACTTGAGTCCGTCCGCGACCATAGAGTAGGAGGGAACCTCCGCATGGCCTGCGGAGTTCCCTCCTGTCCGATTAGGATGTGACCGCCACCCTGGCGGTCAAATCCTCTATTTTTACTACAGGAAGAAAATGGTCCTCTACCGAACAGGCACTGCATTGAAACTGCCTGAAATGAATGGTGAGCTTGCTCGCTCTCAAGTGTTGAACAAAAGACTCAGTCCAGTACTCAGTCCTTCTAATGATGGACAATGTGGCAGCGGTACGTTACATCAACCATCTCGGGAGGAACGAAGTCCAAAACTCTATTTGCGGCTTCAAGCTGCACCCGCCGCAATGTTAAAAATGCATACATTGCATTTGTATGCAGAAAGCGGCAGGCACCGTGCGGTGCCTGCCGATTACTGCATACAAATGCAGGGGGGTACCATAGGTACCCCCCATGTGCACCCCCACCCCCCTTCACCCAAGGGGCCCGCAACGGTCCCCCGCAGTGAAGTTACACATGCTTTTCCACGGCGGAAAAGCCGCCGTGGAAAAGCATCTCTTTCATGCCATCCTAATATGGCGGGCGGTGTCTGATAGACACCGCCAGCCATGTTACAGCTTTTCCGCCGCGGTTGTAAGTCAACCGCGGCGGAAAAGCGGCGGACTGAAACTAGGACCCACCGGCCATCCTAATGTGGCGGTGGGTCTTTGGTGGGTCCGCAGAGGATTTTCCGTATCCTCCGGGCCGGCGGTGGCTTCCGCCGGCCCGGAGGATGCGGAAAATCCTCCATCATAATGAGCCCCATGATTTGGGAACTTTATGAAGTGAAGCATAAGAAACAATTCTTGAGTTACATTTTGTACGTCTCAAAATATGAAAGGGAACCCCATCCAGGGTGAATAATCTACCTGTAATGTCCAGAGCACGGACATCCGAGAACCCATGACATGAGACTAAGCATTATAACATTGCCAATTTTGCTGACAGCTGTTTCCTAGACAGATATTTATTGGAAGGCCACAATTTAAAAAGGCGAAGGACCTTGTTCATGTCCCACAATACTGAATACCTGGGCTCCGGGGGCAGAGACAGTCCAATGCCCCTCACAAGTTTGCACACCAAAGGATCTGAGATCGCAGAGCAGAAGGTATTTATCGATCTGTGTGCTAAACCTGAGGAAGCCAGATGCGCCCGAAAATTCTAATATATTGACAACAACCGCCCCCATGGATCCACTTTGAGGCGGACACACCAACCCAGCCATCTAGACCATGCTGAACGATATCTCTTAGAAGTGCTCTCTGTCTATGCTTTGGCGAGTAGGATGGCAGCTTCTTCTAAAATGGCTTGGACTTTCACCATTTGTGGTAATCCTCCAGGCCATAAGATGCAGAGAACCAGCTTGGACCAGCGGGTGCAGATTACCCTGGGGATCCCGGAGAAGATCCGTAAAGAGGGGTAGAGGGATTCGAAAATCCCAGGAAAGTTCTGTTATCACTGGAAACCAGGCTAGACCTCCAAATTGGGGTCACCACCACCAAATCCACTTCCTGCCTGCGCACCTGCCTTGTTAATCTCATCAACATTGTGAGCGGGGGGAAAAGCATACGCCGTCTCCTTGCTCCAATCCTGCAGGAAAGCATCCGTGGCCACAGCATTGGGATCGGGACGCCAACTGCAATACCTTCGAGGTTGGCAGTCTAGGGGAGATGCAAAAAGATCTATGGAGAAGGGACCCCATCTCTTCTGGACTTGTTGGAACAACCGGGGGTGTAGTTTCCACAAAGAGACATCCCTCCAATGACGGGAGTGCCAGTCCGCCACCTAATTAGATCAACCCAGTAGATGTTCCGCTGTTAGCGAGATCTGGTTGGCTAAGCAGTAACCCCACAGCATGCACGCCAGGTCTAATAGGGTTTTGGACTTCGTTCCTCCCGAGATGGTTGATGTAACGTACCGCTGCCACATTGTCCATCATTAGAAGGACTGAGTACTGGACTGAGTCTTTTGTTCAACACTTGAGAGCGAGCAAGCTCACCATTCATTTCAGGCAGTTTTAATGCAGTGCCTGTTCGGTAGAGGACCATTTTCTTCCTGTAGTAAACTCCCCACAACAAGCTCTCCAACCTGATCCGCTAGCATCCAACTCTATCACCAAGTCCGGTTGGTAGCCGAAAATTGCTCGGCCATTCCAGGCATCCATGTGAGCAATCCACCATTGCATTTCCACCATCGCTTCCAACAACAATGGACAACTTGGGAGCACATCATTCCCTTCCAAAGATCAGACATCTTTAGATGTATTAGGGCCTGGTATTGGAGAGGCCCCCGTCATATGGCCTGAAAGGAAGTGAGGAGTCCCACAAATTAAACAAGTTGCCGTAGGGACTACTGAGGCTTGGCCAATGTCATCCTGAGTTTGTATTTGATCTTCACCATCTTGCGCATCAGTCAACTGAGGGTGGCCGTGACTGAGCCTATGAGGAAACCTAGAAATTGCGTGAACTGAGAGGGAATGAGGGCCGACTTGGCCGTGTTGATCACAAATCCGAGAGATTCTAGCAGATCGATGATCTTCTGCAGGATTGCGGAGAGACGCTCTGGACATTGGTTCATGATCAATATATCGTTGAGATAGACGATTATTCTCACCCCTTGAGTCCTTAAGTATTAGAACACCGGTCTCTTTAGCTTGGTAAAACACCAAGGAGCGGAGGATAGGCCGAACGGAAAGGAGGTGAACTCGAACACCTGAGACCTCCATTGGAACTGTAAAAACCTCCTGTGAGGGGGTAAATATGGGAAATGCCAAATAAGTGTACTACAAATCTATTCTCACCATCCAGTTGCCTATCGGTAGGAGATCCCTGCGAATATGGATGCCTTCCATCTTGAAGTGGTACAAAATGGGGTGGTGATGGACGGAGCATCTGAACCAATCAAACACTCACACCCAGTCAACAGATCTGGGTTTAATCCATCGCCGTTCTTTAGCCCACTCTGCCACCCCAGTTCAGACATGGCCATATGCAAATCAGTATGACCCTGTGCCTCATGGGAACAGTCCAGCCCGAACTGCCAAGCCATGCCTTCCCTGTACTGGAAAAAAGCTTCAGAGGAAAGGTTTCTGGCATTTCAGCCGTCTTCAGCCCGGCTTGCTTGAATCCAGTGGCAAAGTGAGCAAGGGACTCACGTCTGAGCATACCCTGCCAATTTATGGCGAACAAAGTGGTACAAAAGGGGGTGGTGATGGACGGAGCATCTGAACCAATCAAACACTCACACCCAGTCAAAGATCTGGGTTTAATCCATCACCGTTCTTTAGCCCACTCTGCCACCCCAGTTCAGACATGGCTATATGCAAATCAGTCTGACCCTGTGCCTCATGGTAACAGTCCAGCCCGAACTGCCAAGCCCTGCCTTCCCTGGACCGGAAACAAGCTTCTGAGGATCGGTTTCTGGCATTTCAGCCGTCTTCAGCCCGGCTTGCTTGAATCCAGTGGCAAAGTGAGCAAGGGACTCACGTCTGAGCATACCCTGCCAACTTATGGCGAACACAGTGGTACAAAAGGGGGGGTGATGGACGGAGCATCTGAACCAATCAAACACTCACACCCAGTCAACAGATGTGGGTTTAATCCATCACCGTTCTTTAGCCCACTCTGCCACCCCAGTTCAGACATGGCCATATGCAAATCAGTCTGACCCTGTGCCTCATGGGAACTGTCCAGCCCAAACTGCCAAGCCATGCCTTCCCTGGACCGGAAACAAGCTTCCGAGGACCGGTTTCTGGCATTTCAGCCGTCTTCAGCCCGGCTTGCTTGAATCCAGTGGCAAAGTGAGCAAAGTGAGCGAGCAACTTATGGCGAACAAATTGGTACAAAAGGTGGTGGTGATGAACGGAGCATCTGAACCAATCAAACACTCACACCCAGTCAGAGAATCTTGAAGTGATCGTAGACCAGCCACTCGTTCAACTCCTTTAAATTGATGATGGGACGCTGGCTCCCTTCCCTCTTCTCTACGAGGAAAAGATTGCTCAAAACCCCATTGGGATGTAAGGAGAAGTGAATGATCGCAACTTTCTGTAGAAGTTGGTACACCTCTAAATCTAACAATCTGACTTGGTCCAGGGAAAAGGACAGGGGTTTGGGTGTGCGAGGTTGGGTCGGGGTACTGTAGAAATCTATCTGATAGCCTCTCACCATTTGGAGAATCCAAGCATCTGTGGAAAGAGCCTCCCAATTGCTAAAAAATTAGATCACTCTGCCCCCCACCTGAGGCCCGTCCAGGTTCTGTACTCTCACCTTGGGAGTTGTTAAAGTTGCTGTTACCCCTGGAACCTCCCCGGGCGCCCCTTGCATGGGGGGTAGGATCTTGTTGGGTAGAAGTTCACGAACTTAGAGGAGTCCTGCGTGAAACCACGTTTTATCGATGTCTGGGTTTTGTCGAGGGAAGTGAATGTATTGACTAACTTGCTTAGTTTGCTTATGACCGGGTCCCCAAACAAGTTACCCTGAGCCACCGCACCGGCCTATGAGTTCGCAAGTTCCCCTAATTTGGGGTCTATCGTAATGGGTAACGACCTGTGCGGTTCAGTTTAAATCACGCAGTTGGCATTCCCCAGAGAGATTACAGCTCTCTGGGTCCAGCTGGAGAGAGTGTTGGGGGGAGCCATCGCTCCAGATGCTTTTGCATCTTCTGATATATCCATGATCTTTGCTAAGGGACCTGCTACATCCAGAAGTTTATCTTGGTAGAGGCGCTAGAACCTGTCAATGCCCTTTTTCAGGCCGCGGACACATGTTGCGAGGAAGGTACAAATGTTGCGAGAAAGGTAGGCATCTTGTTGTCTATCACCAGTGTGAGGCCTACTTTGCCCTCCAACGAATGTCTAGGGTATTCTGCCCAGAGGCAGCATCTCACCTTTTTATCCAGGGGTTTCCTGAGCCTATTTGCCATGTATGGGGCCACCTTGGGCGCTGGACACCACTCCGCCAAACGTGTATTAAGTAGATAATCCGAGTCCAATAGATCTGTTTCAAGAGTATTCATTGTATCTGCAGTGGTGGGGTCAAGAGTAGTCAAGGAAGCAGTGAGCGGGTGCCAGGGGCATCCCAAGTCCCCCTCTCCATCCAACATATTAGGGGAGTTGTTGGACTTGGCCCATTTTCCCGAAATATTTCTATTTTCACCCCCCTACTTGAGGATGTCTCCCCCATGGTAGAGAGTGGTATAGGCCATGTGTGGTGTGAGATGCCCTAGTAAATGTAATGCCCTGGTGTGCACACTTGTTAACCCCCCATTGTAAAAATGCACCCTGGTCAAATGTCGCTCTTAAAATGGATGCCATGGCTGTTTGGTGGGTTAGCAGTCTAGTTGTTGGTTCCCAGCCATCCCAGCTTTTGGAGGGAAAGCCTGGCTCCCAGGGTGCTCTACTCCTCCCCCTGAGCCAGTTAGAACCAGTTTTGCTAGAGGCTTCTAGAAGCTTCTGGCACTGTCTGGTAGGAGGGGGTGAGGGGCGTATAAGTAGGGGGGCTGTGCCACCAAGTGCTCAGACAGAGCAGGGACATGAACGTGAGGGAACCTACTGCCAGGGTGTACCGCCACTTGGGCCTGTGTGTTGGACCCTGCACCCAACTGAAACCCCTCTGCTGTCCACAGGGCTAGTGAAAGCCCCACTGCAGGAGTCAAGGCTGCTGTACAGGAGGAGTGCCACTCTACAGTGGAGGATGGTTTTTAAAGCCTACCCCCCTGTCCTGATGAGTGCCCACTGACTGCTGACCTGGCCCAGTAGCGCTTGCGGCTTTTCGGCCTAGCGCCCCGTGAGCACTAATCCTGGGCCCTGACTGCTGGCAAGCGCCTGGAAGAGAGGAGCGCATTATCTGACTGCTGACTAGCGCTTGGAGAGTGCAGCGCTATATTCCCAGCACCAGAGGTGAGGAGCGCCATCTTAGGTCCCTGAGGCTGCTGGTGGGACCTTGTGCCACGCGAGCGCTACACCTAAAAGCGCCAGGAGAAGAAGAGCGCTTTGCCTGACTGCCAAGGAGCACCTTTAACTACGCCCAGAAGGAGGTGAGGAGCGCTATAATTAGAGTGCCAGTGAAGAACAGTGCTATATCCTTTCCCAAGCTTGCCTGCTGACTAGAGCTTGGTGAGTGCAGCGCTGTATGTTAATTCTGCCCAGGAAGAAGCGGGGACCTAACAGCGCTGTATGGCTCTGAAGTACTGTGTCATTTAAAAGCGCAGCGGGTGCCTACCCCGCGTGTGGAGACTGCCTGCATGCTTGAAAACCAGCGGGAGCCTACCGCGAGGTTTTGACATTGATTTTACGGGAGCCTACCACGTGTAATGGCAGCGCTTGTGCTGATTTAGAGCCGACAGGAGCCTACTCCGCGTTGGCACGCTTAATTAACCCAGCGGGTGCCCACCCCGCAAATTTGCCGCCATGAGATAACTCACTGCCACTGACTGGGAGAACTGTCTGATTTCCAACTACGACGGGTGCCCACCCCGCCGTCCACTCCAGAGTAAGAGGGAACCTACCGCTCATTGCCGCCGTGACTCACCACCACGGCCGAGTTGCACCGTTGATAACTACCGGTCAGGTACTGCTGTGGGAGCCTACCCCGCACCGCAGAGCTGCCCAAGATCACCGCAGCGGCCCGGGAGGCTCCGGAGTCCCGCGCAGGCTTCCCATTGATGTAAGGGGAGCCGGGTTGGGATTGGCGCCGGCTGGAGCGTCCCCCGGAAGTCCCGCCCTGCCGGGGAGGAAGCAGGAAGTGCCAGGAGTTCAGAGCCGGAGGGCTCCACACCTAAGTCCCGGGGACCCGGGTGAAGCCAGAGGAAGCGCCGCATGGGTGGAGCTCCCTTGAGAGAGGGGAGACCCGCGTGCTGAGCCTGGCACCGGAGACGGGAGGGGGCACCCGGAGAGAGGCCCGCGACGAGCTGCTAAGTCTGCCGAGCCAAGAGCGGAGAACCAAGACAGCCCCGGTGGGTGAGGCCTTCAAAGGGGTGCAGTGTGGGCCAGGCAGCCCCGCAGGACAGCGAGCCGCTCCGGCGTTGGAGTGGATATTGCTGCGCGGAGACCGCAGCAGACGGCTGCTGACTACTTGGCTCAGCCCCGAGGAGTGGTGAGTGGGGCTGAGCCTCTTGGTGTGATTCCTTCCCAGAGGGAGAGACCAGGGTCCATATTGGCTCCCCAGCGGCGCCGCAGTTGCGGACCGCTGCAACGGCTGGTTCTTCTGGAGGGGCATTACTGAACTCGAGTCCCACAAGGGGGGCTCCAATGGGCCAGTACTCTGGGGGCTACAGCATTGGTGATGTGAGGGTCACAGAGGAGGGGCTCTCCCTGCACAGTGGCATCCAGGCCGATCTGTGACAAGGAGCTGGACCTGCTAATGAGGCCTAATGTTATTGCCCTGATGTTCTAGGGTTATGTCGACAGGGGATGGTATTCCTGTCAATGAGATTCATGCAAATCTACCCCCACCTAAGGTTATGCTTCCAGACTCATATCTGATAGGCCGGATGTTGCGTATAATGAGTTTTCCCTGCCTAGTGCCTTTATGCTAATGTGGTTAGGCCTCATGCATTTATGCTAATGAAGGCTGTGGGCCTAGTGTTACCCGGCTACGGAGAGACCATATGCTAATGATGTTCCCTCAATGTTCGTGTTGGTTATACTAATGATGATGCCTTATGTTTAGGCCCCATGATATGTCTACGGTGTTTCTCAGGTTTTATGCACCGGGGATTCATGCTACCTGACGCTTGTGCTAATGTGACTTATGCCTCTTGGGACGGGGCCCTATACTAATGTGCCTAATGTTTTCCATGCTAAGGTTATGCCACTGTTGATGGAGTCTGCCTAATGTTTATGCCTGCTATCTTCATTACAGGATTGAGACTGTTGAATTTACCTTTTTCATTTGTCATTTACCCATCCCTTCCTCTGAACTGTACCAGCAATGATCCTGGCAGTGGCCTAATTGGCGCTGCCCCGTAAATAGTCCCCGTATGAACCACTACCCAGTGCCAGCTGGCACCGTTTATATGCCACTGTGATTACGTTCTACTGTGTTGATCTGGTAATACACTTATTCTTTTCACCGAAACTGGTGTGGTCTCTTTTTGTAGTGTGCCTTGTGTGTCCCCTGTGTGTACTGCGTGGATGCTTTACACATGTCCTCTGGAGTTTGGCCCGCCCACTCTGTACCATGCTACCCCATTTCTAACATGAGTCATCAGCATCCCCTGCGTCGGGTTGCAAGAGGGAGGGAGCGATGGAGTTTGGGGTACAGGTTGTGGGTGCTGGGAATCAATAAAGGCATTTTTAAGGTGTTCGAAGGTGTCCAGATCAATGCCTTGGTCACTGGGGCATTTGCGCTTCTCAGCATCATGCTTAGCCTGTTGCCCTGGAGGTATGGGGCCCTAGCATCAGAGGTGCCTTCACTTTAGTCAAGGGGTCTCAGGTATTGTGCCTGCAACTGTGAAATTTCCTCTCCGTGGGTCTACCACCTGTGTTACGGCCCTAAAGATG
This sequence comes from Lissotriton helveticus, assembly GCF_964261635.1. Lineage (NCBI taxonomy): Eukaryota > Metazoa > Chordata > Amphibia > Caudata > Salamandridae > Lissotriton > Lissotriton helveticus. The sequence continues at coordinate 2,051,819,239 of NC_136063.1, read as the reverse complement.
GAAGCATCCATCACTTGGCAAAAATCATAATCTATGGGGAGGTATGTGATTTCCTCCTCCTCAATAAAGGCCCTCAGTGTCCTCAAACTCCTCCATGTAGAAGTGTTAAATATTAGGGAGCAATTAGTCACAGGAGAGGCCTGTGAGATTTTTAGGGTCCCACTGGGGATTATACTACCACCCTCCCAGAGGTGGTGGACCTGCACCCTTACTTTAATGGGGCAGTTTGCACCTGGTAAGAACCCTCACTTCTGCCTCGTGAGGCAGTCCTACCTGTGATGTGGGTGTTCGTCTGCCGGTGGTGGCTCAGAATTGCACTGTGTTATGCTTCCATAAAACAGGCCGGTATGGCCTAATTCCTCCCCTGATATCGCTAACAGAGATGGACACGGGACTCTGCACTCTGTGGGTGAACCTTAAGCATCCAACTTGCCAGGGGGTAGAAACATGTTGAGCGCATAAGAATAGGTTCACGGGCCCTCTATCGGCCGGTAGACCACACAACACACTGTAGTGGGCAGCACAGTGTGACCGCGTACGAAACAAGAATCTTCGCACAGTCAGAAAGAGTCAGCTGATCGCTTAATGCAACTTAATTGTACATAAAAAGAGAAACAAAGCAAGCGTCAGTTACAACAAAACTCGTTAAGGCACATATGAAGAAAAAACAAGAGACACTTAACTTCGTGCTGCTGGAGCAGTGAAGAAAGAGGAAGGTAGGGAGGCGATGAGGACTGTTTTTAGGAAGCTCCAGCCCTATGATTGGATGACTGTTTTTCTCTCTCCTTCCCAAGAACTCATGGGAAATGTAGCTTTGTTTGAAGATGGTTTTGTTAAAATTATGCAGGAGAAAAATAAAGTGAAGAAAGAAAAGCCTTATCCTTGCCTCCGGATCCTTAAATTTAATTCAAACTCAACTGGTAAAAGTCCTATCTTGGTCAGGCACTTTCTGCTTCTTCAGTCTTTCATTCCACTCACAGTTTAGGAGCTGCTGTTACTTGCATTTTGTGGCTGAAGATCGGACTGTGAGGCATGGGAGTATAGAGCGGTCCTGCTTCTGCTCCGGTCGCTCTTGCACTCCAGGGGACGCTGCTGTGACCTCGCTCAGAATTTGACTCATATTCTGCTCCTCAGGCACAATATACACAGCAAGAGGCCCCATTTGGAATACTCTATGTTTCTGAAGTACCTTACTTTCAATTTCCATCATTAATAAATTAACTCGTTGTCAAATGTGCAAAAGGTTACAACAGCCCTTCCCCTTTCTGATATAAATATATTTCTTGCAACAAATGAAATCCAATGGTGCTAAACAATCGTTGATATACTGCAGACAGCACACTGCTAAAAAATATCTGATTTTATGTAAAGAGTCATATCAAAATTATTTTGTAACCTGAGGTTTCTGTTAAAACTTTAAATAGAAAATAATCCTGCCAGAAACATCTTGAAGGTTTTTACCTGAATCAATCCAAATACAAGGGTATAGAGTTGATGTTTAAACCTGCTTTGAGTTGGCAGGTCTCATCAGGACAGTGTCTTCACAATATTAGGAGGGCAACCTAATTTCCTAGTTCACATTGAACTTTCGAATTCGAATTGCATGCATTTGTAATCACTCTTTTGTTTTCAATTACTTTCCATATTTTGTTTTTCAATTAATTTCCAGATGTTGGTGTCTTTTTCAATAAAGTTCTTTTTATTAAGTATCCAGTTCCATCACACTTAAAACAGACCTAGCTAACCCCATCATTGACAGATCGATCAGATAGGACTAGGACACACAGGCCGAAAGGCTGCTCGAAAGGAGCCCAGAAATTTAAACAGGGAATGAATGAAAAAGAAGACTTTTAAGAAGGAGGATAAATCAAATTGCCCTGATGAAGTGTGTTGGCTGGGTTTGTTTTAAGTGTGATGGAATTGGACGAACATGAAAAACCCATGGTCGCAGGAGATTGGCCACAATAAAGCACATATGGCCAGAGGGGTGCTCTCGTTCCCAAAACACTATAATGTTTGATCTCACCTGAAGTTTGGAACACTCAGCCAATCAGGGCACAGTACCTACAGTACAAGCAGCGTTCAGGTACTCCCCTTATCAGACATCTGGACACTTCATCCACTGGCCCTCATTATGTCCACGAAAGTTTGAGACCCCCCTGAATTCACTATCAGGTGGCTTGATTTAAAACCCAGTGATTAGGCCCTTATTTCTTTATCTAAAATAAGATCTAAAGTGTTTTATGATAATCCAAATACTATATATAACTGCACTAAGAAATAATGGATGTTGAGACAGTCCTCAGACCCGTTTCAGTGGTTGTTTCCCAGCCAAAGTGTTTAATAAAACCAACTGTTCCTGTTTTGCCAGATGCCGCTTGTCATTTGTTTTTTTAAAGGTAAATTCATATTCCAACAACATTTTGGCAAGGCAGCAAGAAGAGATTGGTTCTTTGAACCTGACTACAGCTGAAGGAAAAGGACCCCGCCCAACAGAGTCACATCTGTGCAACAAGTAAGGTGAGCAGATGCTGTAATTAATTGAACGTTCTGCTGAATCCGCAGGGCGGAGTTTCTTCCTGAAGCTGCCATCAGTTGGTAAGAGACTACATCTGATCTTTGGTCCCAGCATTTGTCACATGGCAAACTAGGAAGAAGTACAAAAATGTAACCTGAGCACCCTGTCACTAACAGAAATCTGACATATTGCCTATTTTATGTGTCCGAACTGAGTAGTCGCAAGGTGACCCCGGAGGCGATCCCGCAGAGGTCACCTTTTTTTGATAGCCAGCACACAAATAAAGGTGATGGTTGTTTAGTCGCTTGGACAGCTGGGCGTGACACAGAAGGTACGCATAGGCCCGGGGTGTGATAAAGTGCCAGCACCCCGATCTTATTTTTTAGCCTAAAGGGTTTTCTCTGTGCTAGCTGTCAGTTTCTTAACATTGGCAGTATCTGAAAGAAGTGAGAGGTGTTATTAGCTTGGACCACTGAGCATGACACAGCTGGTACACATGGTCCCTGGGTGTGACATAGGGTGTGATCCATCGTCCCTATAGAAAATCTGTCTCAACAACGCTACCCAACACCATGATACTCACCATAAATCATAAATCACTCACAAGGCCCATAAACCAACGAGACAAATTTGGGCAACTGAATCATGTGACCTAATTAATCAGAACTATTCACAAACTATTTACACATTTAAATATAACTGCAGTTTATCATTTCTTACCATAGTTTTTAAAACATATATCATATAATTAAGTCACTAAGGCAAATGGATAAGCTAATGGTAACTAGACCATGAACAAACAAGACCAGCTTGTCGTTTCAAAATCTAATTTTTATTTACTTTATTATTCAAGGATAGAGCATTTTCAATTAGAATCTATATTTTATTAGCAAGAAGGCAGCATTTTATTGAGGAAAGGACTTATTAGACTGACATTTCAAAAGCATATTCAGAAACAAGAATATTAATTTATAACAGTTTCCATTCCCTATAGCTATTTCCCTGGCTATTCTCACTCCACCTAGAAAGGAAAAATCAATTATATCTGCTGTCCTTACGTGAGCAAGAAGTCCACCAGCATGTCACGTCATTCGGGACCGGAAAGAGAGGAGCAGCCTCCTGCCCATGGGACCAAGTTTTATACCTTTTCTGTCTAGCTAATCTCTCTAAATTGTACAATTTTCCTTGCCAATCAGTGTCCTTATTGGTTGACTTATGTCAGTTCATGTGATGTCATCACCATTTTCAATCCAAAGTCAAGCTTTTCTAAAACTCCATTGTCCTTTCACTCACGCGACTTTTGGCTTCCTCAAAAGTGAAACATTTCTTTCAAGATACAGTCCTCGACTTCCTAACCTTGGCAACGTCGCCTGACTTCCTGCCCTTGAGCCATCTTCACTGAGAGCACGTTCAGCACAGTTAATAGTCTACATTTTCTGTCAAAATCAACAACGTGGTAAAAGTTTCCACTGCTGTGCGAATACAAGGCTCCACTCTGGACAGGTTTCACGACCACTGCCATTTCTTTTCAGGCCTTAGGCCTCTCTTCTGAAACTGTTATTCAAACAAACACAAGACATCAATTAATTAGAGAATTGAGACCCATTCTGTTACCCACCCCCTTTGCTAATTAATAACCCATTAATTTATGTTATCCAGCTGAGCACACAAAGCAGCTTTTATATTTACTTTCTTCTTTTAGGCCGCAGAATCCTCCACGAGCTTTTGCCACAGAAAAGACGTAAAGACATAACATAAGCACTCAAAATAAGCACATGCCATTAGTTAAACAGCCACATTTAATACTGACAAAGACAATAGACAAGGTTAGTTTATTATTTTCCACGCACTTGCAAATGCAACATAGAGCACATAAATTAGTCCCTCGTGTTTGTGTATATGCATTTTAAAACTAAGTTGGTTAATAATTCATCACACACTAGTTAATACTGTTACATGTTTTATGGAAGTTTTAACTTTGCGAGTTAGAACAAAATATTATTCTGAACCTCGCTCCATTAACTCCCTTATCTGGTGATTTCAAAATCACCAAACTACACCCAAAATTTTCAGCAAAAATTGAAAAAACCGTGAACATGTTTTGGACAATCACAGTGTTAGTATTTCTAAACTTTCGATTCAGCTGTTTGTGTGTAACTCTCATATTGTGACCTACGAAACACTTCTAATTCTATTTCTTTTTCTTGCTCTTTTCTAAGCATATAGATTATTTTCTTCTCCCTAAGATACTTCTTTCTTTTGTGTAACATGCAACTAATTTTTAGCAAAAGTATCACAAAAACTATAACTAATAAAGGACACAATATTTTGCCTAAAATTGAACTACCCATCTCTTGAAACCACTTTTTGATTGCTGCAAATCTTTTACTCAAACGTTCTGAAAAATCTTTATCTTCTAATGGTACAATTTCTGAATGTAATTCTGTAATATTTTTAATACACATCTCAATGTTTTGACTCTTGTCTGGAATGTATGTACAGCAATGCTGGACATGTAAAATTCCACAAACTCCTCCCTCTTTAGCTAATAGAATGTCAAGAGCAAGACGGTTCTGCATAACCATCGATCTCATGGCTATAAGTTCAGTGTCGACTAATTGGAATTCACTAGCAGTATCAGTAGACAATCTGTCAACAATGTAGAAATTTTTCTAATTTTAACCGGATTCAGGGTTATACCCACCAAAGGTATTACTGCCCCAAAATATCTCCCAAAATTTCTGAAAAACCTTCCCTTCTGAATCTACTCAGATGATTTCTAATTTCAAATGAACCCTTTACATTTTTATCTACATGAAAAATCTTTGGGAAAACAAGACCAACATAACATGTCCCATACCAGTGGTCTGGGAGATTATAGTAAGCTTTGTTTCCACATACAAAATAAATTCCAGGGAAAATTGGATCTTTACCACCTTTAAATCCCCAACCACCTAAGATCTGATAAGTATCTTCGCATTGACTCGCACCCACAAAATAATTGTCAAAAAGCGTGTTGTCTCTTCTAATACAAAGCTTTCCACTAACAGGTTTATCTATGTGAATAGCAACATTCTCTATTCTACCATTAAGCTTTTCGTCCTCAATTTGCCAAAACTTAGATTTGGTTTGTTTCAGCATTTCATTTATTTTATAAATTGCTCTTCTCTCTTCAACTAAGTTTAAGAAAGATTTCTCTTCAGTTTTCAGCTTGCATGTTAAATTATTTCTAAAAGCATAATCATAAGTAAGTTCACTAGTTACAATGAAAAATTCCCTCATCTGTTTAGCATGTTTATGTTTATTCAAGCTTTTATCAACCTTTAAGTTTGCAAAAATGTCATCATAGTTAGAATAATAATACTCTAAACAACCTGTTTGATAAAACGGACTAGCTATTACGCTGCAGGTGATGCCATAAGTAAGGGGAAGCATATTATAGGTGACCCCCTCAGAAACAGAAGCGGGTAGTTTCACACAAATGTAACAATCCTTTACATCCATAACTTTAACATATTCAGATAAAAGTCTTGAAAAAGTATTATTAGAAAAATCACCAACAGACCGATCTTGATGAATCTCTGGTTTGTGCTCAATAACTCTGTTAAACTTGTTCACAACATATGGTTATCTTGTTTAGGCACAGCTTTACTAGTCATATTAGTCTTATACTCTTCCTTGTCAATACCAAAAGGAAAAATGACAGCTAAAATTAACCAGACCAAAATTAATAAAATCACACAAATAGAAGACATTTTACAGCATCTTTTAAGTATCGAACATCTCGAATTGCTATTAATATAAGGCATCTTTACTTTGAAACAAGAGCCTCTCAGAAAAAACAAAAATTTAAAAATCACTAAATATACACCCCCCCCCTGTTTTTTTTTTTTTTTTTTTAAAGAAAACCCTACTTTCTAACAGCTTTTCTTCGACCTTATGTCTTACATCAAATGTGTTTTTCCAGCTAACACAATTTCTTCGACCTTGTGTCACCTAACACAATTTCTTCAGCCTTGTGCCAAAAACAGTTTTCAATTATTTATTGGAACAAAATTAATCATTGTCACTTGTATCATCTAAATCTTCCTGACTACTACTATTCACCTCCACCACAGGTGGGATGATAATGTACGTCCACTCAGGGGACTTGTACTTTTGGTTAGGCTTTATTACTCTTTTTGCTCTACTGCTAATCACTTCTATTTTCTTTCCTGCTTTATTTTTCTTGTCTAAGTCTCCTTTTTGACTAGAGACTTCATTAACCTGCTCTTTTGATCTGTTCACTAATTTGAATTTTAGGCATTAGTTTTCATTAGGCCAATTATCTCCTTTTCTTGATAATTTTTTCTTTGGCTCAGTCTGATTACACTCTGCTCTCCAAGCTCTTTTCCTTGAACTTCTCTGTTGGGATTCATCGTCACTTTCATCTGTCTCACTTTCTGAAATTTGAATTCTAGATTCAGGTACTTCTTTACTCGGCAGTTTCACTCTGTTAGGAACATCATCCTTATAACTGGTACTCGGAATTTTGTCTTCTTCTTCTTCTTCAATTATTTCCAACTTCCCAGATTCAGAACTTCCATTCCTGCCTTCAGAGCTTACAATCTGCTTTTCAATACTCTCCTGATCTTGAATCACCACTTGATCAGACTCTCCTTCTGCTTCTTTTTCTAGCAGATCTTCATCATCTTCAGAGTCTTGTATCACAATCTCTTCATTATCTTCATTCAATGCTTCATTCGCAATTGAATTTTCCAGATGTCGACCTTCTTGTCGATCTTCAGGATCTGGATTTTTTTCAGGTTCTTCTTCAGAACCTGAAACAGCTATAGTGTCACCTTCGTCAGGATTTTCAGGTGGAGGTACACGAATGGTGTGACTAGCATGAATCCATCTCTTCAAACCTTTGCACTTTACTGCATTTGTTGTAACAAGTATCACCTGTCTTGCCTTTTGCCACCTGGGTACTAGGCAGTTTCTTCTCTGGTGAACTTTTGTTCTCACCCAGTCTCCTGGAAACAGATCATGAGCTTGTTCCTTCTCTTTGGTAATCACATCTGTTCCCACCTGATGGAACACAGAAGTCACCACATCAGCAAGGTTCTTGCAGTACTCCAAAATGACACTATCATTAATGCTTATGAGTTTACCAACTGGTACAAATGCTTGTCTCATGACTCTGCCCATGAGAATTTCATGAGGGCTTAGACCTGTCTTTTTATCAGGAGTACTTCTCAAAGACATCAAAACAAGTGGAAGTGCATCAGTCCACTTCATTCCTGTAGCTAGACATATTTTAGCCAACCTATGGTAGCGGGAATTCCGTTCTCCTACAGAACTGTGCATAGAGATTTGGAACCTCAGTGAATTAGGATGGCCCAAAACTCACCTCAGTACCCAAAATCCCCTTACCGAGCTAGCTACAGTGTCTCATTGGTCATAACAAACACCCAATGTTTAGACAGACCAGAACATGAACTTAGAATACCTCAGGTATCGTGGAACACATGAACACTCTTTCGCCATACAATCATTACAAACCAGAACGTGGAGTAAAAGAGGAAACGTGCATATTTGAAATATTTATTTACTAATGCAGTGTTCTCAAACGCAGTATCTTATATAATACAAGCAAACATATTATAAGAAACAAAGTTATCAGCATAGTTACTAGTCCATAGAAAGCAAATGGTGACAGCATACTAAAATGCTGAAATGAATAGGAATTAATAACACCTATTTCTCACCCTCCCTAACTAGCATAGTATATTATATCTATGAAGGTCTCGTTGGGTTTTAGCAGGGCGGGCCCATACCTCAAGATCTCAGTGTCAGAGGATCACATCATCTTCCACCAGCTCTCTGCATGCGAAGCACCATCAAGTGTGTTCGTGTGCTCTAAGCAAAGCAATATAAAACACGCGTAAAGCCAGATTTTGGCAGCAGCTGCATTCATGTTATGCCTAGGAAGGTGCGAAGATCAGACCTCACAACAACACTGTGTCAAGTTATCCTTGGAGGCTTCAGCACTCACTGTACAGACATATTTTACCAAGCAAAGCTGATATCAGAGCAATAACATATTATTCTCATGTAATTCACAACGCTCTTCTAGGTTGAAAGCTAAAATAACAATTATGTGTTGTGTGCAAAAGCAGCAAAAGGAAAAATGGCGTTTAAACATTTAATAAGCTCATGCTAACTTAACACGGTATATAGGTAAGCAGTAACTATATGACACCCCCACAATGATCCGAGCATGGACAAAGTAAGGAATGATAAGACCAGAATATGGGCACATCATGAAAGCTGAGTTCAATAATAATGAGCTAGGTTAATTTTCAAAATCTGCTGAAAAAGCCTTTTAGAGGTCAATTAAAAAGTTCTCAACTTGCCAATCTATGGCTCACTTTCACTCAAGTCAATAGGTCTGGGTGTGTAAAAGAATTTGTACGAAAAAGGTCCAAAAAAAATGTTGTAATCAGGAACGTGCTATTAGAAAAAGTTTCGAAGGCTTTTAGGACAGGACTGAATATGCAAAATATGCAGAAACAGCCTCCAGCATGAAATCACTGTCATCATCCGAAAACAGTTCAGCCATCCAATTCATTAGTGGGAAAGAACATACGTGCTCCTCCAGCACCGGAGCCTCTAGCATCATCAGAGGACAACTCGGCAGGTTCTCAATATAGCTCTGTGCCAAGAAATCTTGTGCTACTGTGAGTATGTTCCAATGACCCATTAGTCCATGCATCGCTGCCAAGGCCATAATCCTTTCGCCAAAACAAACCAACTCGTGAGTAACTACGGGACTCATCAGGTGATTAAAATCGACGTCAGGAGACACCGTCTTGCAGAGACACAAATCAAGGGCCCAGTCGAAATTGCAGCTCAGGCAATGAAACACAGGCTGGACACATGTGAAATAGGAAAATCGAAATGATAATCCAAATGCCGTGCTGAAAGTCGCAAGCGGCAGTGTGCTATAGTATTCAAGCATCCGGTTGCGAAACAGCGCCAGGTGGGGCTGTGCGGCTTCTAACACAGGACGGGCATCCATTTTTAATAAAACAAAAAATCACCAGAACGCCTGCAGCCAGCGCCAGCAAAACCGGAAAGCCACCAAACAGGCTTGAAAATATAGAATGAAAGAAAGCAGGGATGACTCCAAATATTTTCTCGAAGGAAGTCACGAGACCACTGCTAACTATTTTAAAAAAGTGTGCTAGGCCAGAAGTGGAGGAGGCATTAAAGATTTGATGAATCAGCTCGCTGAAATGCAATGGCAAATCAGTATTCAATAGCGCCTGCACTTCTGTGCGCGTGTTAGCTATGTGAAGGACAAATGTTTCTCAAGCCGAACTCAGGGCCACCTCTTTTTGAGACAAAAGGGCTCTTATTCTACTCATACCATTGAACTCTGCCGTCAAGGTAGGGATTCGCGGCCAGATGGAAACATCTGAATTCCCATGTGTAGGAGGATACAGAACGTTTTTGCAACACACAACACGTTCCGATACTGTTACCACATAAGCGATACCTCTAATTAACCCACAACAGTCTTCGTTATTCAAAAGTAAATAACTGCCGTTTGCCAGTAATGTGAAAGTAGGAACGATTGCGGGAACTGGAGTACCTTTCAAAACACAGGCTAAATTTGGCCGGTCCTGGTTACAAGAACCGTGCAATTGAATGTGTCTACATATTAATGAGTGATCTGGTGTTTCTGTGCACTCCTCCCCTTTAGGATAAACTTCCTTCTCATCTTTCAGGCACCGATAAGAGAATGGGAGCGACCACGCCTCATGGAGAAACGAACTACCTATTGGTTCATATCTGCCTATCTCGATATATCGCATACAATTTGTAAATTTGTACAAAGCAAACGGTAATGTAATTAACCCGTGGATAAGCCACGTTGCAGCAGTGGCTTCTGCCACAGAGAACGGTAAAGACTCTAACCTTTCAATGTGTAACATTGAAAAAGATGCATCCCGCATTGAAAGCATGCGTTGCTTGTCAGTCAAATTAAAAGGGGCAAAGAGAGAGGACACATTCATGTAAGTCCAAGGCACCTTACCAGACTTAAGCGTCTGCAGGGTCCACGCAAATTGCATAATGGAACGCAATTGATTCGGACCATGGTATAACACAGACACTTCATCTTTCACAATATCAACAACAGAAGACACAATGTTATTTAACGTGTAAATGCGGGAAGAAAGCATGTTAATACTGTTATCCACAACTGCAAGTACTTTTTTTAAATTAGCATGATCAATAGCTCTAAGGCGTGTGGCAGCCTCAATTTGTGACGTCTTCCAGATTTCATTGTAAATCGCATATATCCATCTTTTAGATCTACCACTAGCTGGGCCTTTTATGAAATCGTTTAAATCTACATCATCAGTGAGCTTGGATAGATGCAGCTTAACCGCAGCCAAGGTAGAATGATTCAGCCAATTCTGACATAATTTGCCTACTGAATAAGTTGTGACAGAATGGTCAGTATCAAAACGGGGATCAGGCCTGACTTGTGTAAACCCATCAGCTAAACCCAGAAAATTACGTTGGCAGGAATCAGAACTTCAGTGCCACATCAGCCAACCCTTTGGATCCAAACTGGAAATGTTAAAGGACGCATTTTGCAATAGAGCTTGCAATTCCCTAATGGAAAACTGTGTAATATTAATCCAACCAGAATATTCTTCTAAATCAGGGACTGTAGGTGTATTTAATTTTTTAGAAGTAGCCAATCCAAAGCATGTTGCTTGAGAAATGGTAGAATTTAAAAACAACATATGACTTGGGATGAGACATGCACGGTGCAAAGCCTCAGTGCCTTGTACCTGCCAACTTTTAGAACCCCAAACAGATTTAAGATCAATGTTCTCCTTCCATAGCTCGTAGCCTTCTACAGCTAACTTGTCTAGAAAGGACTTCGAATACAACAATTTGGTATCGGTAAGTCTAACCTTGGGCATGGACTTCTGTGTCATTTTAAAATAAAAAGACTCGGGATTGGACTGATTAAAGTCGGTAAAATAAGTGTACTTTTTCAAAAAAGTACTCAAACTGCCATGTAAAGGGGCTGGGCAATGTTCCCACTGTGTGTAATTGACAATACCCCTTCTGGAACTTGTTTTATGCAGATAATGGTTGCCAAAATGTTGGAAGCAAAATAATTCACCATAATTAGCAGAATCTAAGTATAAATCTTCGGCATCAAAGGCAGCATAATATTTCAAATCAGAGAATAATGCTTCTACGGTCTGAACATCCCAATCATCAGAACGAATGTTTTGTTCCACCACATCTCTCATGTCTACCCTGAGCACATTAGGGACATTAACAACTTCAGTAGGGCCATGGATTTGAAATGTAACCGCATCCCACACAATCCCATCTAGAACAGGCCAAGCAGTGATGTTGACAAAATTCAAGTCTCTCCTCAGTCTGTGTGCTGAATGTGACGAGGAAAGGGGGGCCAAAGTTCCATTAAGATGCCGAATGCATGTTCTTTCCTCGATATAGTGTCCGTCGACAAGACGAAAAAATAAAACACAAAACCAATTGACATAAAAAGGTAAATTGAAAAAAGTACCAGCCAAATATATGTCCAAGGGGGAATCAAAAAATATTTTTTAAATAAAGTGGCATAAATTGCAAAACGAGAGGGCTTTTTTGAATTATGTGAAACAGTGTCAAATGAGAATCTGGATTCTGTGGCCAAACGTGTTTGCAAATCAGGCATCGATAAGTTAGTCGGGTAAGTGTAATCAAGTTCATCAACGTTATCACCAGGTAAAGTACTTAATAAAGGACTGGAAACAGCAGGCATCTCGAGGGCCACTTCTGGTTCAGCATTAGAAGTAGTGGCCAAAACAGAATTTCTCGCAATCGAAGGACATGAGACCGCCGGAGTCATACTAAGAAGAATCAGCCACTCTGTGTATCTTGACATTGTCAATAGAGATAAACCTGTTTTCCTTACGACCTGGAAGTGGTGGTAAAATGACTATTCCTGTGCCCTTCACACCAAGCACAGGAACCGGAGTGCGATATGAAGGACCAAATTCTTTCTTGTTATCGATCTTCTCTCGAACTAGTTCTCCAACTTGGGGTATCCAGCCTACTACCGGGATCTGCAACGCATCATCCGATGTGGAGGGCAAATGTTCCTTTGCAAGACTATCTCTGGTCTTTTGTAGATCCTGTAAAACATTGAAATGTTCATCTACGTCAAAGGTTGCGGCTTGGGCCACGCCGTCTAGACCGCCAAGGTCCGGTACAAACATCTTGATACCAAAGAGCATTTCATATGGGGTCCGCCCACCCAGAGACCTTCTAGGGAGATTATTAAGAGCACGCTGCATGCCATTGAGGTGGGCCAGACAGTTTCTGCCAGTGCCTATAACTCGAGCTGTCAATGATTGCTTTAAGTCACGGTTCATTCGTTCCGCTACACTGTTACCCTCAGGTCTGTATGGAGACGAAAACTTGACTTGGACCCCCATCGAAGTCATGGCATCCTTATACGCCTTAGAGGCGAAAGCCGGACCCTGATCCAAATGGAGGTACCACAGGCAAAAATCCCTACAAAGACACGCAAATCTCCTATAACAGTCCGTGAATCAGCGCTGCGATGGGGCCATACCCACACAAAGCGTGTGCATGAATCAACTGCTACTAAGATGTACTTATACGCAGTATCAGAGGAAAAGGGACCGCAGTGATCCAAATAAACGCAACCTAGTGGTTTATTAGAAATGTACAACTGTGTCTGTGGCGGACGCGTAGCAGTCGAAGGCTTAATCTGCTGGCAAATGTCACATTGAAGGACATAATCACGCGTCTGTTTGTACAGTCCCCGCCACCAGAAACGTTGTTGTAACTGAGACACAGTGGCTGAGACGCCCGCATGCGCAGACGCAACACCTTCATGAGCCGCTGTGATCAATGTAGCCCTGCGATCCGAGTTGGGAATCAACCGTTCTCCAACTTCAGGAATTTTCACAAAAGGAACCTTATCGGGACTTAAGTGGTATGTGTACTTCGAAGGGAACCTCGTAGGATGTTTACTCCCCTTCTCAGTGGCAGCAACCGCCGCCAAGATGTCATCATCAATCTTACTTTTGGACCGTGTAACTGCTGCAACCAAATATGTAGATACTGCTGATTTCACTGCTTCATCAGCAAACGAGTTACCCACAGCGTGGACTCCAACACGCTGATGGCCGAGAGTATGAATCACAAACACGAGTGGCAACTGCTCTTTGAGCTCAGCCACTCGAACCCAGATCATTTTATATTTTATTGTGCTACCCTTGGAATCACGAAAGTCATTCTGAATCCAAAAGAACAAGTTTTCATTGTAAGACTGGACACAGTAGTAAGAATCACTCACAATAGGATCTGCGTACTCTAACGCGAGTAAGAGAGCACGAAGCTCCGCTAATTGTGCGGTACAGTCCCCCAGAGTCTGCGTGTGCACAACTCTGGACTTGAACTCATCGTCCACCATGGCACCGACCACGGAAACGTAGGCGTGTTTAGAGCCATGCGCAACCTGCGCCGAACCATCAGTGTAAATGATGCAATGGAAATCCTCCAAAGGTCGCATTGCTAAAGGAGCCGGATGAACGAATTCATACTATAAATACTCGTGCGACCGTAATGTGGCGTCAAAAATAAACGTGACATCCTGAGACGTCAAGGATGCAGCCCACTGAATCCACCTAGGGTGCAAAGCTTTAGAGTTTGGTACACTGGCTTTCGTAACTGCCTCCAAGGCAGGACACGGGGTAACAACCAACATGCGTTTTCCCTGTGACAGGGCACGTTCTTTAAGAATTGCCATCTGCACAGCCGTTAAAACTTTCTCCACAGTGGAAAATCGCATTTCAGCCGAAGTGTACAAGTGTGACTTGTAAGCAATAGGGACTGTGTCTCCTTCATTAAAAGTAAGGTACGTGAAACCCACCGTCCCAGGGATGATTCTTATCACCAGGTTGGTGTGGTTATCACGAGTCAGTAAGAATTTAGAAGCGAGCAGATCAGCCTGCAAGGATTGCAAAATGGCTGAGTGCTCAGGCAGCCAGCATGATTTGGAAAAGGTTGGTTGTATCAAAGCATACAAAGGCTTGATACGCTGGGCATATTCCGGAATGTAAGTTCTCCCGAAATTCAAGAAACCCAGTAAAGACTGTAATTTTTTCAGCGTTGTCTGAGCGCGCAGTTGTGTGCATTTCTCCAGGAAGTGAGGAGCCAAACCTCTACCTTCATTGTTGAGCTCATAGCCCAGGAACAACACTGTGTACTCTGCAATGTGCGATTTTGCAAAGTTAAATTTGTAACCCATGTCAGCAAAGTTACAAATTATGCTGTTTACTCAACACAGATGCTCCCAAAGTTTGTCTGTGAGATATATGTCATCCACATACGAGCAAGCATCTGGGTCGATTCTCTCCAAAAGAGAGACTATGCAGGCAGTAAAAATCCCAGGACTATTCTTATAGCCCATAGGTAAACGCCGAAATTGTTTTTGCACAACGCCGCATGTAAAGGAGGTCCATTGGGAACTTAGACCATCCAATCGATGGGCATAAAAACCGTTGGAAATGTCAAGCGTGGTCTTAAAACGCTTACGCACAAGACTATCCACTAGGGCAGAGCCGTGAGTATTCTGTACTGCACAATTACGGCAATGCGAGTTTAAACGCCGGTAATCCAACACCAAACGATATGAACCGTCAGGCTTGGTTATAGTAAAAAGAGGGTTATTCATTGGTGACACACACGTTTCAATTACTCCCTGATATTCCAATTGTTCAAGGATTGCCGCGACGGAAGCCTTGGCTTCACGACGTATGGGATATTGAGGTTGAGGCTGCGGTTGAGACCGTAAAGGAATCTCGTGGTTTGGGGACAATGTATCCCAACCACATTCGTTGCGGTACAGAGCCGGCGCTAGAGCCTTAGCCCACTCTTCTGCAAAATGTAGCGCATGCTCCTTCGAGACTGTGTTCGCGAAACTGGGGAGGATCAACTCCTCCCCTCGCGGTGCTGCGAGAACAAAAGGTGTGAGCCAGTCAGCCTCCGAAAGCAAAATGTCATACGTAGACGAAAGATTTTCCCAAAATACTCCTTTTATGGTACGTTGTATGTCACCTTCGATTAACAGGACAATTTCATAAAGTATATCAGGGGGAGCAACTCTCGTATCAGCTGTTTCCATCACAACATAAATATCAGTCGCTGTCACCTTCAGTAGTGGACGCAGGGCCTCTCTCACAATGGTAATCTCCGCCGCGCTGTCCAACAAGGTGAGAGCCCATGTCAGATTCCGAAGCCACGTTCTCACTATCTGTGGCATACCGATGCGCTGTTAAAGCCGCAACTTTCTTCTTGGCAAACTGCGGTCTCTTCGGCGTTGAGCCGTCCTGCTGTCCTGCACTGTCTTTCGGGCGGGGCTGGTCATGTCCTTGCTGATCACCCCGACCCCTTCCGCCTCCTCCACCACCGGTCGCCGAGGCCGATTAGTCCTGAAAGGAACGAGGAGAGCGTTGATCAGAAACCTGAAATCGATCAGGTGATTTAATCTTCGCGCGATCGCTCAAGTCATAAACACGTTCTGTTTGCGCAGGCAACGAAGACGCAAGACGAGATTCCCGTGTTTGTTGTTGTTGCTGTTGCTTTCCCTGTTTTTGTTTTTTAGGCCAATTTTGTTTTTTGGACTTGGGCTGAACTTCTGTTTCCGAATTCTGCCCTTGGGGTTGCTTTTTCTCTTTAACAGAAAAAGGTTTGAGACCCCTACTATTGCGACCCACGGTCTTATAAGCCGCCACAATAATCCTCGCTAACTGTCGGGGTTTCTCGGCATCCGGAATCGCCGCCAAAGCATTAGCTACCTGAAAGTTCACTGCATCCCCCTTGACATTAGCAAGAACGAGATCGCAAACCACATCAAAGGAGCCACACTGGCGCATACCCAATTCAACCGCAGATTCCGGTCCGTGATCATCCTGAACACGTTTAAGGACCGTAGGCAGGACAGCCACAGACGGAGTGCCGTAACACCTCGCATAGACCGCCGCAAATGTCTTCCCCCAGGTCTCGCAGTCACCGAGCTCAGGGGCCAAATCTTTTGGCAAACATAGGGGCTCATTAGGATGGCGGACGGACTTGCGTCCGTCCGCCACCCTAGAGAAGGAGGGACCATCTGCAAGGGCTGCGGCGGTCCCTCCAGTGCAATTAGGATGTGACCGCCAGCCTGGTGGTCACATCCTCAATATTTAACATTGTGCTGGGTGCTGCTTGAAGCAGCACCCGCCGCATGGTTAAATATGCATGCTTAGCATTTGCATGCACAAAGCGGCAGGCACTGCACGGTGCCTGCGGCATCGTGCACGCAAATGCAGGGGGGTACCATAGGTACCCCCCATGTGCACCCCCACCTACACAATCACCCTGGGGGCCCGCAACGGGCCCCCAAATAAATCACAGTATGCCTTTCCACGGCAGAGAATCCGCCGTGGAAAGGCATCTGTTTTCCGCCATCCTAATATGGCTAGCGGTGTCTGATAGACACCGCCAGCCATGTTAGAGCTTTTCCGCCGCGGTCGGAAGGCGACCGCGGCGTAAAAGCTGCGGACCGATTTTGAGATCCACCGCCATCCTAATTTGGCGGTGGGTCTTTTGTGCCTCCCCGGCGGTTATCCCACATCCTCCGGGCCGGCGGTGGCTTCCGCCGGCCAGGAAGATGCGGGAAAACCACCATCCTAATGAGCCCCTAAGTGTCAGAATCTTGTGTTTTTCACCAGGAGTCGTATTAGGAAATACAGCTTCCAGCTGGTCAAATTTCTCGGCAAGCCAGAAAGGAAAATCATCCTTATCCTGGGGACGCCTGCCCATTACAGCATTGACCATCACGGGACTGAGCTTCAATCCGCCCTGTCCGACCGGAAGCGCCGCACCCCCCGGGGGCCCACACGGAAGATTACGGGCTATGTATTGCACTAAGGCTCGAAACACGGCAATAGAGACTACATGTAGTCTACAAATTTCAGCAAGGTTACAATTGCTGTGTAGAGGATGAGGAGTAAATCCAGCCAAAACAGGCCAATTTGCGCCTGGAATGGACAAAGGACCTAACCTCGGAGCGGTCAAAGAATGGGGTAGGGCGCCACCAAATCAAACGCGATGCTGCCAAGTATCAATAGGTACTTCCTGTGCTCTGTACGGAGTATATTCATTCGGTACAGGAGAGGGAGTGTAAGTGTGGAACACACCAGAATTAGAGTCCACAGCCGGAAATGTCAACCACGAATAAAAGAGTTTGTACGGGTAAGCCGCTTCCGCACTCACCACCATTATCACAGCCAAGCCTTCCACGGGTACATTGTAATTCAGCAAATGATTGTGCACCGCAATGCGACTGTGCTGCGGAATGTCCACGGGATTGGCCATGACAGCACAGGAATGTAGAAAGACAAAGTAAACTTTGTAGCACAAATGGGTAGTAATTCAAGGAAACCGTTTTAGAAAGATTCAAGCTTGAAAAGACCTATTACAAAAATAGGTAGGTTTATTCCGACACCACCGTTTTCCGGAAACGACAGTGAAGGGGTTAAGGATTGAATGATATACTACTCGAGGGTCATGATATAAAACCACCAACGTTTGGTGCCATGTAGCGGGAATTCTGTTCTCCTACAGAACTGTGCATAGAGATTTGGAACCTCAGTGAATTAGGATGGCCCAAAACTCACCTCAGTACCCAAAATCCCCTTACCGAGCTAGCTACAGTGTCTCATTGGTCATAACAAACTCCCAATGTTTAGACAGACCAGAACATGAACTTAGAATACCTCACTTATCGTGGAACACATGAACACTCTTTCGCCATACAATCATTACAAACCAGAACGTGGAGTAAAAGAGGACACGTGCATATTTGAAATATTTACTTACTAATGCAGTGTTCTCAAACGCAGTATCTTATATACTACAAGCAAACATATTATAAGAAACAAAGTTATCAGCATAGTTACTAGTTCATAGAAAGCAAACGGTGACAGCATACTAAAATGCTGAAATGAATAGGAATTAATAACACCTATTTCTCACCCTCCCTAACTAGCATAGTATATTATATCTATGAAGGTCTCTTTGGGTTTTAGCAGGGCGGGCCCATACCTCAAGATCTCAGTGTCAGTGGATCACATCATCTTCCACCAGCTCTCTGCATGCAAAGCACCATCAAGTGTGTTTGTGTGCTCTAAGCAAAGCAATCTAAAACGCGCGTAAAGCCAGATTTTGGCAGCAGCTGCATTCATGTTATGTCTAGGAAGGTGCGAAGATCAGACCTCACAACAACACTGTGTCGAGTTATCCTTGGAGGCTTCAGCACTCACTGTACAGACATATTTTACCAAGCAAAGCTGATATCAGAGCAATAACATATTATTCTCATGTAATTCACAATGCTCTTCTAGGTTGAAAGCTAAAATAACAATTATGTGTTGTGTGCAAAAGCAGCAAAAGGAAAAATGGCATTTAAACATTTAATAAGCTCATGCTAACTTAACACGGTATATAGGTAAGCAGTAACTATATGACACTATTCTTGATTGTGCCATTCACTTGTTCAACAACACCAGATGCTTTTGGTCTGTAAGTACAATGCAGCTTTTGTTTTATATTCAGTGCTTCACAAATCATTTGTAATATTCTGTTTTCAAAATGTGTGCCACGATCAGTCTCGACCGTCACTGGAAATCCGTACCTAGGTATGATCTCCCGTGAAAGCAATTTAGCAAAAGTAACTGGATCATTGTGACGTGTTGGGAACGCTTCCACCCATCTTGAAAACAGACAGATTATCACTAAAACGTATCACAACTTGTTATGGCGTGGCATGTCAATAAAATCCATCTGCAATCTGGTAAAAGGACCACCCTCCCGTCCTATGGTTCTCATACTCACAACTGTTTTTCTGTTTGGGTTGATCTGCTGGCAGATCAAGCATCTCTGACAAAAAGATTCTGCAATTAGTCTAAACTTTGGATTGTACCATGTTTGTCTAAATAACCTGATCATTGAATCTCTTCCAATATGTCCTGGACCATGATACATTCTAGCCATGTCAGCAATCATGCTATCTGGCATAACTTGTCTGTCATCTTTGTAAACCCAAATCTCATCTTCTTCTCGCTGTCTGCAACCTGCTTTTAACCATGTGTCTTTTTCCTCATCATCTGCCTCATCTTGTAGATCTTTTACTCCTTGCCATGTCTCAACTACAGATGTAAGCATAAGTGAGTTCAAAACATGTTCATTGTCTTTTTCCCGATTGATTGACATATTATTCTTTGCACAGAACTTAGCGATTTCATCAGCATAGGCATTGCCCTTTGTCATATAATCCTCTCCCTTTTTGTGCGCTGTACATTTCACGACAGCGATTTTCTCTGGTAGCTGAATTCCATCAATCAGCCTCTTTATCAATTTTGCGTTTCTGATAGGAGTTCCCGCAGAAGTTAAATAACCTCTTTGAGACCAGAGCTGACCATAGTCATGGACTACGCCATATCCATACTGACTATCAGTCACTATGGTAATTTTTAATTCTTTTGCTCTTTCACATGCACGAATCAAAGCAATTCATTCTGCTACTTGAGCTGAACGAATTCCTTTGAGACAAGAAGCTTCCACTACATCTGCAACTGTGCAAACAGAATATGCTGCACTCAGAACACCTTCATCTGTTCTCAAGCATGAACCATCAACAAAATAAACAAAATCTGATTCAGCTAATGGGACATCTTTAATGTCCTGCCTGGGTTTGGTGCAATATTCTAAAACATCCAAACATTCATGATCAATGTCATTCTCATTTCTGATTTCAGTTACAGTTCCATCAGGCAGTAATGTGGAAGGATTTAAATTCACACATCTCGCAATCAAAACATTATCTGATCCCAGAATAACTTTTTCATATTTCGTTAGCCTGTTACTTGTCAAATGCTGTGTTTTGCTTCTAGTGAGAAGAATTTCAACTGAATGGGGTACATATACTTTTACAGGAAATCCCATTATAATTCCTTCACTTTGTTCAAGACTTACACTAGTTGCAGCTACTGCCTTTAAGCAGCCTGGTAATGCTTTTGCAACAGGATCAAGAACTGCTGAGAAATAAGCAATTGGCTTTCTCAGTTTTCCATGTCTTTGAATCAGAACTGATAATGCACAACCTTCCCTTTCACTACAATACAGCTCAAATTCCTTCTCATAATCTGGCATGCCTAAAGCAGGTGCTTCACATAAACTTTTCTTTAACAGTTCAAAAGCTTCTAACTCAGTTTCTGTTAGGTAATTGGGTCTTTTATGTCTGCTTTTGTCAATCTCTGCAAGGGTTTTGCAATTACTGAAAATCCACTAATCCATTGGCGACAATAACCAACCATTCCCAGAAACATTCTGACCTGTCTCTGTGTTTTTGGAGGTTGCATTCCCTGAATCATTTTAATTCTCTCAATTGTCACTTGCCTGATTCCTTTTGCAATTCTATGACCAAGATATTTCACTTCTTGTTTGCAAAACTGCAATTTTGCAGGAGACACTTTATGTCCCTCATCTGCCAAATGATTCAAAAGAGTAATGGTATCTGTTATACAGTTATATCGTGTTTTGCAGCCACAAGGAGGCCATCTATGTATTGCACTAATGTTGACTTTCCAGGTAAATCTAGATTTCCAAGGATTTCTTTAACAACTGACTGATTAAAAATAGATGGACTCTCTGTATACCCTTGAGGGATACAACACCATGCTAATATACGCTCCTGGAACCTGAACGCAAAAAATTGTTGGATATCTGGATGCAATGGAACAGTAAAGAATGCGTTACAAAGGTCGATAACTGTATACCATTCTGCATCATGCGGAATCTGATAAAGAATTACCGCTGGGTTTGGTACAACTGGGCAACATGGAACAACTATCTGATTAACCTTTCTCAGGTCTTGAACAATCCTGAAAGTTCCGTTTGGCTTTTTAATTCCCATAATCGGTAAATTGCATGGACTGCTCTCAATTTCTTTTAGAACACCCTGTTTTATGAATTTGTCAATAACAGGTATAACACCTTCAATAGTTTCTGCTTTCATCTTATACTGAGGAATGTTTGGAAAATCTACTCCTTGCTTTACTGTAATTTTAACCGGGTCAACATTTTTCATCAAACCCATTTCACTTCCTGAGAGATCCCAAATTTTAGCATTGACTGTCTCTTTTAATTCTTCAGGTAGATCATTTTTATCAAATACAGGAAATAATTTATTTTCCTCTGCCTCAACCATTACCATTGTTAATTTGTACAGCCCATCTTCTTCTTGTGTTTGAAGCTCTATACCATCCGGTGAGCAATATATTTTGCAATTCATCTTACACAATATATCCCTTCCTAACAGGTTTACAGGACTGCTGTTACAGACTACAAATCTATGTATTGTATGTATTGCGACTTATATAGCGCACGTATCACCCTAAGGTATCAAGGCGCTTGCTTAGGGAACCCGTCCTGGTATTCCCCTGTGAGATACCCCAGCAGGGTATCCACAAGGTGAAAGCCAGGCATCCCGCCGCGAGGGGCCGTAGTGGAGACTAAGCAAGCTATTGCCCAGAGTGGCAGAGTGTGACCCCGTGAGTCGAGTAGGCACCGGAGCGAGAACTGTCGAGTCCGTGGAATTTTGAGCCCGAGACCCGCCGAGGCAGGGAATCGAACCCTGGTCCACGGCCGATCTCAGCTTCCGGGTCTGCCGCCTCTAACCACTGAGCCATGCTTCTCCACTATGCTTGTCTTTAAATTTGCCAATTTCAACTTTAACTGGTACTGTTAAATCTGTTTTAATTTGTTGATTAGCTACACCTACTACTTGAATCTTTTCACCCGAGAGAGGAAGGTTTTCTATTTCCACTGATCTAACAGTAGAACGGGTAGCACCAGTGTCCACTAGAAAAGTGATTTTAACATCATTCACTTTACCATTTACAAATGGACCAGACTGATCTACCTCAAGAGTGGCTCCAAGCACACACTTTTCCTCCTCTCTCAGGCACCGTCATAAGTAATCCTCAGAATCACTCCCTCCATTTTCATTCAACAAGTACTGTTGAGAAACATTTGACCCATTTACTCTTGACGATCTGTTTACCTGTTCACCACCACAGAATCCTGTTTCTGTATTGTACCTCTGCACATTTACACAATTTGGAAGTGGCGGTTGTGGAATCTGACTCTGCTGATTCACTACCTGTCGCTGTAGCTGTTGCTGCAGATTTATCTCATTCTGCATCTGTGGATTTAATGATGCATTTTTAAAATTTCTGAGCGGATTTTTACATTCGCACTTCCAGTGTCCAATTTCGCCACAATTAAAACATGGGAGTTTCTGCTTTAACTCTTCAATATTTCCCATCAATCTTGGCTTATTACCTTTAAATTTCCCTTGATTCTGATTGACATTTTTGTTTTCTAGGGTTGCTATTTGCTGTTCAGCTACCTTCACCTGTGCCCACATAGCTTTCTCCTTTAGCTTTTTCTGTTTAGCATCTATTTCATCACTACAATATTTAGCTTTTCTCAAAATGTCATCAACTGAGAGTGATTGCCAGCCAACTATTCAATTTCTAACCATTTCACCAATTTCAGGTCTTAAGCCGTAAACAAATCTGTATATAAAGTGGCTCATATCCTTCTCACTAAATTTTTCATAACCACTGTATTGTTTAAATACCAGCAGTAATCTTTCATAAAATGAATGTACTGATTCTTTTGGCTCTTGATTTGTTCTGTCTATTTGAACCCAATCTACTTCTTTTGGGGGAATCTTGTTTTTTAACCACACAATTACCTTATCGTATAGATTTATAACATCTGCTGAAGGAGCACCTGTTACTCTATCTCGGGCAGGTTCTTCTTTGGGCCAACTTATAGAAATGTTACATTCTGTCCAAAGATCCGATGGGACAACAATGTCAAAGAATCCATCAAGATCAATCCACAGAACTTGTTGCAACCTTAACAAATCTGTCCACCTGTCGATACCATTCTACAGGTTTTTCTCTCAGACGAGGAAAATCATTTGTAAACAGTAAAATGTCCTGTCTTGACCAAGGAACATGCACATATCCACCACCAGCTATTTCCCTCATTGGAAACTCATTTGCTACTTCTCCTCTTTCTCGTTTGTCTTCTTCTCTTTTCTTTGTCCATTTTACTCTCCACTTACTTAATTCACCTAATCTTTTTAGGAACACAATTAATTCTTTTACATGAATTATTCTTCCTGTGGTATTCATATTTTCAATGTCTTTTTCAGAGAAATCCACTCTGTAATGTTTCCGCAAATTTTTCTGTCTACTCAAGTCTCTTTCTAATTCGGTAGCCATTTCTTCTAATTGGTCATACTTATTTTTCGTTTTCCATTGTATGCTTTTGCAAATAAACAATAATTCATCATCCTGATATAGCTTTAAACTGTCAGGTCCAATTGTGCCTATAATTAATTCCTCCAAATCTGCTTTTAGTTTTGCAACATCAAGTATTTTAAATTCTGAGCTTTGTGGAGAATGATTTAAATCTATTTTATTAATGCTCTTTTCCGGAGTTCCAGAATCAGATTCTGCACCAGATGGAGTTTTATTCGAGAAGCTTTGATTGAAAGTTAAGTCAGGCATCATTGTTTTTTCTCGGTGAATTTCTGATAAATCTGAATAAAAATTTTCAGCTACTTTCTGAATTTCTGCATTTAATGGAATAGTTAAAGCTGAGTGTCTAACTTCTCTTTGATCAAATACTGGTTGAACTGGTCCAATCGTTACTGGTACCGTTACTGCTTCCATGCTTTTAGTTTACTGCTGTATTAATTCATCTTTTGTTCGAAAATATTCTGAAGTATTTGGTATTTCCTCACATCTTTCTGTTCTCATTACATTTCTTGGGGCTTCATTTCTCTGCACTGGAGTTTCAAAATTATTTCTGGGAGTTTCATTATAATTTCTATTTTCTCCTGATATGCTAGAATTAGATCTTAACTCTACTCTTTCCGGTGTTTTTCCATAATTTTGATTTGATATGGGAGATGTTTCACCAATAATTTCTCTTGGAGGAGGAGGAGCACTTGGAGAAGTTCCTGGAGGAACTCTCGGGGGAAGACCATGAACAAACTGGTTGAAAATGGTACGGTGGCGGTTTCGGTTTTGTAATGTAAATTTCTCCTAAAACCGTATCTTCTGAGTCATTTTCTTCATTAATATTATTTCTCTTTTGGGTATTCTTTTGACCTGGTACTTCAGTAACCATCACTCTTACTGGGTACAAACCATCGCACATGTCTGCACGTCTCCATCGACGCATTCTATCCTAATGAGTTTCCCTATTAATGTCTAATTTTGGACCTCTTGTTACACCTCTGTTTTCTCGTTCGAGTTCAAACATCTCATCCTCCCATTCAGCTAAAGCCTCAAATTGAGTAGCTCTAGGCTTTGGTACAAGACTCATCATTTTTTCTCTTACATTTTTCCAAATCTTAATGTTAAATGACCCATCTTCCGGCCATGCTAATACACCATCATTCTTGGTATAATCCATCCAATTCGCAATCCAAAGGCAAGTATGATAACCATATTCACCTTGCATATAAGCTGCAGGTGTTTTGTACTTATGAAGTAACCTTCCACCTCGCGTTTCAATTTTCTTGTCAGGTTTCAATTTATTTTTTAATTTCTGAAACCATGAAAGCTTCTTTTTCTGTTTAATGTAATAATAATCCATGTTTTAAACTGTTTCCCTTGCTTCAGTAAAGATCGTAACAAGGAAGTTGGTATTCCGCTGCACCAGCCAATCCGTGCGCGAAACTCACTAACAAGCCAATCAGGTTAAGCTACGTCACCACCTTGCTCAACCAATAGAATTGCCGCTTTCAGAATGAACCAATCAGCTGTCAGCTCGTCTTTGTCACGTGAACCAATCAGTGCGTCTACTGTGACGTATGCTAACCAATCACAGCGCGGACCCTGTGACGTACACTGCCGCTGCAGCTTCTCGTCTCTCGCTCCTTGAGCTCACCCCTCCTTTACAAAATATTTTCACAACGCCATTTTTACAATTCTTTTCAATGGAATTCAGTTAGTAACTACACAAAAACAAACCATTTGTCTGTTTCGCTAAAATAAAGTGATAGCTTTTACAGTCACTCAAATATTCTTTTGCGTGAAATAGACAACGCTATTCTCACAGAATATTTAAATTCGTTGATAAAGTAAGGCTACTCTACCCTTCTAGCAGGTAATAATGAACTCGTTTCCCTCTGAATGCACATATAGTGACAATTCAAAGTTTGACTCGATCGTATATTACAAAATCATTTACGCACATTCAAAAGGAAGAAATCCTAACCATGCATACATGAATCTTGGTAGGACTTTAACCAACCATAGAAATCCTCTCTCGCCAGTAAGATAGACAACACTTCCTTACCCTTCACTCAAGCTTGGATAAATTCTACTACTCTTTTCGCAGTAAGTTTTAAAACAGGACAGGTGTCCCTATACTCGAAAGCTACGATTTCGTAAACAATCCTCACTATGGGCCAGATGTAGGTAGGCATTTACCGGTCGGTAACGGCCGAATTCGGCCGTTACCGACCGGTAAATGCAATTTGAGATGTAGGGCCCTGTATTTTACAGACTCGGTAAATTTACCGATAGGTAAATTTACCGATTATGTAAAATACCGAGTCGGTATTTTTAAGGAATAGGGACAATTGATATGTAGGTGGGACTCTTCTGAGTCCCACAAGCATTAAAAAATCGGTATTTTACCATCATATACTATGTGATGGTAAAATACCGATTCTGGTGTGCATGCACATGTGTGCATGCACACCTGTGCCATATGACAGGCAGACCTGCCCTTAGGGCAGGTATGCCTGCCACATGGCACCCAAACCCGTTTTGGGGGTGCTAGAGGGTGTCAAAGTGACACCCCCTGCACCCTTGTGTAAATCGGTATTTACCGATGCGGTAAATACCGACCGGTAAATGCCCAATCATTCCTATGGGCTTCAAAGCCCATAGGAATGCATGGGCATTTACCGGTCGGTATTTACCGCATCGGTAAATACCGATTGTTTCCGAATCGGTAAATGCACATCTGCATTTACCTACATCTCGGTACTTTTATTTTACCACTTCTTAAATACCGAGTCGGTATGATGCGGTATTTAAGAGGTGGTAAAATAAAATTTACCTACATCTGGCCCTAAATATTTTACCTTACACACCTAGAATCCCTAAACTTGTGCTGTACGACCACAACACTAGTGATATATAACAATACCACTATTTTGAAACAGAACAAATGCACTGTGCAACTTCACCTGTTACACTACTCTTGCCGGCACAACTAGGAATTTTCACACTGCAGGAAAAAACCTTTCGACTTCATATAACAACTGAACAAACTCAACATATGTTAAACATCGATCCTATGTAATTACCATGTAGCATGACAGTTACCATAGCAACCGTAACTCTGCTATTAAGGAATTGATCCAGCGCCCCTATAGAAAATCTGTCTCAACAGCGCTACCCAACACCATGATACTCACCATAAATCACTCACAAGGCCCATAAACCAACGA
Organism: Lissotriton helveticus; assembly: GCF_964261635.1. Lineage (NCBI taxonomy): Eukaryota > Metazoa > Chordata > Amphibia > Caudata > Salamandridae > Lissotriton > Lissotriton helveticus. Next base: position 2,051,792,012 of record NC_136063.1, on the reverse strand, counting down.
GACTAATTTGGGCAAGTGAATCATGTGACCTAATTAATCAGAACTATTCACAAACTATTTACACATTTAAATATAACTGCAGTTTATCATTTCTTACCATAGTTTTTAAAACATATATCATATAATTAAGTCACTAAGGCAAATGGATCAGCTAATAGTAACTAGACCATAAATAAACAAGACCAGCTTGTCGTTTCAAAATCTAATTTTTATTTACTTTATTATTCAAGATAGAGCATTTTCAATTAGAATCTTTATTTTATTTGCAAGAAAGCAGCATTTTATTGAGAAAAGGACTTATTAGACTGACATTTCAAAACCATATTCAGAAACAAGAATATTAATTTATAACAGTTTCCATTCCCTATAGCTATTTCCCTGGCTATTCTCACTCCACCTAGAAAGGAAAAATCAATTATATCTGCTGTCCTTACGTGAGCAAGAAGTCCACCAGCATGTCACGTCATTCGGGACCGGAAAGAGAGGAGCAGCCTCCTGCCCATGGGACCAAGTTTTATACCGTTTCTGTCTAGCTAATCTCTCTAAATTGTACATTTTCTTTGCCATCCAGTGTCCTTATTGGTTGACTTATGTCAGTTCATGTGATGTCATCACCATTTTCAATCCAAAGTCGAGCTTTTCGAAAACTCCATTGTCCTTTCACTCACGCGACTTTTGGCTTCCTCAAAAATGAAACATTTCTTTCAAGATACAGTCCTCGACTTCCTAACCTTGGCAACGTCGCCTGACTTCCTGCCCTTGAGCCATCTTCACTGAGAGCACGATCAGCACAGTTAATAGTCTACATTTTCTGTCAAAATCAACAACGTGGTAAAAGTTTCCACTGCTGTGCGAATACAAGGCTCCACTCTGGACAGGTTTCACGACCACTGCCTTTTCTTTTCAGGCCTTAGGCCTCTCTTCTGAAACTGTTATTTAAACAAACACAAGACATCAATTAATTAGAGAATTGAGACCCATTCTGTTACCCACCCCCTTTGCTAATTAATAACCCATTAATTTATGTTATCTTGCTGAGCACACAAAGCAGCTTTTATATTTACTTTCTTCTTTTAGGCCGCAGAATCCTCCACGAGCTTTTGCCACAGAAAAGACGTAAAGACATAACATAAGCACTCAAAATAGGCACATGCCATTAGTTAAACAGCCACATTTAATACTGACAAAGACAATAGACAAGGTTGGTTGGTTTATTATTTTCCACGCACTTGCAAATGCAACATAGAGCACATAAATTAGTCCCTCGTGTTTGTGTATATGCATTTTAAAACTAAGTTTGTTAATAATTCATCACACACTAGTTAATACTGTTACATGTTTTATGGAAGTTTTAACTTTGCGAGTTAGAAAAAAATATTATTCTGAACCTCGCTCCATCAGGTGCAATTCGGATGTTCGGAAAAATTTGCATCATGGAGACCAGGGGGATATGTACAATAAAGTGGCGGAGCATGTCATTAGCCTCCTTGGCTTAACGACACGCTCTGCCACTTCGGAAGCGCAAGGCTGCTCCATATTTTCAAGATTGTGGTACAGTCTTGCGTTTCCCCCTGCGATGGCGCTAAGTTTAACAACTTAGCGCCAACACAGGCCCCCTTACACCAGAGTGCAAGGGTATCTGCGTGCAGGGGAGGATTGTTTGTGTGTAGGAAGGCGTTCCTTCCTGCACATAAACAATCCCAAAATGCCATTTTGTAACTTTCATGTGTGCTGCTTCATGCAGCACATATGAAAGTTACAAAATTGCATTTTTTAAAAGGTCTGTTCATGTACAGGAAGGGACACCTTCCTGTACATAAACAAACCATGGCATTTTGCTTTTTCCATGTGTGCTGCACAAGACAGCACACATGGAAAAAGCAAAAACGAGGAGAAATAATGCATTTCTCCTCGTTTCGCCAACTTAAGACCAGGATTTTCCTGGTTTTAATTTTGGTGATGCCTCTATGTACGCCACCCCTGTACATAGGGGGCAGCATCAAATACACCCACCAGAACACCCACTGCACGCCCCTTTCACGCTAACCACAGAGTGAAAGGTTGCCTTATGTACAAGGCAGCGTTAAGGCATGTTAAGTGAATTAACGCTGCCTTGTACATACAGCCCCTATTGCCCCTATCACCACCACAACATCTGTAAAAGTGACGCTGTGGTGGCGATAGGGGCTTGTACATATGCCCGTAGGTGTACCTTGTGTTGGGCCAAGGAGGGCCTGTGGTTGTCAAGTTGTTCCTTCTTCACCACGTAAATTGTAGCTATCTTTGTCCCAGAGCCGATATTGGCAGACTATCGGGCTCACTTAGTCTAATGTACCGTGCAGAGCCTGCTCTCATCATTGGGCAGCATGCACTAGGAGCAGGCAGAGGTGTTTTTTTTTAAAAGTCACAATTTTTTCGATCAGTTTTTTATTGCTCTCGCTCTCTTTCTCTGTCTCTCTTTCTCTTGTCATTGCAGTGTTCATATGTAGCATTTACAATGTTTTGGATATTCTTGATGTTGTGGTGCAGGTAAATTATTGCAACAGTGTTTTATGTTGAGCATTGTGTCTTGTTAATGACTTAATGTACAAATGAAGAAGTTACTATTACCATAAACTGTTGTTCTGTATCTGCTATCCCACTGCTAAAAACTCAGTATTTTGAATGTAACCATTGCACTCTTCAGGTTGTGACCCTTCATATGCATTGTTGTTTTATTTTTTTGTGAAAAGTCTGTTTTTGATGCATCTTTGTCTAAAGCTGAGCGCGAAGTAAAGTAGTTATTGCCGGCATAATCACATGTATATATTTCCCTGCGATCAGAGTAGGAAACTTAGAATTATTTTGAGCCGGGAAGTTAGAGTATACCATTCTCTTTAAAAGTTCCCAACTAAATCATGAAGTTACCTCTAACCCACATGCAAATTAGGCTGCCTACGCAGGTTAAAAATCTAGATACATTTTGCTGTAGATGGCACGCACACACTAAGGCATACATGTTCCCCTGGCCAGAAGGGGGAACATTCAACACCAACATATCAGGACATACTAAACATATAGGACAAAGAATGCTAGAAGAGGGGCACTGCTAGAACTTTTTGCCATCTTTGAGGTGGCCCAGACCGACAACCCCATCTCAGAACACCCAAATAAGGCATCCGCTCCTCCCCACCGTATATAGGACTGGAGTTGGTTTCTATGATGCCTGCAATACCAGCCGCTCCTGCAGTAGGATAAGCCAACCCGCTGATTGTGGGAGCCAGAGTGCCCCCTACCCAGTCATCGAGCCACTAGATCTAGGACTGGGAAGCTACTGGACTGGCAAGCCCAGGCGATTCAAGCCTCATCCCAGTTTGGTGCTATGGTTTCCCGTAGCTCCGCCCCCATCCATCACATTCAACACATCAAACCCCAGCAGCACAGGGAGCTTATACTCCAACCCGTCTATTGGAATGCTCCCAGGTGACCGGGAGATTCATTGCAATTCTGGAGAACGACATGACTACCAAGAGTGAGGGTCCTGGTCCCTCGGAATCCGACAGTGTAAGTGAGGCTACAGGGTTGGCCGAAGAGAGCAAGGGGGGAGTTAAAAGACCTATGACTGAGGCCACCAACACACCCGAGAACATGCACATCCTATTATCCACCCCAAGCCGGTTAGAAGGAGACCCCCTGGTCCAGATGCGAGTAAACAAAATCCCTTACAATTTCCCAATAGACACGGGGTAAGGACATTGTGCGTATGGGAAGGTGCAATCCCCTAATCAGATTACACTGCTACCACACAGGTAGTGCCTGAGGGTCCCCATCACAGAACCCCTCGACTTGGAGATTGAGGGGAATAGGATGAAGGGACAGCTACTATCCTATTGCTCATCCCACGTCTAATATCTTAGGACGAGACCTAATGACCAAGCTAGATATGTCCATTCAGTTTACCGGCAAAGAAGCCATAACCTGCTCCTCCCTTGGAGCTCCTTCCCTAGAACCCAGACTAACAAAGCATTACTGCACTGCATGTGTACAGGCAAGGCCAGTCCCGCCAAACAGGACCCCCTTCACTGATGCAGTCACGGAATATATAAGACGTTTCGTCGAACTATGCGGCTCAGCCCACCAGTGAACATGTCGTGCACACCACCTTCTAGTTGAAGCAACCAAAAGACCAAGAACCTTGATAATTAACAGGGTATGCAGGGAGGAAGGGAGCTGGGACAGCAACATACGCATGCCTGGCACTATGTGGTGCATTCCACATGCCTGCAGCCTCCCTTCATGCTGACAAATGAGGTATCAAGGTGTGTAACCACCCTAGGGGATTCGGCACGTAGAGCAAACAGATGAAGGCTTAAGGTAGTGTCTCTGCCAACCACCTGGGAAGGGACTCTGAGAGTTGGAAGGATAGTCAGCCACATGGACACCAGACCAAGGCTTACTGGGAAGAGAGAGGAACAAGCTCAACAAGACACTGCTAAGCTGGTCCAACACAAATTGAAAAAGACTATCCTCAAGGGTTCCGCGTTGGCTGCAAGCGTACAAATGGTACCAGTAGTGAAGGGAGCTCTGCCTCAGAATCCCAGAGGGTTTCCACCCAGTCCTAACAGCAGAGGGCAGGAAAGCTGACAGAAGCCAGACCTCAGAGAATGTTTCTATTGCCACTGAATCGGCCACATGGCTGCCCGATGCCGGTTAAAGGAGTATCATGAGCAAAGATCGATAAGCCTAGATCAGTCCCCTCAAAGTCCCCATACACAAAATCAAGCCCAGACCAACCTGAATGCACTTTAAATCAAGCTACAGTGAAATCAATCAGCGACCACACCACCCCAACAAGTTCCAGGTGGTTTGCCAAGCACATGGCCACAGCAACAGCAAACAGCCAGGCCAAACCAAACAGGGACAGGGGCTGCAACCACAGCAGGGAGAGGTAACTGTCTGGGAAGACAGTACCTTCACACCAACACAAAACTCAAATACACAATAGATTCAAATCCCCAATGCAGACCATAGGAATAGGATAGGAAATGATTCATGTAGGGGAGGGTCAAACACTTCATGCACACCTCAATACACATTTCAGAATAAATACTAGTAAGACAACATTAGGAATTTCAAGTCTTTACTTGCGTTTGAAAAATTCCTTGCTGCCGTACATTGTGTTGAAACGGAATCCACACTAGAGTTCACTATTCGGGTGCCCACAGGAACCTAGGCCTCACTCTGCTTCTGATCCCCCAGGAAAGGGTTGGCTGGCCTCGCCCTTGGGGGGGGGCAGTCTGATGAGGGGCTAGGGCAGCTCCCGCAAAAGGACCCCCTCCTTCAACTACCTCCAGGCCAGTGGCGGTCCCTTTTTGGTTCCAAAACAAGGCGATGTTCCAGGATCAGTAGCCAGATTTCCCACCCACTTGAGATAATGGTGCCACCCATAAAACTCTGACAACACAGTGTCAGTAGTGAGCATATCAGAACAATCGATCATCCCAATCTATTAACGCTGTCAGTTCGGGGTTGCACTGGACTCTCCATTGAGCAACATCCTGCCTCCTACTTTCCCACAAAGTTCTCCAAAACATCCAAAGCCTTCTCCTCTGGTCATGTCCCTCAAAACGTCAAAGGCGGCGTGTCCCAGATTTGTAAGTCTCTGGCCAGAGCCTGGGGCAGCAGGGCCAAGATCTCAGATGGAGCGTAATCGAAGGGAGAGGGGGTGCTGGGAAGGGCTACAGAAATCCATCACAGCTCCATGTGAGGTCAGAAATAGGCTCACACAGCCCCGGCCTAGCAACCAAGCTGACAGCACAAAAGGCCTCACACACTGTATAGGGGAGCAAGTAAGCCCAATCTTGAACACCGCCACAGCAGAAACACATGGGCGCAAAGGGGCAGCTCTCTGATCCCCTCCGGTAAACAATGGAATTAACCGAATCACATGAGAACCTAGGCAAGCACCCAAAAGATCTGGGGGGAAAAGAAGCCCAAAACCAGCCCAAAAGAAGTTTCTAGAAAAAGGGTGTGACCAGGACGCCGGGCCCCACCAGGGAGAATCACACAGCACACCGTGTGCCAGAGCTAGAGGGACAGATGTGTTACCTGAGATCATGATGCAAGCATTAACAAACACCAAACTCCGATCTATCCCCTCTTCTACATCATCTCACACACGCATAGGTCAAAAGACACCACCAGATTCTATAAAATTACCTCCACACACATTAAGGAAGTTAGGAGGCTAGAAGACTGACAACACCCATAACAAGCAACTAAATAGATGAGAACACCCACTTACTAAAAACATCCTGTCCCGCTGTAGTGAGGGGGGAGAGATGATGACTCATGAGTAAAGACTCAGGTGAACCATGAATAATCATACACCACTGCTTTCTAAATAATTACCACAATTGGGGCCACCTACCGGTACCCCACTAAAATTGTGTAAATAAAAAAAGAATTAAAAAATCAAGCAAAACCCCAAAAATAAATGGTTTATGATAATACATAAGGATGCATGTTTTTCTACATTAACCTAAAGACAACAGTTCTTATCCAACAGGTCAAGCCACAAGTGCACCACATTTACAGCGGTGCACCACCTCTGCAGAGACTACTTTCAGAACTTCAACCAGGCCGAAGTGTGCAAGTCAAAAATCATGGACTGTTTTTTTTAAGGACATTTGCAAGCAAACTCTTTTTAGCACTTTCATCAAAGCAAACTAAACCCCTGATTGCCAGAAGACTGCAGATGTCTCCTCCGGACACCATCCCATCACCTGCAATGTTTCTAAAGTAATATATTATTGCACTGTTGTATATCCTCAGTTTAGTATGGGTGTGAATGCATTCATCTGTAGCCTGAAATCTGCCTAGTCAATGGAACCTATCTTGCCATTTCTACAGTGCTTGTGCCGGGACCCCTCCCACACCATTTACAATTACACTGAACCCAGCACTAGTATTCCCCACTACACAGCTCACTCTTACACAACACCTGGTATCAGCACATGACCGATGTGGGTGCCCAGATATCGCCCAGACATCAGCCTGGTCATGTTATGTATACTCACTGATACCAAAAGCAGTAAGCGCAGACAGGCTTTATTTATCTCAAGAGGTAGCCCCCGAAAAAGCGAAATGCCCCCTCTATCTGTACCTGTGTAGGATTAGGGCCAAGATACAGCCCAGCAGAGTAGAACCCCATTGAACTGTAGTAAACGTGACTCGATACGAGACCAATCCCACAGCACTATACCTTTACACTGAACCTAGCGGGATCCAAACTGAGCTAGAGGATGCGCAGGTGGGGCACCATAGGGGAGGATTCTGTTTGGCCTGGAGACTTTCCGAAAAAGAGATTCTTGATGGTAGCAAAACCCCTGCACCAGTGCTCAAACACGTCCAATCCCGCTTCCATCTGTGGCCCTGGGGGGCCCTTAGTGTGTCTGGTGCAGTCTCCATTAATAACAAATGGATATCAGACATGGAGTTCCAGAGTAGGGTCATCCACCTTGATGATACGATAGGAAATGATTCATGTAGGGGAGGGTCAAATTCCAGCATAGATAACCCCTGTCAGGAAATATGGAACATGGCGATAGAAAGATAGATGTGGTTAGAGGGGATGGGGAAGCCGCTAACTGTATGGAAACTTACACTGTATTCCTTGTGTTTCAGAGGCAAAGGAATGATTCCACTTAGCACAAATGAAAGCTGCAGAGCAATGCTGCATATACCGGGCATGCATTGGGCACCTCCATGCTTATGGATCTGTACTGGCAATGTGGGGAATTTGCATATGCTCAGCTCATCCTCGGATGGCGTGTCCTTTGCTCCCTTGTCATCATACACACTTCAGAATTTAGACTGTTTTCTGACACACAAGTAAACACAGGAGGGTCTATACCCTTTTCACCATGCAGACGAAAGCAAGCGCTCGATGGTTACAAATAGCCAGGTGGAAGCTGCTGAAAATGATGAACGGTACTGAGCTCGGTCTCAACACAATTGAAGAAGAACTAAGAGCCATCTGCCTCATGGTGATGCAACATCGGTATGAGTTGGGCTTGATGACTGCAATATAGGGAGGGGTGTGTACCAAGATTAATACGTCCTGCTGTACTTTCCTTTTAGGAAATGACATGGATAACGGGACACTCACACTTGCCATCCAAACAATGCATCATTTGCAAACAGACATGCATAAAGAGGGTGGTGCCCCAAAGCAGGACTGGTATGAAGGCTAGTTTGCCTGGCTTCCCGGGTGGTTTGCGGGACTGTATGCATTACTGCTGCCAGTTCTCATTCTTATACTGTTTTTGTGTGGTTTCCTTCAATTGGGGATTTCCTGCTGTAAAAAACGCAGTCCTCAAATTGGGTAGAATGCAAGTAAATATAAAAGTAGTAGTAATCAAAACTGAAACACAACAAGCCCCCAATAATGTGAGTGACATGGAGTGTGGGGTAAATGATGAAGTTGAAAATTTTATGTCAAAACTTGAAGGATTGAGAAGCTAAGCCTGAGTAGGAACGCCATGCCTCCCAGAATTAAATTAACTCACTAGGGTAACCCTCCCTAGTGAGTTATGTATAGTTAAAAATTCAACAAGAGGGGAGAATGTTAATATTGATTTTAAATTACGCAACAATACATGTATATTTAAAAACAAGATCAAGTCACTGTCGTCAAAATCTCCAGAGATGACCTCTCCATCAACCCGAGTAAGAAATACATGGTCAGGCAGGCCCTGTGACATAGGGCTGAGACCACTGATTGATAGATCACAGGTGGGGTGGCACGTAATCAGCCAGACAAACATGTACACAGAAAAAACCCAGATAGTCAGAAACACCTCAATGGTCCGAGGAGAATGGCCCCACTATAGCACATATGGTGGGAGTTATATATAAGAGCATAAAGTTAGATGCCACATGAAGTTAGGAACACTCCGCCAATCAGGGCACAGCATGCACAGTACACGCAGTGATCACACGCTCCCCATACCAGACATCTGGACACCTCACCCACTGGCATTCATTGTGTATGCCCAAGGTCGAGACCTATCTGCATTTACTATTAGGTGGCTTGATTTACAACCCCATGACTAGACTTGTATTCATTTCCCTGCTATAAAATCTAAAGTGTTTTATGATGCTATAAAGACTGTATATAATGGCACTCAGAACTAATGTAGGTTGAGACAATCCTCAGACTGGTTTATGTGGTTGTCTCCTGGCCAAAGCGTTTAATTAAACCAACTGTTACTGTTTTGCCAAATGCCTCCTGTGTTTTGTTTTCTCAAGGAAAATTCATATTCCAGCAACACGCCTAAATTCCAATATCCTCGGGATTGGAAATTAACAGGTGCAATAAATAGTACCTATTACAACCTTTCCCTATCGGAATGAGGAATAACATGGATGTTTGTTCTTTTGCACCAAAATGCACATGTGCCAATACTTACCAGGCCTTTTCTTACAGTAAGTAGAAATGTATTTGACCTGGCAATTTACAGCTGGGGTAAACTCATGGATTTGGACTGATGTTGTAAATGAAAAAGTCACTTGTAACCCAGGCCTATGAATTATAATCTTTTCATTACTGTGTTCCAAGGATCTATCACTCTTGGAAAATAAATAACCAGATCATATGTATAAACCTATCACAAATCATAGTTCTTAACATCTACCCTCTGAAATCTGTTAGATGTTTAATATTTTTGTTGGGGCAGCAATTGTTCTAACTTTTCAGCCATTACCCCCTTAATAAAATTAAATGTGATCCACTCTTTTCTAGTTGTTTGAATTGATCTTTTCAATTGACATGTTAATGTATCTTTTAGATTGACGTAATTAAATAATACATCACTCCTTGTTTTGTTTTCCAGGTGGAATTCTGCCTCTGATTGCAGACAAGAATATCTGCCTGGAAACAGCAACAGAGTTTCTGTTTGATCTACCCATCTTCACCAACCCCATAATTCTGTTCTGCATGAACAAAGAGTTGAGAGTCCAGTGCAAGAAGCTTCTAGGGTGCAAATTCCTTTCCTCCACCAGGTCAAAGTCACAGAATAGTCATTCTGCTGCATCAACAGATGAACAGAAAATGAGTGATCTGTCAACTGGGTCCAAGCTGGAAACTTTATCCAGCAGTGAATGAAAATTGTGAAAAACAATATGGCAAAAGTTGCTGCATTGGCACAAGTTGTGGAAAGGTCAGATGGAATGCCATATCACAGTTTTACCTACTCAATATAGAATAACAGTGTAATGTCACTAGTTTCCAACCAACACCAGTTTGTTCATATGGGCCCCTCCAAGTCCCGAAAATCCCTTTTACCCATGTGATGCCCTTCTCACAGATGAAAGGCATCAAGATTCTCCAATATATTGATAATGCACAACTCTATCTGCAAGACTCCTCTTGTTCAAACATCCAGCTCCCCAGACACTGCCTGCACATCATCCAGAACCTACCTGCAGCTCAACCTAACAAAGACAGAATTTCAGTTATTTACCAAGAAAAACAAACAAGAAATAGTAAGTACACTCTTGGCTCACTCACATCAACCTTGATTGCTTCAAACCCCAACTTTCATCAAATACCACGTCACTTGGATTAATCTCGGAAACCAAACTCACCCTCAAGGAACACATTACCAAATAAACAAAGACTGCATGGTACCAACACTGTTCTAAAGAAAGTGAAATGTTTCTTAAAAAGCATCTCCAGAATTGCTGTTCAAGCCCTCATACTCTTGCATCTGGATTGTGTTAACACCCTGCTCGATGGCCTCCCAGACCCCCTACTGCCACTCATTTAAGAGCATGCTACATCCTGCAGCACATCTCATGCAGAGTCTGAAGAAACATGACCAAGCCATTCTCATTATGATGGAACTCCATTGTTTCCCCTTGCCAGCATGCTCCAACTTCAAAACCAGCTGCATCCAGTGCTTAATTTGAGTTGATGGTTGCCCGTTCATGCCACCAGCACTTATTTCTGGGGGACCAACGCTTGATGTTCTGCCTCAGACACTTACCGGGAGCACAAAAGAGAAAAACATACCAAACTGATAGACAGAGAAGGACGCATAATAAGTCACAAAGGACAAAGCAGGAACCTGTAAGTGTGAGATAAAAAGACAGGACATGTCTGGTCGTAGATTAAAGAGGCAGTAGGTGGCGCATCCGCATCAAGGACACCACCACACTGCAACCTAAAAAGTGTAAAAAAGAGAGAACAAGGCAACAGGTATTTTTCATCTATGTAGCCAGGATGTGGAACAACAACCCCACATCCATCAGAACTGTTCCAACTTGGCTCCTGTTTAGGAAAGAGTTGAAGACTCACCTCTTTAAAGAACACTACATCCCAATGCAATAACAGTCCACAAAAAAACAGTTACTTCTCTTTATCACTCATTGATAATATGCTTGTCTTTGACCAGTCAAAGTACTCTGCTGCCTTTTGGCCAGGTACTAGCTTCCAAAATACCACATACATACATACTTGTAAATAGTGTTTAAAACGTAGATTATAAGAAAGAGGAAAACATCAAAAAGAGTGTTGAAAAATAAAAACAACTACACAGTGGAAATTGGAATGGTTGGTATGGGCAGGATATCTGTCTCCCTAGAGAACAGGGATGCATTTCAGTGGACAATGAGGTCATAGGAAGGCCTTAGGAATTTTCATGAAAATTTGCCATGCATTCTTACCAAAACTTCCATCTCATTGTGGTGTAATACAAAATGGTGTGGGGGTAGGGGCTGTAGAATGTGTTGAGGGGCCTCTAATAGTGCCATATCTCCAATACATCCATAGATCTGATGCTGAATTGATGGTACCCTAAAGAGTGGCCCCCACCAAAGAGATTGCAGAGACCTGTGTTAGCACCCTGCCACCTTATATTCTTTTTTCGAAAAAGAAGCAGCTAATTTGGGATATAGGTTCTTCACAGTCCAAGAGGAATGTAGATACAAAATGTGCCTAAGACCCATGACAGATATACTGACATCACTGCTGCTTTACCTGTCAATAAGAGTAAAGCTTTTCAAACTGCAGCTCACAAGGAGGATAAATGAGAAGTCACAGAGTTGCTGAATCTGAAGAAGACTGAAGATGTCTTCTTTAGGATTCTGATGGGGGCGAGGCAGCATATTTCTTTAGTTTCAGCTTAGAACCAAATGAAATATGAATTCCATCGGATCAATGCAACAGTTGTAACCCTTGTTGGACTGAATTTGTTCATGCTCCTAAGTATCAGAAGCAGCACTAAACGCTTAATGATTTCAGATATTGCTAGAAATTAGGTTTTGGAAAATCACCCACCTGGCAAGTACCGCAAAAATTTGTTTAACTTTCTAGGTATAGAATGTTTTTCAACTGTAGGGGAACATGAGAAATAGAGTTGCTGGTTGACTTGGGTGTGAGCCTTAGTCAAGCAACATTCACAATCCCGTGCAGGGTGAACTACTAAAAGTCACAAAATTAACCTGTGCCTAGCCCTGGGTAGCTTGGCACAAAAGGAGGCAGGCTTAACTTAGTGGCAATGTAGGAAAGTATTTCTGCAGCACACAAACAGTAATAAAGTGAAAACACAACACAAGAAAAATCCCAAAAGAGATTACATTTTAATAACTTATTTGACACCAAAACAACAAACATCCAGTAAGTAGAACTGGAGATATAGATTTTAGAAGAATTTAAAGGCATATTAACAAGGAACAGGGAAAATTAACGCTAAGGGCGCTTAGCGTTAAGTTTTTTTAACGCCCTCTATCGCTTGATAATATCGCCTGGTTATTGCGTTATTAACAACGCTAACTGCCTAGGCAAGCAAAAATCCAGCAATAGCGGCAGTTTGGGAGGTTATCGATGGTAATTCAGAGATACAACTACAAGGATAGGGATATCCTTGTTGATAGCCCATGGTGGACTTAGCCATACAATCCACCTCCCATTGGATTACATGGCTAAGTCTGAAAATTAGCAGACGTAAAAAAGCAGCGTTAACCGTTATTAGCGCTGCTTTATTTGTCTCTAACATGGTTAGCGTGAAGCTTGATAATAGGAGAAATGTCGTTTAGCGACATTTCTCCTATTATTTTGCACTGGAACGCCCACTTTGCATCTCATTAGGGAAGCGTAGTGAAAAAGGGTGCTAACATGCCATTTTGCATGTTAGCACCCTGTTGTTGATAGGGAAATATTTTTATCTCCGCTTCTTTGGATTTTAAAGCCAAAAAAGCGGAGATAAAGCCCTTGTCAATATGCCCCCAAGTGAAAATAGCATCAAAAAGCAATAAGTGAAAAAAGGGATGGCTGGTCACCCTGGATCGGGACAAAGTCAAAGGTTCAGGCAGATCACGATGGAGCGCTGGCCGGCTAATGGGACTGGATTGGGCGTCTGCTGAACAGAACTCGCTTAGTCTGGGCTGAGTCAACGTCAACGATCCTGTTGATGGAGAGGATGCGGAGCGCAGAGGGATTGATAGGCCAATGTAGATCCGCACTATTGGTGGTGATGTGCTTGCCCTGGAGGCACAACAGCGACAATGCGCCAGCTCTAATGCAGAGTTTCAGCTTCAATGTCACTGCTGCATCGAGGGAGATACGGGGACTTTACTTGAAGAGTGTTGCACAATGGTGGTTCCAAAGGCAGAGGGTAGGCTCTGAGCCATGCAGATGCAGTGATGCATTGGTTCTGGTCCACACAAACAGGGGTGATGCAGCGGTTCTGATCCACGCAGTGATGAAGATGTGTCAGTGCTGAACACAGTAACAGCGATGCACCGGTTCCTTCTCAGCAGCAGTGGTGAAGTGTTGAGCAAGTACCTTAGGCCCACTTCCAAGGGTTCCAGTACTGGGGCGGCACCACTTGGCAGGGTAGTCTCACAAATGGCAGAGTCCAGGTGCAGAAGTAGGATAGTTGGAATTCTGCCATGGCCATGAGACTTCAGATTAGCAGGCAAGCCAATTAGCCCTTGGAGTCACTCTGAAGGTCAAGTGATGCAGATCCAGTCCTTCTCATCCAGTTCAAAAGGGCAGCAGGTCAGCACAAAAAAAGCAGTTCTTTCAGAACAACAGTCCAGCAAAGTGGCAGTTCTTCAGCAGCATAGCAGTCCTCCTTCCTGGCAGAGTATCCACTGGTCCCGAAGTGTACTGAAATGGTAGTGTCTGAAGTCCAGTTCTTATACGCAAAGGTGTCTTTGAAGTGGGGGAGACTTCAAAAGAAGGTCATTAAAGTACACAGAGGTCATTCCTTCCTTCCCTTGCTTCAGACTCACAATAGGGGGGTATGCAGCCCTTTGTGTGGGGACAGGACACAGCGTATTCTGGTGTAAGTGTGAGGCTGTGCACAGTTCATCCCTTCCATCCCCTCAGGATGGCCCATCAAGTCACACCTAAGCTCCCATTGTGTGTGGCTGCCTAGACAGAATACACAACGCCCTGCTGTCACCCAACCCAAATGTGTATCAGAGACAGGCTGCAGGCAAACAGGTCTAAGAGCGGAAAATTAAATTTTTCTAAAAGTACTGAATTGGGGGGGACAGGGTTGGGCCTATTTTCTCAGCAAGGTTGGGCCACTTTTAAATCAAAAAACATAAGAAACCTTTGCTGATAAATATTTTGCCCTCACAGTTTTTTTTAAAGTGATCAAGTATTTATTTTTCTTGAACTCATAGTTATTTAGTTAAACTTTTAGTTATTTTAAACAACACATTTATAAACTTTCCATATTCTTAAGACAAACACCCACACACTCAAAAAACAAAGGACATAAATCATATATCAAATTAATCACAAAACACAATACTATAAACATAATTACATTATACCAGTCATTAATTCAAAAAATGAATGGAGTTGTCCTATTCTGCTCTATTTTAAGCAAATTCCTTATGTATAAACATTTAGAGGTGTTGTACACGATTTTGGTAAGGATAGAGCAATGCATTCAGTGTTCCTTTTTGGATTGCCTTTGTATGGTTACTAATTATCAGCAACTCCCCTGTGCAACACGGTCAACTTGTTTCAAATTCCCCTTATTATGAATCATCCTCAGGAACAAGACTGGTTTCTAGACCAATGCTGGTTTTGATTTACAAAGAAAATAAATAAAAAACAATTGTAAACTATGGGCCCGAATCACAGAATTAATTTAATACAAAATCCTAAACCTACTACAGAATGCACTTACTACTTTTGGTATTCACAGAATGGATTTACGACTACTAACTTTACGTCTGCACTCGGGCCGGAAATTCCGGCCCGGAGGCAGAGCTTCTGGCTTGGAGGCAGAGCTTGCGACCCAGAGGCGGAGCTTCCGGCTAGGAGGCGGAGCTTCCGGCTCAGAGGTGGGGATTTAGCCATGGCTGAAATCTCCACCTCTGGGCCGAATCTCCACCTCTGGGTAAGAATCTCCGCCTCCAAGCCGGAAGCTCCGCCACCGGGTTGGAATTTCCGGTCCGAGTGCGGACGTAAAGTTAGTAGTTGTAAATCCATTCTGTGAATGCCAAAAATAGTAAGTGCATTCTGTGAATACCAAAAGTAGTAAGTTTAGGATTTTGTCTTAAGTTAGTTCTGTGAATCGGGCCCTATGTTATTTTAATGAAAGGGGCAATATGTTTTCTCTGCCATTTAATTTTTGGGGCATTTACCTAACCTTTTTCTTTTTGGAAGGGGCTTATGTCCAAGGATTGCATTTAGTACTTCAAACCATCCGTGGGCTTTTTTCTTCGTTTCTTTTCCATAGTTTTGAAATTTGGTTTGCAGCCACGGTTCTTTTCATGAAGATAAAGAGAGATAAAAATGAAACTACATTTTACTCTATGTTTGGTCACATCGTGTTTGAAATATTCAGTGTGTCAAGCATATGTATTTTTGAAACAATCAGCTTACTTTAAGCTTGGTGCCATGCCACTGTGTTAATTATTCATTTTCATACGTAATTCCAAAGCCGCTCTGGTTCAGTACAGCCTTTCGCAACTTCAATCTGTAGCTGCATGCTGGTCTGAAAGGAAATAAGTGAAAGCATTTGTTTTCTTCTAATCTTTAAACAAA
The DNA here is from genome assembly GCF_964261635.1 of Lissotriton helveticus. Classification (NCBI taxonomy): domain Eukaryota; kingdom Metazoa; phylum Chordata; class Amphibia; order Caudata; family Salamandridae; genus Lissotriton; species Lissotriton helveticus. The sequence continues at coordinate 2,051,775,955 of NC_136063.1, read as the reverse complement.
AGTTTCAGTATAGAGCTCCTTTCATTCTGCCGTCTCCCTGTTTATTAGGGGCCTTATCTATATACAATCTGTGGCTCTACATGCAACTTGGAGGAGATCTATTTCTTACTGTTTAACTTCTCTTTAACTCACCCAGAAGCCAACACACAAGAATAACACTTTACACTTCAGAATCTTAATTTGCCCTATGGGCTATTTCTCATGATAAGACGTAATTGTTCAGCAAGAAAAGGCTATTTGGAGAATGCTGCTACTCTACAGGGAAAATTTAAGGAAAAGGGATATCCCCAAAAAAGTCTAAAACACTCAACCAAGCGGGCATGGTACACGCCAAGGGAATGCCTCCTAGAAAAGAGAGAGAAACTAACATTAGACAGTCTATTCTGAGTGTCCACATATTGTCCCCAAACAAATAACTTTAAGAAAATCATTATAAAAAGCTTGCACCTTGTACTAAAGAAGAATGCAAGCATTGGTAGACACTTAGGGCCTCATTACGATTTTGGATAGAAACTTTCCGCTCAACTTGGAATCAGGACCCCCTGACTCGCCCTCGGCAGTTCCGCCCACCTGTTTACAACGGGACGGAACACTGTTGGGTTGGATTCCCATTGTTCCGCCCATAACACTGGCTCCTATGGAGAAATGGGGTGTGTGTGTAAAACCCTGCACCCTTTAGCAGGCACCCCACTGTACCTGCCACCCAGTGCAGGGTTTTACAGGGGGGGTCCCTTTGGTAACCCCTAGGTCCCTGACCGGAGGCCACAAGGTGGCTAGGGGCCCCAAAGTTACTTTCCGACAGCCTTTTCATGTCATCTGGCTCATGCAGAAAGCCTGTTGGAAATCGGCATTGTAATCCCTAGGTCGGAAGCCTTGTCCATAGTTGTGTACAATGTGGTTCCAACTGACACGGATACTCCAAGAGGCAGTCCGAACCAATTTGGACTGACTGACAAGATTACTTTCCGACACGAACATCGAATCGGTCGGGCAGATTGAGAACCCACCAAGTCGGGAGGGAGGGCTCCGACGTGGTCGAGGTGAATCTGACTGTCGGGAGGTGGCTTTCCACCTGACATCATAATGAGGCCCGTGGTCAAAGCATAAATCCCTCCAGAAACACCAAAAAACAGCTTGAGGCAACATTGGAATAAGGCTCCATTGGAAGGTTATCACAAGTCCATCACAAACAATTAGAAGGCACAAATGTCCAGATGGGGAATTTCAAATGGAGGCACACCACTTTTTTGAACTGTAGAACAAAAAATGTTGTATACGGAATCTTATGTTCCTACCAAAAACTATACATTGGAAAAACAAGTCAGGAGATCAGATAACAAATTTACCAACCTAAATCTAGGATAAGAACAAAGGCAATTAATTACAGCACCAATTGTAAGCCACTTCCTACCAACGGGACAAAAGGACTTTAAATGGACAGTCTTGATGGTATTCCAGACGAATTAATGAGGCATTTCTCCAAGAAAAGGAAGCATATGTAATCTTGCGTTTTAATACCACAGCTACAGAATTGAATGAAATGTCTAAATCACATCAAGTATGAAGTGGACAACAAAAAACATAACAATTTCCAAGTTTGTTAAATTGGAATTGGAATATTCAATTGGAATATTCCAGGCATAATCTAGGATCAGACACATTGTCAAAGATGGTAAAATGAACTTTAAGTCAAAATTGCGGCTAGACAATAATGACACATTACACCCAGATGTAAGTATCAAATACAAGCAATACAAGTGGAGACAAAAAGGGCAAAAATCGTAGTACGCACTACAAGACCAGACTTCCCCTGGCATAATTAGTAAATCAACTACTAAGGTCTAGCCCAAAGACCAACATTGTGAATTTAATTAATTACGTGACCATGAGTCAGGAAACACTGCAGCTAAGGAGCTCAAACAGAGAGAAGATAAGAAACTTTTCATTAAATGAAAAGTAACAAATACAATGCAATTTGTTTGTTGAAAAAGCATTTCTTTTAAACTCTTAAAGTTGAGATCCATGGCAACAGTGTAACACGGTTTCCTGATCGATAACTAATGAAGCTGGATGTTTAGCCACACAAAATAAAACTTTACTTTAGAAGGTAAACAGAAAGAGAAATAAATCTTCTCCGAGGAGGACAGCAGAATGAAAGGAGCCTAAGGCCTATATACTGAAACCTTCGTTTAAAGAAGAAGGAAACAAATGATTTCTTTCAGCTGCGCATTGAGCTACAGATTGAAGTTGAGAAAGGCTGCACTTAACCAGAGAGGTATTGGAATTAAGTTGGGTAATGAATAATTTACACAGTGACTCAGCATGACAAAGCATAAATTAAGCAGATTTTTTCACAAATACATATGCATGACACACTGAATGTTTCAAACATATTCTGAATAAACCTAGAATAATATTTGTTATCTCTCTTTCTCTTCACAAAAAGAATGGTGGCTGCAACCCAAAATGAAAAAATAAGGCAAAGGGGAAATTGAAACACGTTGACCGTGTTGCACAAGGGAGTTGGTGATAATTAATAACCACACAAAGGCAATCCAAAAAGGAACATGGGATACCTTGCTCTATCCAAACAAAAAGGTGGTACAACCCCTCTAAATTGTATAAATAAGGAGTTTGCTTAAAAATAGGGCAGAATAGGACAACTCCATTCATTTTTTGAATTAATGACTGGTATAATGTAATTGTACCTATAGTATTGCGTTTTGTTATTAATTTGATGTATGATATATTATTTTTGCCCTTTGTTTTTTGAGTTTGTGGGCTTAAAATATTGCCAAAAGTGCAGTGCTTGTCTGATGAATATGGAAAGTGTATAAATGCATTGTTTAAAATAACTAAAGGTTTAACTAAATAACTATGAGGTCAAGAAAATTAAAACTTGATCACTTTCAAACAGTGTGTGAGTATTGTTTGATCTTTCTAAAAGTGGCATTTTTAAAACTGTAATAATAAATTTGACTTTGCCATTAATGTGGATTTATCATTGCAATTCCATGTGTACTAAGCATGATAGATCTACCTCCTTCCAATTGGGAATTGCAGCTTATTAGATGTAATAAGGAATCCCCAATGTTAACCTATGGGAGGAGTAGGCCTAACAGTAGTGAAAAACTAATTTGGACGTTTTTCACTACCAAGACATGTAAAGCCTAAAGGTACATGTCCTACTATTTAATTACACAGCATCTTGCCCTATGAGCTACCTAGGGGCTACCGTATGTGACTTATATGTAATAAAAGGGTGTTCAAGGCTTGGCATGGGGTGTTAAGTGCCAAGTTGACATAGCAGTCTATAGTGCCCCACATGTTCTGCAGTGGCAGGCCTGAAACATGTCTCATTAAGGGGCTCCTTATGTGGGTGGCACAATCAGTGCTGCAGGCCTACTAGTAGCATTTAATTTAGAGGCCCTGGACACATGTAGTGCTCTCTGCTAGGAACTTATAGGTAAATGAAATATGCTGATTGTGGAAGAGTCACTTAAACCATGTTTACTAGAGTGACACACGCATTTTAGTACCGGTCAGCAGTGGTAAAGTGCACAGAATCCTTAGGCCAACAAAAATGAATTCAGCAAAATTGGAGGCAAGCAGGCATAAAAAGTATGGGGGGAAATTACCTTAAGGTTTTGAGGTTTAACAGGGAAAGATACTGGATTTGGTTAAGACTATAACTATTCCTGAAGCTGGCTTCATATCTATGCCATGTTTAAATTTTGGATCGAAAGTTAATTGGAATTTCCAAGATCACCGAAAAAAGATGCCGCCAAGGCAAAATAATCTACATTTTCATAACAGCCACAGAATACTTTGGCTGTAGCTCTTTACAAGGAAATGGCGTAAACAAGGATAGATATCTAATGAGTGAGTGAGACAGTCCTCAGAACGTGCTGAATTATATATTTCTCACCTAATTATGTACCTAATGTAATTGTTAAGTTTCCATGAGTAGCTACACTGTTTTTACATACAGTGTTATGTTAATTCTGATAACATGCTCTTGTGTATTTTTCATGACTAAAATCTAGCTGTTCCTGTAGGAGTTGGATGTATATTTGTGACAATTGAGTATGTTTCTGTATTCTAAGACTGTAATGAAGAAAAACATTCAATTACATAGACTGAAGTTTTGGAGCCATGGGACGCAACAGCTCTTGATGGTGGCAGTGCTGGTGTTGGAAAACAGTTTGTTCAAGAATATGTCTCAGACTCCAATTGGTATTTCACTCCACAAGGCAATCAAATTAAATGGATATCAGCTTTTTGGAATCATGGATTGTGCAGCCCAGCAGCACTACAAGCTGGAATTGTTTCATATATATGGGGGCTTACTACATGTCCTTACTCCTCCACAATTGTCTGGCAATTCAGTTGTTGATTTACGTGCCAGCACTCTAACATTGCAAGGGCAACATTTGGACTTCTACTGGTGCTCCCTTTGTCTGGACAAAGCTATGCTCCTCTGACACGTTCTAAAAAGAAAGAAATGCTTGTACAAGGAGCTTTTTTACTTATTTCAGGTTGTATTGGATAGTATGTTACCAATCCAAAGCTGTGTCTGGAATGGTAAAATGCCTTTGTCCTTTTAAGCCTGCGAAGGATAGTTCTTGCTAACCAAATGCTTAATATGATTGCTAAAAATGGTAAAAGGCCTTGTCATTTTTCTGACTCACATGGATGCCATTGGACTTTTCCTATGCTTACAATTTCTGCTAGAAAAACAGCCCTTTGAGATGAGCAGCTTTAGAGTATAGATGGTGATTTAAAAAATAGGAGCAGTTCTGCACCTAAGGACTGGGAATGGCAGAGGGTTCCATTGAAACAATCAAGGGTTCCCTACTTATGTTTTTACCATTTATACTGTCAGAAATGGGGTTACTGATCTGGGAGGGGGATAACCCTGACAAATCTATAAACCCACTTTGGTTAGGTAAAAACACAGGTCTAAGAGAATATTTGTTCAACCCCAGGTAGCTACAGCACAAGCAGCAGGCAATCCCCAGAGAAGTGTGAGTTAAGTTCATGCAATAGCAAGAATTATTAAGGAGATATCAAAATAAAATTTCCACACCACTGTAGAAAAATGAAGAATAAAAATATACTACAATCATGGAAATAGGTTAAGGAAAACCAGATATATGAGATTTTTAAGTTTTTCGGCAAAAATCGCCAGAAAAAAAGGAAAAGGGTAAATCAAAAGTTACGGTTTGTGGTTGGCGGGGACCTAGGCACACTGTCAGGTCGGCCGAAGTGAAGTGGAACTAGTAGCGGGCATGGACCTAGACTGTGGCTAACAAGGGTCCCTTGAAGTCAGCTATATTGATATAGAAATTCTACTATGTGCCAAAATCTCACAAACCTGGACTTCTTAGTTGTCAAGGTCACTTCATGGCTCTGATAGGACTGCAGCCATGCCCAGGTCTGAAGGTTTGCCTTAAGATTCAGTCACTTTTGTGGAAGTCAAATTCCTCCAGCGGGGCAAGGCGGAAAGTCGTAGCGGGGGGGCTCCAAAGGCCAGACACCGTAGCTGTGAAGTATCGCTCAATCAATTGTCAGCACAGCAAACAACTCCAAACATGACAAACCTGGTTTTCTTGTCCACTGTGAGTGTGAACGTCATGAACAATACTCAGCACTTTGTCCTATGAACTCCAAAGGTGATGCAAATGGCCAAGTATCAACATTGTCAAAGTTCCTTCTGGTCCTGCAGTCTCTAACTATACAGGGCTGGCATCTAGGCAACAGGTATTTATCCAGGGAGGTCTCCTGCAGGGTCCAGCCTATGTAGTCAACTGAAACTTCTTGGAGTTAGAATTCTATCTGCTTTTGTGTCCCTGAATCAGGTAAAAAGGAGGTCAACCACTTCATCCTTGTAAACCAGTTCCAGCAGGAGTCCTCTGGGCTTACAAAGCATGCTTCAGGGGTGAGTCCCGAATTTATTATATAGCCTTTTCCTACATATCTTAGGCATTTTTCCTAGCAGCAGTGCATTTACCCTGAAGTCCAACAGGAGAACAGTGGTGCTCATGGCAGACATATATTTTTGTAATATGTGGGCGATTTAAGTACACGCTGCATCACACTTGACGTTAACCTATCATGACATAGGTGCATTTTAGGCACCATTTACAACGTACATGTAGAGAAGTTATTGAAAGGTTAAACAGGTTAAATAGGAAATTTCACTGTACAGCACATGATGTAAGTTGAAGCACAGGCATTTTACTACTCTTAGCAGCAGTGCATTTACCCTGAAGTCCAACAGGATAACAGTGGTGCTCATGGCAGACATATATTTTTGTAATATGTGGGCGATTTAAATACAAGCTGCAGCACACATGACGTTAACCTTTCATGCCATAGGTGCATTTTAGGCACCATTTACAACGTACATGTAGAAAAGTTATTAAAAAGTTAAATAGGTTAAATAGGGGATTTCACTGTACAGCACATGATGTAAGTAGAAGCACAGGCATTTTACTACTCTTTAGCAGTGGAAAAGTGCATAGAGTCCAAAGGCCAGCAAAAATAGGGTTCAGAAAAGGGTGAAAAACTAGAATGACCATGCAGAAAAGTCAGATTTGCTACACAGGTCCACTTCAGCTAAGAGATATGCTAGACTAATCAATCCCTTGATGAACTTCCCTGCTCAGGTGATAAAGCAAAAGCTTTTTCCTGCCTCAGCAGTGGCACTTGTCTGTTCTATGCACCTGTGAACAAAACAGTACGAGCCTGTCTAAAGCTGCCCTCACCAGTAACCTTGTCCATGAGGTACTCTTATCCTGATCTGGAGACTCCACCTGTGACCGGCCTAACCGTAGCCTACTCACATACATGCTTCTCAGTATGCAAACAGTATCACCTTGGCCATCAAGGTTATAAGGCCCCATTCTGCCTCCCGTTTTCAATCTCTGTCCACAACCTATGGTTAGCTCGGTTCCCAGGGCTATCAACAAGCAAAACAACTAAACTGTCAATTTATTGCACAGGTCATCCACTCAGAGATGAATGATCAAACCCAGAGCTTTGTGTAGGCCTCACTTCCAACCTGTGGGCTGATCCAAAGTTATTTACAGGTCCTGGGGACTCTCTGGACACATGCTAGGATCTTCCAGCACATGCAGCCCTTGGTGAATAATATGCCCCAATGCCATGTCTTTACAATAAAGTCAGGCACAAGTCCTAAGACTCTCTTCTCTCTAACCTGTCACCACCAGATTCACACAAGGGTCTCATAAAGTTTTCCAGGAGAGCAAGGCAGGCAACCCCTAGCATCCCATTCATTGGGCAAACTCATGTGTCTCTAAGCCATTGGTTTAGAGACTTCCCTGTGGTCTTTCAGTGTTCCTAAGGCTTTCAGAGTTGGGGGTTTATAACCTCAGGCTGAAGACACTCTCCTACTACTCTCAGTTATATCATCTCAGGGGTTATACACTGAGACAGGCACTTCCACTCAGAGTCTGTACTCTTAAACTGAACACTAGCCAATTTCAACACACAGCTCACAATGATGATGACACACTGTATCAAGCATGAGTGTGCCAGGTCTAGGGTTACGGTAACCTGTCTCTGTAAGAGCACCTGCAGGGCAGAAGTAGCCTCATCAGAGCCAGTCCACCAGTCCTTCCCTGTGAAACCAAGTAACCCCTAGCTCACGTGTCCTCCCACAGTAGGGAATAGCTGCCTTCTACCTCCTACTTTTCTCTTGGGTCCATGTACCCTAACCTAAGAGCCAGTACCCGCATAGACCTATATTGAGGCAACTTGCATGCTCTGACTCACTGATTTCCATCCTGCCTGTGGTAGGTCACTGCCAAGGATGCAATCTATGGGCAGTAACAAATACACAGATACTTTCTGCTGGGAAACCTTCCTCTACTACTCTTAGGAGCCTATAGCAACAGGGAAGTCACACTCAACTATGGACATTCCCTACCATACAGACCTCTTTCTGCAGATACTATTCTGGGGAGATCAACCTTTTCACTACAGGGTCCAGCGGACACATGTTTCCCACAGAGGATTGACGTGGACACTGTTCACAGTAACCATCTGTGTTCCTCTGGGTCAGCCTGTAGCTACTAACTCCTCAAGGCAGACTTCAAGGCACCAAATATCTCTACAAGCCGTTCTCGTCCATCTGTGGATCAGGATTTCTGCTTTTTGTGTCCCTGGAGCAGGAAAACAGAAGTCTAAACTCTTATTCCTTGGAGTCTAGTTCCAGTTCTTGGGCATCAACAAAAGCTAGAAGTCATTGTGCCCTTAAGTCCATATATAAGTTCTCTTCATCCACCAAGGGTCTTCTTCCGGAGGGTCTTCTTTATCAGATGGTACCTTCCCAGGTCAAGGAACGTTCTGATGAGATGGTGGTGGAGGTGCCAGATGTATCATGTGCACTATCCAGTGATTGAATAAAGTCTACTACCCAATCCTAACTATTATCTCACCTATGTCATAGATGCATATCCCTATTGTTATCTATTAAAACAGTACATATGCAGTTTTAATGGCTGTTTCAGAAAATATCTTGAAGGCTTGGAGTTTTGCATTTCCCTGTCACTGGTAGAATACATGCTCTTGGTTGGAATGATGATTCCCCCATGTCCATAATATTCTAAAACTGAGTTAACTTATGAACTTCTGTGTATCTGTTCATATGCTAAGCACACATACTGTGGTATTTCAAATAAGTTGGAGAAGTGTGGCTCACTGGTTAGAGGAGGCAGACCCTGATGCAGAGGTCAGACCTGGGACCAGGGTTCAATTCCCGACGCGGCAGGGTCTTGAGCTCAAAATGTCCACGGACTTGATAATTCTCGCCTCGGTGCCTACTCGAATCATGGGTTCACACTCTGCAACTCTGGGCAATAGCTTGCTTAATCTCCACTATGGCCCCACTGCGATGGGATGCCTGGTCTTCACCTTGGGGATGCCCAGTAGGGGTTATCTCGCAGGGAAAGCCAGGACGGGTTCCCAAAGCAAGCGCTAAGAGACCTGTCGGTGATTTGGCGCTATATAAATCGAAATTAACATAACATATTTAACCTGTATTTGAACATTGTTGACATACTTTTTACTTGATTTTTTAAAGAAAAAGAAGTCTTTTGTAGTATACTGGTAATGTATCTTTGTGAGTTGTAAGCACTATTCACTGCAACAATAAACCAAAAATGAACTAAAAACATGTTTCATAGACTCACAGTGGGGAGTAAAATACCATATACAAGTGGACACATAAGAGTTTGCAATCAAAATCAAAGCCTCCATTTCTGTACAAAAGAACCAATTGGCTAATGTCTCAGATGCACCGATCAGTTTTGTTGTACAAGCCTGAACACAAAAAATATTGAACTTTGCAGTCCCAAATGGGTTTCAAGTGCCAAAACAAAATACATGGAATGAGGCTCAGCATGGGAGAATCAGCGCTATGGCATCAACGTCCACAAGGAAACCCATAATTTGACACATTTATGCTCCAGCGTTAATTTGGAGTATTTATCTTTGAAAAAAAGCAGGCCTTGAAATATCTTTTTGGGTGGAAACCTATGTTTCTGCCTAAAATAGTATTAAGGGGCCACTTGTAATGACAGCCAACATTACATATAATAGGGCTCTCGAACACAGAGATGGCAATCTTCTGATAGTGTTGGTGCAGATCATTGGTAATTCACAGTACTTTGTTTAATGTTTACATGAAGTATTGGTCTTTGCCACTGACCTGTGGCTAACAAAGTGGGCAGTACACTGTTATCTTGGGATACTTGACGCAAAAGCACTTAAATTCGCCTATTAAAAATAAAACACAACACGTCAGGACGCCAAAACTAGTGCTGATTGCACAAAAGCAATAAGCACAGCAAAATATTTATAAGCACTTTTCATTTCAATTGACCAGAGCTCTTTTTCTATTGAACCTACCCATGCGGCAGAAACCTGTTACTTTCAGCAAAAATGTTTTGCATGAGCATGTGGGAGGATCTTCTCCCTGATGAACAGCAATACATCCTTGAGGAGGGGATATCATTCATAAATATATTACTAGGCTCATTATTCTCTACAAATCCCGCTGCCATTTGCCAGGTTTGAAAGCGAGGTTGCACTTCTTGGAGGTGTGGAAATGTACAACCTTGAGTAACATGTTTTCCAGGCCTACATGAACAATGAAAACTAGCAAGCATACTCAAAGCAACTGTATGTTGCTTTGCCAATGCAAAAGAACATCCATGTTTGAATATGAAATATCAATACCTTCTTGGTCATATATTTAATAATAACATTACTGTAATACATAAGAATAAATGAGTATGACGCAATCAGGAATACATGATTAGATTTTCGCAACTTCTTCTTTGTCTGAGAGGAAAAATTTCCTTTTACAACCTCATCAATGTTACATCTTTGTTAATTTCCTCAACATTCATAGAAACAATGGGGCATATTATCAAGAACAGGCGATAAAATTATCGCCGCTATATCGGCAGGAAAGAGCTGCTAAAGCGGCGATAATGGGCTTGGTTAACACCACAACCTGGGCTGCTATGGGAATTCACAAGAACATATTATCAAACCCATTATCGCCGCTTTAGCTGCAGTTTCCTGCCGATAAAGAGGCGATAATTTTATCGCCTGTTCTTGATAATATGCCCCAACATCAGTCAAAATATTGTCAGCATCTCTATTTTTGCTGGAGCGTTGTATGATGCATAATATTTGTTTAATAGCTGTATATAAGACATCCACAGTTAAAACTATTTCAATAATTGATTCAAAAAGTGTCATTCTCTGGGGTCGAAATGCCATGTGCAGGTAGCATTTGGACTCAAAACAGGGCCACTTTGTATCTCAATTCTCAGGTATGCTATGAAAAGTGTTTGGGAGATGAGTACAACACGCATTCCCTATAACTGCACAGAATCCCCCTTTTAGCTGCTAAACGATACTTTAATATAATTATTTTTGCAATCCACATTTTAGCATAGACATCTAACTTCTCTGTCACTTGCCCTAAAGATATTAAGGTAGAATTAGGTATTCTTTCAGAATTTCTGCATTACTTCTTATTTTGTCTAAAGCATCTAAAGCAACAGTTATTCCATACAGGGAATGAAAGCAGAAATTAACCTAATAGTAGTTTAACCAGCCCATCTATCCAGTCTCATTTTCAATCAATCAATTAATCAGGGGTTTGTAAAGTGCAACTACTCACCTGTGAGTGTCTCAAGGTGCTGGGGAGCGGGGGTGGCGGAATGGCTCCGGTGGGTGCTGGGGTCAACTCACGAGCCAGGTCTTGAGGTCCTTGAACTGGAGCAGTGTATGGCTTTGCTGGAGGTAGAGGGGAGGTTGTTCCTGGTCTTGGCTGCAAGGTAGGAGAAGGACTTTCCACCCGTTCTGGTCTTGTGGATGCATGGGATAGTGGCCAGAAGAGGTCAGCTGATCAGAGGTTTCTCTAGGGTGCATGGAAGGAGAGGAGGTTGTTTAAGTATGTTGGTCCTATGTTGTGGAGGGCCTTGTGTGCGTGCGTGGGGAGGTTGAAGGTTATTCTGCTTTTGATAGGGAGCCAGGGAATATCACAGATGTGTTGGATGATGTGATTGTGACGGGGGTGTCTAGGATCAGTCGGGCTGCAGTGTTCTGGATGGTCTCAATCTTGCAAAGGAGTTTTTGTTGATTCTGGAGTTCAGGGCATTGCTGTAGTACAGGCTGCTAGTGATGGGGGCATACGTGACCATTTTTATGGATTCAGAGTGAATCCATCTGTAGGTTTTTGGGAATATGCGGAGGGTGCTGAAGCAGACCAAGGATACAGCGTTGATCTGGCGGTTCATACTGAGCGATGAGTCCAGTATGATGCAGAGGTTTTGTGCATTATCTGTCAGGATGGGGGGGTTACAGAGGGCAGGGGGCCACCAGGTGATGTTCCATGCTGAGGGGGTGGAGCTAAAGATGAGCACTTCTGTTTTCTCTGAGTTAAGTTTCAGGCAGCTCTTCTTTATCCAGGTAGTGATGGCTTTCATCGCTTCTCGAAAGTTGTGCCTGGTGATGTTGGGTTCCTGGGTGAGGGAGAGGATGAACTGGGTGTCGTCGGCGTAGGAGACAAAGTTGGGCCCATGGTTTCTGCTGAAGGTTGCAAGGGGGGCCATGTAGATGTTGAAGAGGGCAGGGCTGAGGGAGGATCCCTGGGGTACTCCACATTTGGTCTCTGTCAGTTCTGAGAGGTAGGGCGGGAGTCTGACTCACTGAGTTATGCCAGTGAGAAATGGGCATGTCCAGTGGAGGACCTTTCTTCAGATGCTGGCGTCATGGAGTCTGGTGGCTAGTGTGTGGTGAGAGATGGTGTTGAAGGCAGCTGAGAGGTCCAGGAGGATGAGGGCTGCTATTTGGCCCCGGTCAAGGAGGGCGCGGATGTCATCGGTGGTCGAGAATAAGGTGGTCTTGGTGCTGGGGAATCTGGATTGGGAGGTGTCTGTGATGTTGTTGGCTTTAATGAAGTTTGCTAGCTGGGTGTTGACGGCCTTTTTGATTACCTTGGCCGCAAAAGGAAGCAGTGAGATGGGCCTGAAGTTCTTGAGTTCCATCTGGTTTGCGGAGAGTTTCTTCAGGAGGGGGTTGACTTCAGCGTGCTTCCAGTCATTGAGGAAGCAGTTGTCGTCTGGCGTAGTTCGGGTGCAATGGCCGTGGAGGTTCTATGGAAGATGTGGGCGGACAGGGGTCTGAGGTTGCTCTGGAGTGGATGCTCTCTGTCGTGAGCAGGGTACATTTTAGAGGATGATCATCAAAGTGCCTAACAGCAGGAACAAAGTATATCCTTGATTGCAGGTTCTAGTTCAATCTCAGAGCAGGAAGGAAGGGCTTGTGACCCGCAAATAAAGTAAGCATGATGTCTTTGTAAGTGAGGCTTGTTAAACAACAATCCATGAGAAAGACGATACTCAAATGGGGTGACTCAAAAAAAAAATTCTCCACCATTAAATCTCACTTGCTATGTCCAACAAAAACACTCGAGAAATCTGCTTCTTCGTGCTTCAAATAAAACCTTGCTTATTCATTGCAAGATGAGTCACTAGCATGTTGCAGTGCAATGGACTGTTAGACTTTTCAAGGCCTGGGAAGAAAGAAAGGAGGGATGGCGGCACACTCCAGCAGTCATGGAAACATAAAGGCAAGTGTCACTATAAATGAGAGAACTTCAATCAAAAGAATGATATCTCTCATATCAACAGGCATGTGTGTGAAAATTCAGCAATAGAAATAATTAATTGTTTGTCTGCACTTATTCAGAGACAGCAGATAAGTTACCCCTAGAGGCAAAGAGGCAGCTCCACAAAAAAGAAAGATTTAGTACAAGTCGGTCTTGTAATAATTCTCCATTCTGCAGCAAGAATGTATCCCACCACCAACCATGTGCTCAAAGCAGCAATGAAGATAGCAGCCCAGCTCCACAGATGAATTCGATGCCCAGAAGGAGGAGACCAATTACTCGGATGGAGATGGTAGCAATGAGAGTCTGCAGGGCCTAAATTGCATGGCGGTGGTGGAATAGGCAAAGAAGTGAACAGTAAGAACCTGACCCACTAACAGATGGTAGGGCTGCAGCAGGAACAGCTTTGGAGAAAATCTAGGGCCAGGAACAGGCCCTGAGGCAGAAGCAGGAACACAGTTGCTTACAGTAGAAAGAGTGGATCCAAGTTGTCAGACCACAAAATGTAACATCTTTGTTTGTGATGAACAGCATCTGATATGATCCACACCAATTTAGGATGCAGTGCAGCCTTCCTTTAGTACACAAGAATGGAGATCCAGTCACCCGGCTTCAGAGAATGGGAGGCGTAAGTCAGGCACTCAGGTAAAATTGCTCACACCTGAAAACAACCTGTACAGACATTGTGTAAACTTTCTGCAATATTTTATGACCGCATCATTATTTAACTGTAAATTCAGCTTGGCATTTGAGATAGGAGGATATGAGGGGAGCGTCATGAGTCATCCCATGATTATTTCATCGAGGCTCAGCTTTGTCTTCCGGGGAGAAATCGTTCTCTGGGACCATAATGCTAACGGCAGGTCATCAGGTCATTTCAACTGTATTTGCAAGCATATCTTTGTTATTTGTTCTTAAGGCTACCATTACTTATTTCCACTTTGCCAGCTGACTCTGGTTGATAGGCTCAATGAAAATGCTGGTCTATTCCTGGGCATTATGAACTTCCTGCACCATTTCACACATGAAATGTGTTTCGCAGTCACTGCTGTTTCTGTACAGTAAGTTGAAAAGATGATGGATGTAATGCTGAACATAGTCAAACATTCACCCCCAGTCACAGATCTGGGAAAAATCTTAATTTTCCTGGTCTCTGATCACCATGTCACCCCAGTTGGACCCAGCCATATGCAAATCAGTCTTGACCCTGCTCTCCATGGGAACAAACCAGCCCGAACTGCCAGGCCGGGACCTCCATGGACCGGAAAACAAGCGTACTGGCACCCGTTTTGGGGAGTCAACCCCCATCAGCCAAACTAGCTTGAATCAAGTGGCATAGAGAGCATGGGACCCATGTCTGGGCAAACCCTTGCCACTTAGGGCGAATATAGCAACATAGAAAGTACAGTAACCAGAATCAAGGGCTAAAATCTCTGAGTAACCGCTTAGCTGCCATAAAGGGATCTGCACAAGCAACAGGGTATGCCTCCACCTATCTTGAACACATACATACATGACAAGAACATAAGAGTAATTTGCACACTTCAGTATCTATAGTCTATCTGAATGTACATAAAGGGGTCCAAAGGGAGAGAGGAGCCAGGGTGTTGCCTTTGTCCCATTTCTGACATTGTGTAATCTCTGGACTATGGAAGAAAAAAATGGTGCATAACAATGATTTGCAGCAGCATATATTATGTTGTCCCTATCAAAATGGGTTGATCCGTGAAACAACTTGGCAGTGATAGAGAGCAGAGACTTTGGCGTGACCAGACGCCCAGTGCTGTCTCTCCACACCCCCTCAGGGTTTCATTTACATTGTTATTTGATCCAGAACTGTTTTTCATTTTTAGGGCTTTGCTCCTGCAATTGAGGAAAATCATTTAAAGTTGTACAGAAAATATATTAGTTCTCATAACATACATAGCAACATCAGCAATGTTAGAGAATTAAATATTCTTACCAGCTGAATCGGATAGGTCATTGCCCCTTGAAACATTGTCATGGGTGTGCTGGTGTGCAGAACATTTAATCACTGGCATTTTATCTGGTAATTGCATTGCGTTTGCAAGGTTTTAAAGATATGTCCCATTTTTACTGCGCATTCAGGCACTCTTTGCATCCAGAGGAGCTGTGCATCACTCAAAGTACATACTTTGAGTCTGTGCATACAGTAACAGTCCTGGAAAGGGGCGACCACTCGGTCCCCCCGAACGTATGGATGGGTGCCCCGAACCTCCCGGGAAACCATTTTGGGCGGGGTGGGCGTAGCCCGGCTGGTATGCCCGAAGCGGCGTAGCCGGGGCGCGCCTTCCCCCGCCCAAGAGGGGTTGTCCTAGACACCTCAACGGAAGACGACCACGCCCCATAGGCGTACCGGGGATGGGTACATGCCCTCCCGCAGAAGAATAAAGGAGCGGGAATCCAGAGGAGCGTCCTCTTGTTCCTCGGATCGGAAGGCTGCACCACTCGTTGCCCGTGAGCCCTCGACGGAACAAGCAGCAATTTTGAACTTGTTAATCTTGTTTTTCTCTTTCAGTTTCGAAGGCTCACAGATTTCAGGACCTCGTGGATCGACCAAGGGCGGAAGACTCGAAACCATGCCTAACAAGAAAGCAGGAAAGGGTTCCGAGACGGAGAGGGTGTTAGGCCTGTTGTCGAACCGGATGGCTTGTATGGACCGAAAGCTCGGACAAGTCCAATCGCTCGGGAGAGGTCTAGCGGAGGTGAAGAAGCAATTGGCCGCATTGAACGACCCAGGTCAGCCGAAAAAGGTAATAGGCCCGGCCTTGCCGGGAGTCGTCCCTGGGTTAAGAGGGAAGCGGGTCAAAGAAAGGGCGGTCTCGGGGGGGGTCCCGGTCCCAGAGGTACCCTCCATTGTACCCCTCGTACCGGCTGGTAACCCGGTTCAGGAACCAGTCTTAGGCCAGCCTATCCCGGTGGTGATCACCTCGACCGAGGATGATGAAATGCCCCCAGAATTGGCCGCACAGTTGACGCTGGGAGATCCGGCCGAGGAAGCCAGAGTATTAATAAAGCAGTTGCGGCAATCGAGAGATGTCGCAAAGGCGAGTGTTCCTCTTGTTCCCCCACAGGTGGCACCTGGAGTACCAGCAGCTGGTCAGGAAAAGACGGCGGCAGCAACGGCCGATCCGGGTAAGCTCGCATTGCCGATGGTGGGGGAGGGCTCAATACCCTCAAGGCGGGAAAAGGTTGCACAGCACATTCCCATGGCCACGAAAGAGTTAATATGGGGAGACAAGTATGTCAACATGTTTTCATTGTTAACTGACCATCGCGAGATGGAGTATGCTAAAACACAGAAAGATTTGTGGCACCCGAGTGTCTGGCGCGCCAAGATGGCCGAGTTCAGGGTGGACGAGACAGTGACGAACTGGGTTAAGGCCTTCTCTATATTTACCGCAGTGATGGGGGAACGTAAACCCGAGGTTATGACTGATTTGATTTGCTATCAGAATCGCATTATGGATTTCTATTCA
Source organism: Lissotriton helveticus (assembly GCF_964261635.1). Lineage (NCBI taxonomy): Eukaryota > Metazoa > Chordata > Amphibia > Caudata > Salamandridae > Lissotriton > Lissotriton helveticus. Next base: position 2,051,759,239 of record NC_136063.1, on the reverse strand, counting down.
ATGTATGAGGGGGAAGAATGGAAAGGCTATGACATGAAATTCCGTAAAGCAAAAGAATTTGATGCTTCTTTGTCTTGGGATTGTTTGGACTCGGTGTCATGGCACAAGCAGCTCCTGCCAGGGGCGACAGGTACGTCCTCGCCAGGCGGGAGCGGGTCCGGAGTGGTCCGCCAAAAGCCCGGGGTGCCCTTTCGAGCAGGCACAGGGGGGGGCTACCAGCCCAGAGTTGGCGGGAATGGCGGAAAAGGGGGGGTCTGTTGGGGCTTCAATAGAGGCAACTGTAACAGACCACAGGGGACATGCAAGTTTAAGCATGTGTGTGCCGGCTGTGGGAATTCCTCACACCCGGAAAGTGCATGTAGATCAAAAATTGGCGGGACGGGGGGTAAAGGCGGGTCTAAACAGGAGTGAGGTAGAGTTTTGTGACCGATTGCCTACACCCGTTGATCTCATGGTTATGATTCCTTGGTTAAACAAATACCCTGATCATGTATCCGCTGGGGTGTTGAGGAAGGGATGGCTTCCACATCCCGGCGGGGGATTTTCGGGGGAACTCCTTTTGTAGAAACCAGTTATCGGTACAGCACAACCCGGGCGTGGCAGAAAAGAAAATAGCAAAAGAAGTCAGTTTAGGGCGAGTGGCTGGGCCCTTTTGTTGCCCGCCGGTGGCTGAGTTCATCTGTTCCCCGTTGGGGGTTGTCCCGAAGAAGGACCCAGGGGAGTTTAGACTCATACATAATCTTTCTGCTCCTAAGGGTTCCTCGGTGAATGATGCCATTGACCCAGAAGTTTGTGCAGTACGATATGCATCGTTCAACGATGCCTTGGCCATGTTGAACCACCTAGGCCCTGGGGCGCTGATGGCGAAATGTGATATCGAATCAGCGTTCCGGTTGCTTCCGGTGCACCCGCAGGATCAGCGCCTGCTAGGTTTTGCATTTCAGGGGAGTTATTACATGGATAAATGCATGCCCATGGGTTGCTCCATTTCTTGTGCGTATTTTGAAATGTTTAGCTGTTTTTTAGAATGGGCATTCACCGAGGCTACAGGGCATAGACATGTTATGCATTATCTGGATGACTTCCTGTTTTTGGGGGCAGCCGGTGATACGAACTGCGCACAGGCACTGTATGATTTCTGCATCCTCATAAGTGAATTTGGAGTCCCATTGGCACCAGGTAAGACGGTTGGACCATCTACTTCACTGGAGTTTCTGGGAATTGAACTCGATTCTGTGGAGGGGTGTTTCCGATTGCCAATGGACAAAGTGGTCAAGTTTCGGGCTTCCCTGATGCAATGCCTGAGTGGGGAGAAAGTGACCCTGCACCAGTTACAATAAACAGTGGGTCAGCTTAATTTTGCATTGAGGGTGATGCCTATGGCCCGCCCCTTTTCGCGCTCTATCGCGCAAGCTATGGTAGGTCTCAAAGAGGGTCACCACCGAACAAGACTGTCAGGGGAGGTTCGCCAGGATATGCGTATTTGGATGGCATTTCTGGCGGACTTCAACGATCGAGTCGTGTGGAACTCCCCGCCGGAATCTTCAGATGAACTAGGTCTATGGACCGACTCAGCAGGGAGCGTGGGTTTCGGCGCCATCTTAGGTAATCGATGGTCGGCACAAACATGGCCAACATGGTGGCACTACAACGGTCTCACAAGTAACATTGGTTTCCTGGAGCTATTCCCCATCTGGGTTGCTCTGATGACATGGTCTGACGACTTCAGGGACCGCTCAGTGGTGTTTTGGTCTGATAATATGACTGTTGTCGAGTGCATTAACCAACAGGCAGCACGCTGTAAATTGATTTTGAGATTGTTGAAAGAAATTGTGCTACTTTGCATGAGATTGAATGTACAGTTCAGGGCGAAACATGTGCCAGGTGTACTGAATCATGCGGCTGATGCACTCTCTCGTTCACATATGCAGGCATTCAGGGGTTATCTACCCACAGCGGACCTAGAGGCAGCACCATTCCCCGAAACAATATGGCTAATCGGTGCCCCGGATTACAAGACCTCGTGGCAGCGAGTTTAGCCCCCAGGACAAGGAAAGCATACGAAGGAGCGTTTCGTTCCTATTGCACATATTTGGGTCCCACAGAGAGTCAGAAATGGGGTCAGGAGGAATCCTTCCTGGGGTACTTGGTAGCGCTGCACAGAGAGGGCCGATCAGCGGCAACGGCCAGTAGGCATAGGGCGGCCATTTCATTCATGGCCCAGGTACACGGCATAAAAGACCCTACAGGTTCCTTTTTGGTGAAAAAAGCCCTTCGAGGCTGGCAGCGCCTTGAGGGTTGCAAGCAAGATACGAGGCACCCGATTGGCTTAGACAGACTGTCTCTGCTTTTAGCAAAGCTGGATGAGACGTGTTCCTCCCATTTTGAAGCAGTTCTGTTCCGGGCAGCGTTCACATTGGCATTCCATGGGGCTATGAGGGTGAGCGAACTTGTCGCAAGGAACAAGAGAGATATGGAGGGAGGCTTGTGCAGGGATCACATCCAAATAAGGGGTGATTCGATGGTGATCGTGATAGCCAGGTCCAAGACTGACCAGTGGGCTATGGGAAACAGTGTGGTCGTACAGCGCAAGCGTGGGTCCCCCATCTGCCCGTTGAAGTGTGTGGAAGACTATTTGGCGCTAAGGGCGGCCGCATGGGGGGGGAGCTTGCTCCGACACAAGGATGGCACTCCACTGACGAGATTTCAGTTTCAGAGGGTGCTAGCACTGTCAATCGCTGACGCTGGCATGGACCCGTGCGATTTTGGGACCCACTCCTTTAGGATAGGGGCTGCTACTGAGGCTACAGCCAGGGGTCAGAGTGCTGAGGAAGTGAAACAATTGGGCCGTTGGTCCTCGAATTGCTTCAAGAGGTATGTGCGATTGCACATGTTGTGAGTGATCAATTGACATGCACTCACGTTTTCTGTCTTTGTTTACTTTACAGTTTCGCGAGCCTGCCACGCGGGGCGGAATTTGAGGTCGACCCAGCACCAGGAGACCAGCGGTCAGAGGCCACCGACTGGAGAAAGGATGGTATGGGTCGTGGGCCACTCATACGTGAGGCGCGCCGGCGACGTATTCAAGGAAGGTGACGCGATTCACGCACCTGGGGAATACGGGTTCAGAGTGTCCTTCCATGGGAAGGGTGGGCTCGTTTTTGACCACTTTGAATCATTTTTCGAGGGGCTTCTAGGGCGGTATAGGTCGCCGCCGTCTGTAGTCATAGTACACCTGGGAGGCAACGACTTGGTGACACTGGGTAGACGAGTGTTACTTGAACGAATTTTGTCAGCGGTTAGCTGGTTGGCTAAAAGAGTCCCGGGGTGTACGATTGCCTGGTCCCACATGATTCCTAGGAAGATGTGGCAGGGGGGCCTTTCGGTGTCAGCACTGAACCATTCAGTTAAACGGGTCAATAATAAAATAGGTAGATTGTTCCGTTCTGCGCAGTTGCATAACATTCCTCATGGGTGTATTCGGGGTGATCAAATGTATCTGAACGATGGGGTTCACCTGTCCAGGGAGGGGAATGACTTACTAATAGGAGACTTCGTAGCATGGCTAAGGGGTTTGAGGAAGCATGACTTTTAGGAGGATTTGGGGGGACCGGATAGTCGGTCAACTATCCGGTCTGTGGCGGTAAGGTCATGATCGGTGAGCAGTAATTTCAAGGTCCCTAGAGTGGGGCGCCACCCACAATGGATGGGAGCGCCCGGGGGAAGACGGCCATTGGCCCCTTCCACGGGGAGGCGGCACCCACTAAGGATGGGGCGCCTAGGGGGAGATGGCCATGGGCCCCTCCCAGGGGGGGAGGCGGTTAAATGCCCCTCCTACTAATTTCCCGGGGCCGGATATCCGCGACGGCGGATAGAGAGTGTGGGGATGGGGGGAGAGTCCACGCTGTCCTTCCTACAGAGACCTCATACGGGAACTCGGACGACCCTTAAGATGGCGTCGAGTAGAAAGGGGGCCCCCAACACGACAAGGGAAGTTACAGTTGGCAATGAGGGTACAGTCCTCTGCGCATGCGCCGCTCACACCATGAGGGCGGGAGTCTGGTAGTAGGGATCTGACACCGGTTAAGACCTTGCCGTTGGCCCTTAATGCTAGTATGTACAATTTGAGTTAGAGTGTATGCATTTTCAGGATGTTAGCCAAAAGTACATGACTGCATCGAAATGTAATAAATGACAAATTGTACATTATGCATAATGATGAAACTTTTATTTAATGTTTTAAATTTTGTTTCATATTTTAATAAATACGGCCGGGAGGGTGACTCCCTCCCGCCTTCCAAAAGTTCAACTATTGTCCGACTTCCCATTCTTGGGGAAACGTGTTGGGAGGGGGTGGCGGGCATCCCGGCCATATTGTTTAGCTACTCTCCACTATGCCCAAATAGATTTCAAACACATCCTTAAGTCTATCCAAATAATCAGCGTATGCCTCATCCTTATTTTGTTTGCAACTCAGATATTAATACAATCCTATTTCACTGGTTATACCTCTACAATCGCATTCAGCAATGTATCTTTTGAAACACAAAATTACCCATCATTTCCTGGAGTCACTCCACAATTGCAATAACTGACTCACATCTGTCCAGTTGGGTCTGTGTGTCTCAAACACAGTCTTGTTTTTCTTGGAACTGGGTGGGATTCTAACGAACATTGGGAAATTGTTTCTTGATATTCTTTAAGCCAGAAGGGGTCAAAGGTATGTGTGGAGATGAAATTGAATATGGAATGGTGAGAGGGCATTGATGGTGCTGTTGGAATGGGGTGTTAAGTAGTATTCTAGAAAAAAAACTGTTGCTTCCTCATTTAGATGGAGGTTACTGTCTTGACAACTAAGGGGCATATTATCAAGGACGGCTTTAAAATTATTGTCGGTTTAGCGGCAGGAAACTGCTGCTGAAGTGGCTATAATGGGCTTGATAATGTGCCCTGGAGAATTCCAATAGAAGCCCATGTTCACAGCAGAACATGGACTTCTATTGGAATTCTCAAGGGCATATTATCAAGCCCATTATCACCACTTTAGAGGCAGTTTTCTGCCTCTAAACAGGCAATAATTTTTAATGTTGTTCTTGATAATATGCCCATAAATGTCTTGCAATTTAAAGAAGGTGAGGAAACCACATTGGAGAGCGCATGATCACTGCAGCATGGATCATAACTCTATCCCTGGAAGCAGGGTAGTCCCTCAAAGGGAGATGGTTGGATGAAGAAGGTCTCTCATCATCACCCTCACTTGGATGAGGAGAAGGGTGATGACTTCTAGACAGACCTCCTGCCGTCTGTCTCAAGCATTCCAAGGGTCTTTGTTTGTGTTGGTTTCAACGTCCCAGGGCGGAATGTGTGAGTGCTCTCGACCAATCCGCATTAGTGGATTGGCCTCCAACCTAGTCGTGCTACTGCCAGCCAGTCACACTACAGCACTCACTCGCACATTACCTCCTTGTACGTCAGCTTCTCGTGGTCCTGCAGGCATTGCTCCATTTAAGTGCATCATCAACTGCACCCATACCGGCTCCACTAGCCGACATGGGGAACATGTCCAATAAATCATACTCCCTCGTGTCCTTGCTCTCTTCCTACTCCTTTTCTGGTTTAGTAACTAACTCTGTCCCTAAAGTAACTAGTTTGGTATTCCAACTTATCCTCAGTATTACTCACAAGCTGTACTTGCGATTCATTTTTGTGTTTGTGCGCCTCTTCATGTAAGTTAGCTAATCTTTCTTCATCAAATGTACCATGTTGAAGAAGAGACCTCTTCCTGTCCTTAATAGTGAGTCCCATCCACTCTTGTAAATATTTGCATGTGCATTTACCATATTGTTGGTACATAGATTGGTCAGGAGTCCATTCCGTTGGGCGCTCGCTGTTTTTAAATTGTCCAGCCCTGATCACCATTCCTTCTAGTTCACTCACACTTGGGTAATGAGGAAAAGGTCTGCAGAACTTGGGTCAACAGCTCATTCCATGGAGAGAGGTAGGGAAGGAAATGGGAAATGGGATAGGGCTCTTCTCAGTTATGTTTCTTCTAACTAATCCAGATCACATTGCATTTGACGACCTGGAGTCAACCCATGGAGGTTCTAATGAAGGTGTTGGGCAGCTACATCAGCTGCTAATCACTATTGGTAAATGTTGCAGAGTGTGAAAGCAGAGCTGAAGACCAGGTTTAAACTGTGCTAGTGTCTGGAGTGGTCATAGCCACAATTCCTCAGATATGATGTTCTCTCCCAGTTAACTTATGGCTTGGTATGCCTCACAATTAATTTCTTGCATGAAAAATCAGACAGTCGTGCCTAAGTAAATTTATGCCATAATTGGCTAACGAGCAGATACACTGTTTTACCAATTAATTATTTGGGTCTGACGGAATATAATTTTTGTATCTTTTATTTTTTTACATTAAAAGAGTCCATATTGGGGGCATGGCTTACACGTTAGAGCAAGATGGCGTCAACCTGCTAAGCTTCATTCCTTCATGGGGCAAATGAAGTGATTTTTGGCTTCTTCTGGTGCTCATTTCAAGCACTCCAGGCTGGGCTCACCCGCCGCTGCCTCAAGCATCAATGTAAAACGACGGTGAGTTTCATTCTGTCGTTTCCGCTGAAATAATGCCGAACTGACGTTTCCTCACAGGAATGAACTGCCGCGATTTTATAAGCACGGCGCTCTCAAACGCAATTACTTTACTTACTGTGGTGGTTTCTCTTTTGGCTTAGGTGAGCAACACAGAAGAATAATTCTTATAAGCTTGATAATAGGACGAGCCACAGCGTATGCGTCTAAACAGCTCAGCGGCATCCTGTTAAGCTCCAGTATGTCACTAAGCTACTGGAGGGACTGTTGACCTTTCTGTGAGCTTATTTGGAGAACTCCAGGCTGGGCTTATTCATCACTGGGTCAGACACCTATGTGCAACAATGATGAGCAGTTACTTGTGTTCTTACTGAACTACCACCAAATTGATATTGCCTCACAGGAATATCCGTTATCTTATATGCATGGCGTTTTATGAATGGAATTCCTATTATTACAGAGGTGGTAATATTCTTTAATACTTGGACAAGCTCTTCTTTCCAATTACTAAGGAAACGCATGAAACACTTCAAAGAAGTACTGCATACAGTCTTGGATACTGAAGTTGGTGGTATTTATTTATGCTTGTTATAAACCCTTTATACTGGGTTTACCTACCGTTGTCCCATGAACATATCTAAATCAACAGTAACTTATGAAAGAATACAACACGGTGGTCCTTAATTTATCTTTTCTGCTACACTATTACTGAGCTGATACATCCTCATTTTTATCTGTGCAGCATTTATAACTTATCCCTTATGATCCCTGAACCAATATTTTTTCTCTGCATGGAAAGAACAATAATTTTATGAGGAATAACGAAGAATGCTGTTGCCCTATCCCTTCCTTATATTTTTCATATGAGCCATCATTTTCAATGTAACTTAATGACCTTATCATTTTCATTAAGAAATCTATAACTTAAACGCTTTCAGGTCATGATGACTTTAAAATCTATATATTCTACATGATGCTATTTTAAACAATATCTCATATCTCGCGACTTTCACATATTTGGTAATTTGTGGATACTGCCATTTACTTGTATGTATACCACGTTTTCTTATATCATACTATCCAAGATTTGATTCTGGCATCTACCAACTACAGTGTTTGAACTTTGCTATACTCTTCACCATTGATTACCTAGTGTGGGCAGGGTCTCTTCTATTAAAACACTTCCTCCTCAAAAGATTCATTCTGTCAAGATGGCAAGCGACCCTCTTAATTCTACCAAAACATCTGTTTTGGCACCAAACCAAAGAGAGTCAAAAATGACCCTTCATCTCCTGTTCAGTCATCCTCAAACCCAGTCTTAGACTCAATTTTGGATGAATTACGTGCATTAAAACCATTCATGAATACCACCAATGAAAAGCTACAGTTGATTGAAGATCGTTGGATCAACATGGAAGGCTAAATGTTTGAGGTGGAGCATCGTATAAGTAATTTACAGGACGTGGCTACTAAAGTACCTTTGACGAAGAAAGAAATTCATAAACGGAAATTACACAATAATGATCTTGAAAATCGCAACCGAAGGAACAATCTTCGCTTATAGGGCTTATGTGAAAATATTGAAGATCCTTATCTTCTTTCTTTTTTAAAGAAATTTTTATCTCACCTTCTCAGTCTTCAATCTTCCACTCCTCTCAATATCCAACGTGCTCATCGTCTTGGACATCCTCAACCTCAATCTAACAAGCCTTGTGGTATTATAATGCTTTTTTTAGAATTTACTGACTTAATGCACGTATTAAAAGTTGCTAGAGAAAAACATAATCTTGTTTGGTCCAGCCACAATATCTTCATCTCACAAGACCTCTACAATGCTACCAATGCTAGAAGTAAAGAGTTCCTGACTCTTTGCCCACAACTGAGATCTATGAACATCAGCTACGGCATTCTACATCCATGTCTTTGTAAAATTACCTACGAAGGTGTCTCTCGCTCATTTGAAGATCCATCCAAACTATGTCTATTCCTGCAATCCGTTACTAAATCTCCTATGGACACAAAAACTTAGGGGCCCATTAGGATGTCGGGCGGATCGCCACCCCCATGCGGGCGGTGGTGATCCGCCCGACATCCTTGTCCGCCCGCCACCCATTTCCCCCCCGCCATATTACTATGGCGTGGGGACGCGGTGGATGGAAACACCGTCTGCCGCTTTTCCGCCCGGTCGCCTTGCAGCCTGGGCGGAAAAGGGTTTATATGGTGGCGGTGTCTATCAGACACCGGCAGCCATATTAGGATGGGCTTTGGGAGGTGCCTTGAAAGGCAGGCGGTCTTTACTTTGGGGGCCCCCTGCAGGCCCCATGGTGAAGGCGAGGTGGGGGGTGCACATGGGGGGTACCTGTGGTGCCTGCCGCTTTGTGTATGCAAATGCACACCAAGCATTCATAACATTGCGGCGGGTGCCGGTGTGAACACTGCCCGCCGCAATGTCATGAATACATGATGCGCCCGCCAGTGTGGTGGGTGCATCATAATGGCCATGGCGGGACCGCCGCTCAGATCGCGGGCGGTCATGTTTTGCGCGAGGATGGCGGACGGGCAAAGTCCACCCGCCATCCTAATGGGGGCCTTAATGTTAAATAAATTGTTATATAACTGTGTATTTTTTCTCCTACAGGATCCTCTCCCTAATCTCTAACTATGTATCTCATGGCCTAATTATCTTCATTGTCATTCTCTCCTGATCCTTTGTGTCTTCGTTGCTGCTCTTGCATTTGAGTGTGGAGATACCCGACTCATGCTCTATTTCTCTATTCTTTCAGATCGGGTTCTGTATCCTTGATCTGTCTCTTCTTATTCCTATTTTTCCATTCTCTTTCTATTCGCTCTCTTCCTATATTCTCCTATGTTCTTTCTCATTTTTCTTCTATCTATTGCCCTCAACCCTACTACCTACCTGAGTGTATACTTGTCTTATTCCCTTGTATTTTCATGTTATTTGATTTCTGATATGAGTTGTCTTTTGTTTCCATTGTTATCCATGCAGTTTGTCATCATTGTACCCATTCCCCTGTTTCTTAATCATCAACATGTTTAATGTTGTTTTGTGGAACGTTCGTGGTCTGGGTCACCACATCAAGCATCAAAAGGTACTTTCACATTTATCAAAACTAAACTGTCAAATTGCTTTTTTGCAAGAAACCCATTGTAATGATGGTCAACCACTTAAATTAAAACGCCAATGGGTGGGTCAGGTGTTTTTTTCTCCAGCCAATAAAGGTAAGGGTGGTGTTGCCATTTTCTGTCATAAGTATTTGAAATTGAAAATGTTATCTACTGAAAATGATACGATTGGACGATGGGCAATACTTAATGCCATGGTCTATGATAAACAGATCACCTTCTTAAATATTTATGGCCCAGTAAAATCTGATCCAGAATTTTTGGCCTTCTATTAAAATAAAATTATCCTCAATTACTAATCCCAATATCATTGTTGCTGGTGACTTCAATTATTAGCTAGACCCCTTCTCTAACAGGAAATCAGATTGTAAGTTCAAACCTGGCAAATCTCATAAAGCATTTCAAACTGCTATTGCTTCTCGTCCACTCTTCGATGCTTGGAGAACTTGTAATCCTGACAAATAAGAATTCACTTTCTTTTCTAAGGTACGTCATGCCATGTCTCGTATCGACTACATTCCCACCTGAAAATCCTTACTCCCCTGCTGAGATTGGTTCCATTTTTATTTCTGACCATGCCCCTGTTTTTCTTAATTTGGATCTATCATTCATTACACCTAAACATGCTAGATGGAGATTCAATAATTCTTTGTTATCCGATCAAGCCTATATTTCTGATGCTACCTGCTTTATAAATGAATTTTTCCAATTTAACACATCAGGTGATACTTCTGTTCATAACAATTGGGATGCTTTTAAAGCATCTTTCAGAGCATTCACTATCTCATACATTGCCAAAAAGAAAAAAATACTAAACTCCCAATATCTTTCCACCCCCAATCTGATTAAATCCCTTGAACACACTTATTACACTTCTAAATCTCCTGTCCACCTGCAAAACCTCATTAAAGCAAAATCTAACTTAAATAAACTTGTCACAAGCAATGGCTGTAATATCCTAGTTAAAATAAAATCCAAGTACCATGGAGGCCAGAATAAGGAACGTGAATTGTTGGCTAATTACTTAAAAGGTAAATCTGAAAGGAAAATTGTTAGACCAATTCGTAATACCCTCAATAACACTTTACTACATTCTGATTTAGACATTGTTAACGCATTCCAATCTTACTATCATTCATTATATGTTGATGATACTAATCATTCAGTTAACAACATCCAGTCATTTTTTATTGTCTCCCTTCCCCTTGTTCCATAACGGAGACTATTGCTTTTTTGGAAAAGGATATTTCACATCAGGAAATTTTACATGCAATAAAATCCCTGAAAAGAGCTAAAGCTCCTGGCCCTGATGGTTTTCAAATTCAGCTTATCTTCTCATTTTCACACATTTTTCCCCACATTTACATGATCTCTTTACCTCCTTTTTATTATATCACAAAACTGAGAGCTCTTTTCATTCATTCATAAACTTTATTCGACAATTAAGTCATAAAAGTATCACATAAAACATACATCTGTTACAGGATAAAATCATATGTAAAATACATTTATATAAATATTTAAGAAAAGATTAAACTCCACAAGACTAATGTCGAATATACTATTAGGATAAAAGACCCTTTAAAATCAATTTTTAAAAACAAATGTACAGTTTACAGTATTTATAGGCGTGTTGTCGCTGCTCCTGACTCAGTTAATCATAATAAAGACAACCCTCCCGTTATTTAATAAACTCCAAATGATCTGGATAAAGACTCTTGCCAATTTATTATCAAATTATTTTCGATCGAATTACCCATGCCCATTTTAAGAATTTTGCCATGGCTATTGCAATTGGGGGACTGGGGTCTGTACATAATATTCTTAATGCTTCTTCGTGTCTGCTGATACCAATTTGCTGGCAGACTGGTTTCACCCACTTTTTCCGAGGTGCAGCATACAAGGGACAAAAAAACAAGAGATGGCTTGTAGACTCTTGTTTGTCCCTGCATCTAGGGCATTTATCATCGGTAGCCCCCTTCCCCATCTTGCTGTAAATAACCTTATAGGGAGGGTGCCTACCCTGAGTTGGAAATAGAGCTTACGATCAATCGGTTTCTCTATGGCGTCCCAGTATAGTTCCAATTGTGGGTTAGCCTTAAATTCAAGGAATCGCCCCGTAGGGTGAGATGAAAGGCCTTTTGCGCATGTTGTTGAAATAACCATCTTCCAGTATATGGCCTTCATATCTTTTTTTGATGGGAAAACCGCATTTGTTGGGTCATCCCACAGTTCGCTCATACCCATTCTCACTAACAGGCATCTAATTGCCTTCAACCAGCTTATTTTGTGAAAGCAGTCCTTTTCGATGATTTCCTTGAGACCCCAGGCATAATGGTGTAGTTCCTCAGTAGTCCTTATTCTGCGCCAATACAATAATGGTCGCAGAATAGCCACATCTTGCACTGCTCTCCTACCAAGATCCCAGAGCAAAGGTGTTAGGGAGGTGCTTTGCGGGACACTAGTAGCTTTGCGCAAAAATTCATTTTCTACTACTGTCAGACGTTTCAGGTTTTCGAACCCCCATAGTTCGGAGCCATAAAGGGCCGAGCTTAACACCTTCATCCCATAAATCTCGAGGAGTGGACTGATAGGTTTTGTCAGGGAAGTTTTGAACCTATTCAGAAGAAGCCCCGACTGCTGCTGGTGTTTTAGTATAGTCAGATCTAGTTGACTATTCCAGCGCATGTCTCTCTGTAGGGTAAGTAAAAGCGTTAACCTGCTCTAGCGGGCAGTTATTCATATATATACTTCCTCTAAAAGGTTTAAAAGACTTGGAAGGTTTATGTTCATTGAGAAACATAAACTTTGCTTTGGAGGTGTTTATTTCTATCTCCGCGTAGCAGGCAGAAGTCTGTGAAGCGCCGGAGGACCCGTTGGAGACCACTCAGTGTTTTTGAGATTATCAAAGTGTTGTCCGCAAACATGAGGATCGGGACGCGATTACCAGCCATCATAGGGGCATCAGTGGGGACCAAGGAGAGGTAGTCTGCCGCCCCATTCACGAAGAGCGAGAACAGAGTAGGCGCCATGACGCAACCCTGTTTCACTCCCCGCTCAATGGGGAATGCATCCGTAACCTCTCCCTGCCTTCCCCACCGGACCCTAGCAAAATTGTCCTCATGCAAGCGGACGACCAAGGTCAACAACTCCGGGGCCATTCCCAGCTCTTCCAAGACAGGCCAAAGTTTACGGCGCGGCACTAGGTCAAAAGCCGCCCTCAAGTCAACGAATACTGCATACAGTACCCCTTTCTCTAGAACCACTGTCCGCCAATAAAGAATTATAAACCGAAAGACTTGATCTATCGTGCTAGTCCTGGGGCGGAAACCGGCCTGAAAAGGACTCAAAATATTCTCTATGTCCATCCAGGTCTGTATCTTTCCCAACACCAAACGACCCATTATTTTTTGGATAGAGTCGATCAGGCTGATAGGCCTGTAATTTGCTGCTAAGGACTTATCCCCTTTTTTGTAAACAGGCACGATTTCTGCTCCCTTTCAAGAATGGGGGACATCCATCCCTTGGACTATAGCATTTGATAAGTGGGCAATATATAATCGCCACCTTTCCTTATCATTTAAGAATAGATCCGCAGGTACACAATCCATCCCTGGGGCTCGTCCCTCAGTTACTGAGTCTAGCGCTCTGTCGACATCCCCTAAACTAAAGGCGGCATCTTCATAAAATGTAAAAACAAAGACCCCCTCACTTTGAATATCTTCTATGTCAGCGTATTGGGGCTTAAAATAGTAAATCCATGAATTTTGAGGGACATTATTTTGCGGGCTATCAGCGCACCCACCACCATCCCATTTAAAGGTATCCCAAAATAACTTCGGGTTTTTGGACAAGCATGCCACTTTGAGATCCTGCTACTTGCAGTCTTCCCATTCTCTTATTGCACCATACTTTGTTTTCCTATAGTTACCTCGGGCCACTTTTACTATGGTTGGATTCCTAGATTTTAATGCTAGGCCCAGTTCAGCCCGGGCTTGCCTGCAAGAGTTATTGTACCAGCTCTCTGATTTATTCTTTCATTTTCTCCTAGCCGAGCTTGGTTTACAGAAATAGGTTTTAAGGTTGGTAAAGAGATCAGTGTGGACTTCTACAAAAGGACTATAGCTAATACCTTATCTACACTAGCTTTAATAGCAGTTAGTGTTTCAGGGTGATCAGCAACTTTGCACCACTTAAGGTGGCGCTCGTCATTGGTTAAAGCAATTTCGGGGGCTATTAGATCATGGGTCTCACCTGCCGTTCCCTCTAGGCCCAAATTAAACAGTGAGGTCAGGGGGTTATGGTCGCTCTCTATGCGAGTCTTTACCTCCATGTCTACAAGAGAGTGCCAAAGCTTTAGGTGGACAAGCAAGTAATCTATATAATACTTGACCTTATGCCATTATCATAGGTTTTATTGCCCACCCTGTCTGACGGTGTTCGGCAGTTAGCAGCCCTCACCTGATTCCCCAGACAAAACCCATTCAGGTGTAATGCGGTCTCAGTCCATTTACTTATAGGCTTGGTCTCAAGTTCGGGGACACCCCATCTAGAGTCTTCTTCTTCTGTCAGATTCAGATCTTCGTGCCCCAGAGGCTCAAAAGTTGTATTAAAGTCTCCCGCGATCAATGGCAGTACATTAGCTGGCATGGTTTCAATCAGGGCTTCTAAGGATGTTACTACCTCAGATTTTTCCCTCCGGGTACGCCTCTAGCATAAACATTAATAATGTCAATTTTTAGGTTGAACGGGAAGCTAAATCTTACTGCAAGAATATCACAGTGTGAAACCGGAAGTAGTTGAATACTACAGCTTAGGTTCTGCTTAACCCAAATCACCAGACCTCCTACTGGACGACCCTTTTGCCATTTCACAGCCGGTACATAGAAGTTCAAGTAGCCCAATCTAAACACTGGTTCTACAGACCAGGTCTCTTGGAAGAGACAGATATCAAATTTATCAATAAAACTCAGCCAGCATGGCGAAGCTACCCGCCAGATTCCAGGATATTAGTGATGTCAGGCAGACTGTACTTGGGGGCCTAACAGCTATCTCACCCCCCGTTGCAGAAGAATTATGCCCAGGCAGTATACTTGGGTCCACGGGTCGTGAGGGACTTGCCCTACTTGGAGCATGCTGAAATGTGAGTGTGCCGCCCTTCTGTATAATGGCTACATTTTCTTTATTTAACTTAGGACCCACCACACCTGCCTGTGGACCTTCATGATTGCTCAATTGGCCTTCACTCCTGGCTACATTTTCATCGGGCAATAGTATTGTACTCACACTATTGCCGCCTTCAGATATTTGCTGTCAATCTCAGTCCTCTAACCCAGATAGACCGTCGAACCTGTTATATAGCCTTATGTTCCGTAAAGAGGAATGGTTCGATGCCTCACCCACTGGAAAGATTTCCCTTTGTGAAGTCTGCGCTGGTGCATAAAAATAATTTAAGGAAAGTGGTTGGATTAGGGATGAGAAGTCTTTTTGGGGCCAATTACAGATGTATTCAACACATCTACTGTCCCTGAAATTAATAATAATGCAGTCCCCCCCAACAGACTTTGTTCGCCTCCCCACCCAATTAACTCTTCTAACAAATAGAATTTCTGCACATATATGGATTGGCAGAGGCCGATTAGCATTAAGCCAAAAGATGCACTTGTTCTTAAGTTACATATATGTCTCCCTCTTTCCCTGTTTCAAAGGTGGAACCCCCGCCAATACTATCACGTAAGGGGCTGATTCGGGGAGGAGTTCTATGGGTGGTAACCTAGCAGCAGTATGAGCTGGAGGGATTTGGGCAATAATTGGGGTTGCATTGTGGGTTTTCTAACCTCTGCATTTTTGAGCATTTTCCCTCTGTACTACTTGGTTATCCCCTGCCTGGCTAGTTGAGAGAGTTAAGACACAGGGCACTATGGGATCGTTTGCTACACTGCTATTGCTACCTTTTGGTGGGACGTTAGAATTTGTGTCCACCCTACTTTGCCCTTCCACATTTAGCTGTGTACAATTTGTGCCACTACCCCGATTTCCCACCCGTGACTGAACTGAAGCAAATGAAAGTTCCAGGCAAACAGGTCTGGTTTCAATGGAGTCCAGTCTATCGTATATCGGGTGAATTATCTTCTTGACAGTGCATTCCAGCCTTTTCCAGAAGGAAGGACCCAGCTCGCCCGATGCATCACCCCCCGCACTTGGCAGTAAATTGGCCCCTTCATTAGCTGGTAGCAATGGTGTAAGGCAAGGTGAAGCACTTAGGATGGGGTTCTCCATGGGCACAGTCTCCTTTACACTTTTTGCTTTCCTTCCTATTACTCACACTTGCTCCCCGGGGCGTTTTCTTTTTGATGTCAGGCCCTGCGGATACTGTGCTGTACCCGTTTTTGGATTACTGACTGACCTGGTCTTGATATTAGGTGAGGGCAGCCTCTTCGCGGTGATGTTCGGGTTGGTCGTGACCATTGCGATATTAGGTCTTGATTCCAGAGGTACCAGAGGCCCTACTGGCTGTGAAGTATAACTTCTCTCGTCCCCCTCCAAGGAAGACATCGTATCCTGGATATCAACCTGCTGAGACACAGGTGACCTAGCCCGTGCCAGACTTCCCATTGAGGATCCCTTGTCAAAGGGGGTATAAAGAGATAGTCTCTTTTCAGTTAATTCAATCTCTTTGGCCAGAGCTGTTGACACTCTTACAAGCAAATTATCCAGAGTGCCCATTAAGGTCCCACCAGTGGATTTTCTAGCATTCCCCCCTACAGATAGGGAAGTAGCCATGATATTTACAACAGGTGTGGCTAGCTCCTCTTTCAAATATAAATGTATAATCCCCACACAAAACTCTGATAGCCAAAATGAGCCAAAATACGATTGCGGGCACTCACTGACCTTGAATGCAGATGTTAGGGGGGTAGCCGGTCCCGTCCTTATCCGTGCTTGAACGGGCCCGCCCTTGGCCCTGGCTTCGCTCGGCTCGTCCCGCGACGCGGAGGGCTGCACTTCTAAATGCGCCTCCTGGCACTGCTGCCGCGTCAGTGGTGCGCGCCGCCACTGAGGATGCTGGGAATTGTAGTCCCGGGGCGGCGGCGCTGGTGGTAGTGGCGTGCGGTGGCGTCCGGTGGCGGTAGCTACTCTTCTTAAGGGTGTGTGACTCTTGGCGGTGTCGGCGAATAACTGGCTGCTCCCACACGCCAGGTAAGGCTCTTTTCTTGACTCCCTGATTGTCATCATCCCCAAACCTGATAAAGACCATTCCCTTTTTCAAAATGACTGCCCAATATCATTAATTAACTATGACTTCATATTTTGCAAAAATTCTTGCCTCTAGATTGGAAATCTGACCAAACTGGATTTATTAAGGGGAGACTCTCCTCGGATAATACTAGGATGTTCTAGAATATTCTTGCCATGGCCAAGCGTCATCCTGACCCCCTGGCTGCTCTATCACTAAATGCTGAGAAAGCATTTGATCGTATAAATTGGCAATTTATGTTCAAAACTCAACACTGGTTTGGTTTTGGCCCTAAATTTCTTTCTTTCATCAAATTATTATATTAAGCTCCTCGAGCGTGTGTCTTGGTTAACGGTTTATTATCCCCTTATTTTGACTTACACAGGGGTACCAGTCAAGGTTGTCCCCTTTCCCCTCTTGTATGTCTTTTATGTCTCGAACCCTTTCTTGAACGTATTCGGCCATAACACCTTGATATCTGGTTTCCAACATAAATCTCATGAAATCAAATTATCTGCATATGCAGATGACATTCTAATTTATCTTTCGAAACCTGTAACCTCTTTACCTCCTTTTTACATGAAATTGATTTGTACTCAAATGTATCTGGTTATAAATTAAACATCTCAAAAACTGAGATTTTACCTCTAAATTCCACATGCCATCAATTCATGTTTTCTAACACTAACTTTAAATGGCGTCCCTCTAAAATTAAATACCTAGGCATTTGGTTTTCCCCTACCATACCCCAAACTTTCTCCCATAATTTCAGCACATTAAAACCAAAATTCAAAACTCTTTTTCCACCTGGTCTCCCCTCTACTTATCCTGGAGGGGTAGATTAAACACCATCAAAATGATCGTACCACTCATTATGTTTTTGATTTCTATGTTACCCGTTAAGATTTCTAATTATTACTTTAATCAAATCAATTTTCTTTGTTCTAAATTTCTGAGAAACAACAAACCTGCGTGTATTGCATTATCCAAATTAATCAAACCAAAAACGAAGGGAGTGTACGATTTCCTCATTTTAATTTTTACCACACCGCTTTTTTACTCAGACAAGCTTATGCATTAAACAAACAGTATCACGATGATCTGATACCCACCTGGATCAATTTTGAATGCTCTCTACAACCTGAATTCTCTTTTTACCACACCTATTTTATGTCCAATTGTACCTTTATAGCTAAGCAATCTATTTTGAAATATTCACAACACCTGTTACATTCACTTTACACTAATGGTTCAAATTGTCATCGAGCTTTACTCGCCTCCTCTATCTTGTACATTGAATGTATTACATTTTTACATAAATCTATCTACTTCAAACATTGGAAGGAAAATAATATTATTTATGTACATCAAATTGTTTCTCATAACTCTGTTATTCCTTTTAACACTATAAAATAATGTTATGATTTACCTTCCTCTAGCCTACCCCAATATTCCCAACTATCATGGGTACTGCAGGCATTTTATCAAATAATAATTTTCCACCTAATATCATTCCATTTTCCCACTCGACTCCTTAGTATAATATTTCTCCTGACTCTAATGTGAAAGCCTCCCTTATTTATGAACTCCTTTCCTCTTCTAACTGAGAAAGACCAAAAACATCGATTGAGTTAGCTTGGGAATTAGGTCTCTCGATTACTCTTTCAATTAAAGAATGGGACAAAGTGTTCCCCTCCACTACAGCTGCTAATATCACACAATCACTGTTTTTTCTATATAACAGAGCTCATTGAACACCTGTATTTATACATAAAATTAACCATTCTCATTCTCCTTTTTGCTGGTATTGTCTATCGTCTAACAGCACTTTACTGCATGTATTGTACCACTGTCCTAATGTTTTTAAAGTTTGGAAATCTGTATGGTTCAAATGTTGTAAGATTTTTCATTTTTGTATTCCATTATCTATTCAAAATGTATTTCTTGGATCAATGTCTGCTGATATTCAAGTTACTTTGTTGAAATTGAATTTAATTGATCTCTTTATTGCCCTGGCATTTAAAAGTATCCTTACTTGTTGAAAAGACAACTCTAAAATATGTATGCTATCCTGGTGGAACTTTATCTGTGATGAACATAGAATCTCTACAGTTTCATCTTCTTCAGTAACTCAAAAAATCAAATCTGACTTACTTTGGTTACCTTTTACTACCTTTCTATCTACACACTCATCCTTACACTAATAATTAACTATATTTCTTCTTTTCCTTCTCTCAATTCCCTCTTCATTTTTCCCTCTCTCCGCCTATTCCATTTTCCTCCTCTCTGTCTTCTCTTTCTTTTTCTTTCCTATATTCCAAAATTATACAAATAACTAATAATTAATAAGGAACCTAATTGTTCTTTTTAATCCTATGCATAAAGTTGTATATTCTCTTGTTATATTTCTCTTTTCAACAAGCTACTTTTCTTCCTTATGTTATTTGTTAATAATGGTACTGTTTCGATTGTTCAATAAAAATTATAAAAAAGTCAATATTTCCCCACTAACTAAATGTATGACTAACACTGAAGGGGGTGTTGACCAAGGCTTCTGGTTGGTATTATTGTGCTTGGAATGGACTTCAATGCAGTGATAGATGCAGTGCTGGACAGATTGGGGATGAGCACACAGTGCAAGAATCCCTGTTTGCTACCTATGCATTGTGACTTAAGTTGACCCCCTCAGAGTATGCCTTCACCTATTTGCACTCAAAACATCGCTCACTCTGCTGTTAAGAATATGGACCTGAGTTTGGTGGAAGCGAACGGGCCGCCGAAAATGTCTGTTTACCGATCTGCCGCCACAGAGACACATCCTGTTTAGAACTGTGGCGGTTTGAGAGATGAAAGTATATCAGCCGTCCACTGCCCATGCCTCATTTTCCTTACTCCATTGATGGCAGTACACCCGAAACACGAAGGAGGGAGTGATAGAAATTCACTACTCTGTCTGCTGAATATAGGTATAATTTCCATTGACGGGAATATGATGGTTCATGCTCCACACCAATGTTGGACAATTTTACTATGCCCCACACCTCAAGTCAGTACATGAATGTGTATATTTTTTTAATGTACTTGTTTAGACAAACATATAATGCTAACACTCTATAAACTGTTTGAATTTTTTTACAAACTAAGGGGCCCATTATGATAACGGACGATTAGCCACCACCCGTATGGCGATCCGCCCGCCAAAAACCACCGGCCGCCTCTAATTTCCCCCCGCCACATTACCATGGCGGAGGGGACCCCGGCGGACGGGAAGACCGTCCACCGATTGCCTACTGGGCGGAAAAGTAGTTCATATGGTGGCGGTGTCTGGTAGACACCGCCATCCATATTACTTGCTGCCACGGAAAGGCAGGCGGTTTTTAACATTGGGGGCCCGTAGCAGGGCCCATTATGATAACGGGCGATTCGCCACCGCCCGTATGGCGACCCGCCCGCCAAAAACTACAGGCCGCCTCTAATTTCCCCCCGGCACATTACCATGGCGGAGGGGACCCCGGCCGACGGGAAGACCGTCCACCGATTGCCTACCGGGCGGAAAAGTAGTTCATATGGTGGTGGTGTCTGGTAGACACCACCATCCATATTACTTGCGGCCACGGAAAGGCAGGCGGTTTTTAACATTCGGGGCCCGTAGCGGGCCCCCAGGGACTCTGGAGGGTGGGGGATGCACATGGGGGTACCTATGGTATCCCCCAGCAGTTCCATGCACAACATGGCAGGCACTGCAAGGTTAGAAAAATCAAAAAGAGGGAAGGAAGAGGTGGTGCTGGGTGGCACCGAGGTGGGCACGTCCTCCTCTTGCGGAAGTACTGGTAATCAAAAAGGTCCACCTCAGAGAGGGTCAGTGTATATCCTGTTGTTTATGGAATACACACAGTGTGTTAAAATACCCCTCACACACCAAAAGGGCCCTTGGTGTCATGCTTCATCATTGGGGTCTTCCCAGCCGGCTGCCGGACGGGGCAGTGCTGCGACAAGCGACTACGCTGGAGCACCTTTTAAATGTGGGTGCTATGTGAGTGAATTGGAGTGAGTGTCAGTAGGGTCAGGGGTGATATAGAAAAGTGGTGTTAAAAAATACCTGACCTCGTGATAGAAAAAACTATTTAATAAACGCTGGCTGGTATTATTAAAAAATGTGGTGTCGGAAAAGTTAAGCGGGTTAATGGGCTTACTTTCCTGTGCGGGTCAACATGTTTCGGGGCGCCATGCCCCTTTGTCGGGACCGGGGTCAGATCCCCCTGTCACTCACTAATGTCTTTCCACAATAAACAGTGTATGTACAAAAAAGTGTAGTAGTGATCTTATTTATCAATGTGTATAGATATACATTTTATATTTATACAATTCCCTTGCTAATCCTGAAATACTGAGGTAGTATGTTCAGGAAGGTTGAGGAACAATGCCCCATGAGCCAACTCTGGACAAAAGGGTATTTGAGGTTCCAATCAGCCCCCAGACTCGTTGTGCTTCCTCCTCCGTCTGTGGCTTCTGTGATACACTGTTTATTGTGGAAAGACATCAGCGTCTATTAAATAGTTTTTTCTATCACGAGGCCAGGTATTTTTTAACACCACTTTTCTATATCACCCCTGACCCTACTGACACTCACTCCAATTCACTCACATAGCACGCACATTTAAAAGGTGCTCCAGCGTAGTCGCTTGTCGCAGCACTGCCCCGTCCGGCAGCCGGGCGGGAAGACCCCAATGATGAAGCATGACACCAAGGGCCCTTTTGGTGTGTGAGGGGTATTTTAGCACACTGTGTGTATTCCATAAACAACAGGATATACACTGACCCTCTCTGAGGTGGACCTTTTTGATTACAGGCACTGCAAGGTGCCTGTCATGTTGTGTATTGAAGTGCACAGCATGCATTCCTGGCATTGTGGCGGGCGGTGCTGAATGCACCTCCCACCACAATGACAGGAATGCTGGATGCGCCCGCCACTGTGGCGGGCGCATCCTAATGTCCCCTACGGGACCCCCGCCCTTATGGCGGGCGGTCCCTTTTTGCGTTGGTTGTCCGCCCGCCATCCTAATGTGCCCCATAATGTATACTAATAATATCTTCAAATGCAAGTGTTTTAAATAAAATGGACAATATTCTGAGCCTACCCTTTATCCAGCTTTGCCCATCTATCCTACACTCCACAATCATATGATGCAACCATGTACCCTAAGTAGATATTTCAACAACCCAATGACTGCTATGCGATGTCTTTAAATCTTGCACATTTTATAAATATCAGGAAACACACTCATGTGCCAGACTTTCTAAACATATACTTAACTTAGGCATACATAATGAATGACATGGACTATACGTGAATCCCAATACCTGAAGGTATTCCTACATTTTATCTTAAACATAATAAAGTCTAATGTAGTAAAACACTCTCCCACTCTAAATGCCTCACATACTAGGCCTTTCCAACAACACTCCAGTTCCTTTAACATACTTGGAAGAAGGACAACTATCCTGAAACACATGTCTAGAGATACACAGCACTGACTACACCAACAAGGATGAAAAACTAAAGTCTGTCACCGAAGTAAGTGTTATCATGCACTCCATTTATATGATGCATCGGGCAAACTGAGTGCTGGGATGTGAGGCAGTGTGCGCCCACCGTCCTCCTGTTTGAAAATGAGCTGACGAGTTCTGGATGATGCGCCCGCACCCAGCAAGTGGTACAGAGACTTGAGAGGACTTTGGGCATCTTTTCCATCACCCCCAAAAAGAATGTGTTGCGCTCTGCTGAAGAAGGACAACCATCCTGAAACACGTGTCTAGAGATACACAGCACTGGCTGCACCAACAAGGGTGAAAACTAAAGCCTGTCACCGAAGTAAGTGTTATCATGCACTGAATTTACTATGATGCATCGGGGCAAACTGATTGCTGGGATGTGAGGCAGTGTGCGCCCACCCTCCTCATACTTGGAAAAGATAATGAACTATGAAATTAAATTAAATAAAATGAAAGCAATGTATTGAGCGTGAACTAATGCCTAAAGACATCAAGGCGCTAGTCAAAGTTAGTCCTGAAGTAAGGAGGTTAGTCGGAGAGTGGTGTCAGAGATCTAAGTGACCTTGAAGCCATCCTTTAGAAGGTGAAAGGCCGGTTTTAGGGGCTTTTGCAATTGTGTATGAGCCTGGAGGCTAGTGATGAAATGGGAAAGGGAGTGCCAGTGCCTGGCCGCAGCCACCGGGAAGGCTCTGCCTCCCCATCTTGCCTTTCAAAATTTGGAGACAATCGCCCGGTTACGGCTTGTAGACCAGAGCTGTCTCAAGGCAGTGTACCATTGGAACATGGCTTAAAGTCCTTCGGGCCCAGTGCTCTCCAATGCCTTATGAACAATGCATACAGCTATAGAGATAATATGTTTATTCACAGGTAGCCAGTAGAGCCTTTCTATCTCCCCGAGACTGATTGATATTTAGGATTATCGAAAATCAGTCTTGCTGCTGCATTTTGTACCAGTTGTATCTTGGCTACTGCAGTCTCATGGATATCCAAGTAGAGCACATTGCAATAGTCCAGCCTGGATGAGACCAAAGCAAGAGAAACTTGCTTGCGCACAGAGAGGGGGATATATGGAAACACCCTCCTAAGAGTTCTGACAATCCAAAAGCAGGTAGAGAGTGTCCGATTGACCTGAAGGTCAAACGACAGGTTAATGTCAACCAGAACTCCAAGGGTTTTTGCAGAATCCGAGGGAATGGGTAAAGTGCCCAGCTTTTCCGGCCACCAGGAGTTGTTCCAAATGGATAGTTGGCTACCAAAGTGTAGTGTAGTTCCTATAGTCCCAATAGGCTCTGCGCATTGGAATAATATATTCAGCAGTGTAGACGTAGGACTGAGGTTAACTAGGTCTCTACTGACTATATTAGACTTAAGTTTTTTGCCAGCTAGCTCAGAGTTCACTAGAAACTTTCTCGAATAAGCGAGGAGGAGTTTAACCTCCCTGGATAGACAAGAAGGGATTTAGTTTCTGACAACCATAAAACATGACAACTTTGCTCTCCCTGATTAAGAGTGTATCTCTAGAGTCGTGTGAAAACAAAAGACAGCTACTTCACTCAGTCAATAAGTGCGTACTTAGTTTCACCAGATTGCAGAGAAAAAGAGAGACGGGCGTTTTCAATAAAAGGTGTTATTTATTGAGCAGTCTCTTTCCTCATACAAGAGAAATAAATTGCTACAATTGCAATACTTATAGTAAAGTAAAGTGCATACAGTAAAAGCAGGAGTATGAAATAATACTGTAAAAGCATGGATATGGTTTCTTAGCCATATGATACTTTAAAATGGATAAAATAGATACATACATATATACATTGACTAATCGTACTCAACTGGTGCTTCTAACTACGCCTACCCCGGTGTACCTGACCTGAGCCTAATACGTGGGAAGGAGTAAGTAAGTAACAGTTTAAGTTAAGTTTGTTTTGCCAAGAATCTGACTCAAGAATTCTCTGTAAGGGTTTAGTTAGTTCAGTACCTGGGTATTAGAAGGCAGGAGGGCTGGTATCTCTCTCTCAGGACTCGGTATCCCAGTCACCCGCAAGGGTAAGCTGGAAACGCCGGAGGCTGGATTTCTCGGCAAGAGAAAAGACAGCGTCTTTCTCAGCGCGTCAAAAGGGAGGGGCAGCGTCCGTGGGCTCTCGCATCAGCTGGGCTCTTCGGAAGTAGATAGCTGCTCTGCTCCAGGATTACCACAGTGTGTTTGCTTAAGGCAACGTTGGTATATTTATACCTGAAAGGTGCCGGGTTTGACGTAAGGATGGATATAAGATGTCAATAAAGATGTCACTAAGAACTGGTGGTTCTTACAGTGCTTTACAGGAGTTCTCGGACTAAATCAAAACAAAGGCAGCGGGGATTTCCCAGGTTGCTGGAGGCTTGGATTTGTTTAAGAACTCAGTGTGCTTTCTAGGCGGCTGGGGGAATAGGCTTGCTTAATGTGACAGCATGCGCTATGACTGAATTAAGAAAAGGGTTTCTATGCCGTTGTAGGGATATTATTGATGTATAACCAGACAAAGGCAAAGAATAGGAATATTGATTCAGGTACCTAGATAAACACACTACACCCACTCCACGAATTCATGTCCATAATTACTAAACTAAGCAATAGTAAACATATCTAACGGAGCATGTGTATACCGATCCACCCCAAAATACATTTTTTGCATCTGAAATGGCATATGCGAAATACACGAAAAATGAGTATAGGTACAGTATTTCAAGCAGAGTAATCATTCATAAAATAGGATGCATATATATCAGCGGAATGATTTTGCGAAAATTACACATGAAATGGCTCTTAATACAGAAAAGAAAAGTGCGAGACCATTTCATCACATATAAATACAGTTATTTGTAAATATGCTAGAGGCTGAGGTAATATATTGTCTCTAGAGTTCCTAAAAATAGAAGCTCTGTTCTCTAAGAATAGTTCTACCTTAAGCAGAGGATGAGTGCCAAAAAAAAAAAGGTAAATATTTTGGAATCTGGGAAAAAATTAATTCGTTTTTCAGGGGAAGAAGCCAAAACAGTTCCAAATATTTCAGAAGCTTTTGTTTTTCAAAGCTGAAGGCCAAATTCAGAGTTCAGGGAACGCTGAGTGCTCGTTTGCTTAAAAGTTATTCTTTTTGTTCAGGGGAGAACATCATTTCAGACAGACTTTCAAAAAAGCAGTTTATCGCTTCAGGTGAAAGTTCGACCAAGTTGGAAAATGCCGCAACTGTGCAGTCGTGAGAATGATTGCTATCATCGATGTATTGATCAGCATTGCTCACAGAAGGTCGTACCTGGTTGATGCTGCTCTCATCTTGCACTTCACTACCCTTCAATCGCAGTGGTGAAGTTTCCACGAATGCCGTCATCAGGATGGGTAACCGCTGGGGACAACACGATGCATGAGCCGTTACTGGACTTAGCAAAGTATCTGTATCCAATGGTACTTCTGATTGTAGTGTGAGACAGACGTCTAACACGCATTCTTCTCCGCACAGCATACATCTTAACACAGGTAAGATACAATTCTGCCAGATGGGTCTGAATGAAAGAAACCAGGTCATATTCAGATCTCTTAGCCGGGCTAATCCAAGGACTTTATTTATGCGGTCCCGATAGCGTATAGCTAGGATCGTTTCTTCCATTGTTGCTGGAGTCTTGTCTGTGACATGGCTTGCCATAACGAAGCAGGAGTATCAAAAATAAAATGCCTGCTAGGAGTCCCAACAGGAGTGGAAGGCCGCCAAAGATCGAATGGACAAAATTAGGAAAAATGCCCAGGACTGCTTTGAAGGGTGTTAACAGTCCCGAAAAAATTGTCTTAAATACACTTGGGATACCATTCGTATCAGAAATGTTTAAGATTTGGTTTAGCATTTCTGCGAAATGCAAGGGGCAATTTGTTGATAAAAGTGCATGAATCTGGGGGAGGAGCCAAGCTCGTGACCCCAATGGCCGCTCTGTAGCTCGGCTCCGTCAGCCTTCCTGCCCAACACGCAAATCCTGACAATTATCCTGCCCCGAGATGACACACTCGGGAAGAAACAGAAACGTGAAGCAACGCTCGTACTCACCGTTCGGCCTGGGGGCTCTTGCCTGCTGTGGATCCGAAGCTGTGCTCCTGCTTGGTCCGGGGCCTTCGCGGTGTGGAGACCGGAGCCTTGCCTGGGTGGATCGGTCGGGGTGGCGATGTCGGCGGCGGCCCCCGGTGGGAGAGAGAGCCGACTGTGAGAGGCCGTTGTGCGATTGTTCCGGTGGATACTGACTGGGCCCGGTCCAGCGGCCGGGAGGCCCCGTGGTAGGGCGCGGCGCGCCGTGGATGGGGGAAGACCGTGCAGGAGGATGCCCCCGTTGCTGCCTCGTCCGGCCATCTTGAAACCCTGCGCCCGGAGTCGGCTTGTGATGCCCGCGGGTGGTGGCGCAGGCGGAACCCCCGAATTTGGTGGCGCATCTTTCTGCACCAAGATTGCCATTCTTGGGGCCTGCGTGAACTCCAGGGGTGTTTTCGCTTAAGAGCCCGCTCCGGGAGTTGCGTAGGGTGGTGACCCGGCTGAACCCGCAAAATGGTGGCCGACGCCCTGGGACACGGATTTCCTCAGGGCGGCGGACTTGTGTGGCTGGAGTGCGCGGGGGCCTGGTCATGTGAGCGTGAGCCCACGATTGGTGATGTCCTTGATGCCCTGCAGTCTCTGCATGCGGCCTTGGCCCCCGGTGCCCCTGTGAAAGGTATACGGTCCGCCGCCATCTTTGATGGACCGTTCTTCATGGACGCGGCTCGACTTCGTGGTGGCGCTGCTTCGTCCCCCTCGATCGCTGCGAGAAGTGCTACCGCTGTGCATCGACAAGACTGCAAGCCTGCGGCCCCGAATCTCCTGGCAGTTGTGAGTGTGGAGTGCGAGGGCGTGGGCTCCATGTTGGGGCCCGTTCCTGCTCGAGTGTTCGAGGAGCGTTGTGGACTGCTGCTCCGATCTACTTTGGTGAGGTCGTGCTGTTGTACTGCGGGGGAGCCTCTGCTTTCTTATACGGCGAGACTGAACTCCTGTTTTTTGCTGCTCTTGGTGTCATCGTTGAGAGTCCCGGACTGCAGAGACAGATTCTTGTTTTGTTGCTGGTTGCCGGGGCCCCCTAGCCTACACCCTTGCCTTGTTTTGTTCCGATCGAGTAGCCTCTCCATCTTGAAATGTTTGCTTTCCATTGCTATATCATGTGTGGTAGTGATGACTGGGAAAGGCCAGGGGTGAGCCAAACTGAACCCTGAGGACTACCGGTGAACGGATTGTGATGAGGCAGACCCCCAATCATGATAATATGGACGATCCCTTTGAGAGTTTATGATACCTGAGATTGTGTCGATCTCGTTTAGACGCTGCATAATTGTGTGGGTGGGCGGGGGGCTGGGGCCGAACGACTCGATTGATGATCTCCTTCCCCCATCTTGATTTCTTTCCCCCCTTTTTTGCCTCTTTATTCCTCTCTCTCTCCTTGACTTCTCTATATTTCGGGTTCTGATTTAGGGCGACAGGCACGCTGCTGGGGGGGTAGGCCGTAGCCTTCTGCAGGGGTGCAGGGTGGGATGGGTGGGCGGGGGCTTCTTCTCTGTTTTCTTTTCCTTAGTTCTATGGCTCTTTTGTATCCCTTTATCGGAGCGCCGCGTCTGTGCTTGTCTCCCATGGTACGATTGAGGGTGGGAACTGGAGGTGTGTTGTTCTTCTTCTTACGGTTTTGCCACATTGCTATTACGACTCACATGCCCACCTTGCTGGCGATATCCTTACTTTCTTTGCGTGCTTATTGCTGTGGGGCGCTTGCATCGGCGCGGCGTTCTCTTCTTCTTGCTTATATTATTTCTCCCCTTTCCTCCCTCCCTTCTCCCCTCTTTTTCTTCCTCAGGTTAGTATAGCGGATGATTATATTCACTGTTGCTATTCCGGTTCCTCCATTCTGTCTAAAACATGTAACTGGGTGATAGGTAGACAAGAGACGAGCCACGGTGGGTACTGCTCTGATATATGGCGTCCATATCCTGCTTGATGTAAACTGTTGCTGATGATTATCCATATTGATGCCCTTATG
This sequence comes from Lissotriton helveticus, assembly GCF_964261635.1. Classification (NCBI taxonomy): domain Eukaryota; kingdom Metazoa; phylum Chordata; class Amphibia; order Caudata; family Salamandridae; genus Lissotriton; species Lissotriton helveticus. The sequence continues at coordinate 2,051,730,642 of NC_136063.1, read as the reverse complement.
TTTTGCTGTTTGCTTCGTGGCCCGCTATGGGAACTCGGATATCCATACACTGCAATTGATCCTGCTATACTCCTTATTATAAAATTAACCTTCTTTGATCCTGCTCGATGGCCGTACTTAACCTTTCCAGACTGACCTGATTGCCTCTATATTGTTGGCTGATTCCGGGGAACACCCCTCCGGAGTCATTGGCCTTTCATACTGTGTCGTGGCCGGCCTGACTGGTTGTAGGTCCGTATTTGTATATTCCTTACTGCATAATAAAGGTTTAAAAAAAAAAAAAAAAAGTGCATGAATCTCAGTGGTTGTCCTTGCAACCTGGAGATCATACGTTTCTTTTGACGACGTCAAGGGCACAGGCGTCTGTAGAAGAACAGACTTCATTCTGCTTAAAGTATCAATTTGAATAGAAGAGATTTTCAAACTGGGCCAAATGTTTCCCTCCCTGTCTGGAGTGTCGTTTGGATACAATACTTGCATACAACAAGTGACCATGGACGAAACGCTTACAAGATAAGCTTTTCCTGGCATCAAGCCACAACATCTGTGGTCCACAATTAGAATGTAGCTCCCGTTCGAAAGCCGTCTAAAAAATGGCTCTATTCGAGTTGCAGGTGTGCCAAGCTGGTGACATGAAAGGTTATTTGAAGTCCCCTCACAGGCCCCATGTAGATTTATACCCTGACACAGAAGTATACCACTTAGTAATTTTTCACAATTATTACCACTAAGAAATACATTCTGTCCTTTTTCACTATAACATGTGTGTGTGTAAGGTAATTTCCATGATGACTTAATGTATCCTTTACCCAACCTTTCATACTGGCCTGCCTGTATATACTTTTGGCAGTATCGAAATTGGAAAGTTGTTATCGGAATAGTTATGATTCCGTGTATTATCCATTCAATGACAGGTCGTTCTGACATTGTCAATGGTAATCTCTCAAGTTTTTCAATGCTCAGAATTGTATATTCTGCTCCTTTTTGTGCCAAGCTGATTTGTGTATCAGTAAGGTTAAAGATAGAGAATAATGACGTTGTGTTGATTAAACGCCAAGGCACGTAGCCTGAACGCAGATTTTGTAACGTCCAGCCAAGCTGTACAATAGAACGTAATTGGGACTGACCATGTTGCAACATTAGTATGTCCTGCTCTATTATATCGATTGCAGATGATACAATACTGTCCAGTGAATATATTCTGGAAGACAGAGTCATTAACCCATTGTCCACAACAGAAAGTGATTTTTCCAAATTAATACGGTCAATTTCCCGTATTTTCTCTGCTGTTTCAATTTGAGTTTCTTTCCAAGCTTCGTTATAAGCTGCATATATAGAGGCCGCTATGAAACGTTTTTGACGCAGTTTGCGTGGTCCCATAATGAAATCACGCAAGTCAGCACCTTCTTTAAGTAAAGTTAAGTGTTGCTTAATTTCTGCCAGTGTGGATGTATGTAGCCATTCGAGGCAGAGTTTTCCTACACTGTATGTTGTTACTATCCCTGGATGTTGTCTCTGGGAGTATCTAGGGTCTGCCCTGGTCAATTTGAACCCCTGTATTTTGTTCAGGAATCTATCTTGACAGTTATGTATGCCTGCGGGCCAGATCAACCATTTTTTCCAATCAGGATGTGTTCTGTTTTGGTTTAAAATATGGGATACGTCTATCTCAACCTCTGTAGTGCTATTACTGTCAGGTGTTGGCTTTGGAATAGACGGTTTGTTTAAGTCTTTAATTTTGGCTAGGCCAAAACAGGTTGTTTGTTGAATTGTGTCATTCAAAAATATAATTTGTTCTGGGATCATGCAGGCTCTGAATAATGATTCTATATCTTGGACTTGCCAATCTCTGGAACCTCAGATGGTTTTTGTTTCAATGTTATCTTTCCAAAAATCAAAACCAAATGTATCCTTTTTTCAAAAAATGTTTCTGAATAGATTAATTTTGTATTTGTCAGCATGGTTTTCAATCCTGTTTTATTTAACAGTTTGAAAAAAAAAAATTCTGCTTCACTTGTGTTAAACCCTGAGAAGTATGGGAATTTATCATAAAATGTTTTAGAACTGCCTTTTGGTGGAGTTGCACAATGTTCCCATAGATTAAAATTAAAAACATTTCTAGGTTGAGCGGATTTATGCAAATAATGGTTAGCATAGTGGTTGTAGCAGTACATCTGTTCATAATTTGATGAACCTTGTAAATAATCATGTTCTGTAAATTTTGCTGACATAACTAAGTCTGACATCATATCATTAATACTTTCAAAGTCCCAATCATCAGAGAATGTGCTCGGTTTTACAAAGTCACTTAATGAAACCTTAAATTGATGAGGATACTTCAAGAGCTCGACCAGGCCATATATTTCGTAATCTGTTTTGTCCCATGCTACCTCACCCGGTATCGGATTAGCTGTGAAGTTTACTGAAGAAAGTTCTCTTTTCTCGATGTGTGAAGACTTGTGTGGCTTTAGGACCAGGTTGATATTCTGGCTTGCTGTGTGCATTGTAATATATTTTCCCTCAATGAAGTGTCCCAAGCATAGCACCATGATGAGCCAAAGTAGGAGGAAAAGTACACCTAGCACCACCCAAAATTCAATCCATAGGGAAATCAGATAGGTTTCTTGTAGTTGATGAAAGAGTTCTTTAGCTTTGTCTTTAAAAGTTTTTGTTGTTGTTGGCTGTTCCTCAGGTTCGCTCGGATCCTCAGAAAAGTCATAGAAATTGATGAAGTAGCCTGATGCAGTTCTGTCAATTGTTGGAATTGCTTCTGGATTTTTCTTTGTTTCATTAGCATAGTCTGTGGCTACATCGTTGTAGACAGGTGTTTCTTGATGAATTGTTGCAATTTGGGTTTGAAGAGGCATAAGTTCCATGGCTTTGTTGCATAGTCCTTGTTGATTCACTGTAGGTTTATCAAATGTGATTAGTCTCTCAGTTTGAACCTCTTGATTTGTAGCAAACTTTGGTGTTCTGCTATTTCTTGGGAGTCCACTTGGCCTACTACTTATTATTGGCCACATGATTGTGGTTTAACCAGGTCGATGGATACAACTCGGTTCTCCTTTTTACCAGCAAGGGGCGGTAGTACAACTGATCTTGTTCCGTTGACAGCTAAGACAGGTACTGCTTTTCTGTAAGAAGGCCCAAATTCCTTCTTCACCGCGATTTTCTCTCTGACCAGATCCCCAATCTTTGGAATCCAGACAGGCCTTGCTGGGACAGGTGGTTTCTCTTCAGTGGCTGTTGGCTGTTGTTTCAACTTTATGTTGCTCAGGTCTTTTCTTGTTTCATTTAAGTCCTGTAAAATAGCCAAACGATCTTTGATATCAAAGCATTTTCCTTCTACCACTGAAGTCTGACTATCGAGGTCCTGGATATGCATTCTAGTCCCGAACAATAGTTTGTACGGACTGAAACCTTTTAGAGAATTTCTTGGCAGATTGTTAAGACTACGTTGGACACTTATTAAATGTTTGACCCACCCAACCCCCGAACCTAATACCTTTGCCGTTATAGATTGCTTTATGTCTCGGTTTTTTCTTTCCACAAGCCCGTTTCCCTCAGGATGGCAGGGACAAGAATACCGCAATGCAATGCCCATGCTGGTCATGGCCTCCTTATAAGCTCGAGAGCTAAAAGCAGGACCCTGGTCAGAATGTAGCATGCCAATTGCGTATGTGCCGATAAAGACTCGCAAATCTTTTATAACCGTTCTGGCGTCAGCCGAGCGCTGGGGCCACATCCAAATGAATCTCGTGCATGAATCCACTGCGACCATGATATATTTATAGTTACCATCCCTTTGTAAGGGACCACAGTGGTCCAGGTAAATACATGCTAATGGTTTATCTGAGATTAGAAGGGCCGTCTGTGCTGGTCTTTTTACTGTCGAAACTTTCATTTTTTGGCATATTTCACAATCTAGAACATAGTTCCTAGTTTGTCGTCTCATTTGTGGCCACCAGTATCTCTGTTTTAATAATAATACTGTGGCCGAGACACCAGCGTGTGCAGAGGCCAGCCCTTCGTGCGCCGCTATAATTAGTCCTAACCTATGTTCCATGTTTGGAATTGCCCTATCCCCCACTCCAGGGATTCGAACAAATGGAACGTTATTCGCATCAGTTATGTATGAGTACTTTACTGAAAAGCCTTTCGGGAGTGTTTTTATCGCATTTTTTACTGTAGCGCTGACAGCTTGCAATATCTCGCTGTCTCTTTTTGTTTTTGACCGGGTGATAGCAGCTACGGAAGCCGTTTGCACAGCTGCCTTCGCGGCCTCATCAGCCAATGAATTCCCTGCAACGTGAACGCCATCACGTTGATGACACAGTGTATGTATCAAGTGAGTCTTTTGTAGTTCCTTTTGTAAAAGAACTACTTGTTCCCAAAGCGTTTTATGCTTGATTGTGCCACCCTTTGCATCTTTGAAACCATTTAGAACCCAATTCTGCAAGTATTCATTATAAGACTGAACGCAAACTTATGAATCGCACACTATGAGTGTGGGGAATTCGCGATCGGTATTTTCAAGCGCCATCTTAAATGCTAGTAGTTCAGCTCGCTGAGCTGTACAATCTCCTAGAGATTGTGTTTTAGTGACCAGTGGTCTAAATTTTCCCTCGTGCCAATGACCTTTAACAATCGCACACGCAGCACTGTAAGCTTGTTTACCCCCAACTGCGGGCTGTGCTGATCCGTCTGTATATATTATACAGCCGTAGTGTTCAAGAGGCAGGATTTCGGTCGGCAGAGGACATTCAAATTCATATTGGAGAAATTCTTGTGTTTTTAAATTAGGATCAAATTCGTAGACCACGTCTGTTGCAGCAAGAGAATTAACCCAGTGTATCCATCTCGGATGTAGTGCTTTGGCATTTGGAATGCTTGCCTTTGTTACCGCTTCTAGAGCTGGTACTGGTGTAACGATGATTATTCGTTTACCTTGTGCTAGGGCTCTTTCTTTTGCTACCGCAGTCTGAACCGCGGTTAGGATTTTTTCAGTTGAGCTAAATTTCATTTCAGCTTTTGTGTACAAATGTGATTTGTATGCTATTGGTACCGTTTCTCCCTCATTAGAGGTTAGGTATGTGAATCCGCATCTTCCTGGGATGACCCGGATTACAAGGTTGCGTGTGTTATCGCGTGTTTGCAATTTTGTTTTAGCTAACATGTCTGTTTGCAATGATCTCAAAATTTCTGTGTGTTTTTGAGTCCAATTGATTGTTTTAAAATCTGGTTTTATTAGTTCATAGAGAGGTTTAACCCTCTCTGCATAATTTAGAATGTAAGTTCTTCCGAAATTCAGGAAACCTAGAATTGATTGTAAGTTTTTCAGCGTTCTTGGTGCTTGGATTACAGCACATTTCTCTAAGAAATTGTCTGCCAGGCTTTTGCCTTCACTTGATAATTCATATCCTAAGAACAGGACAGTTAGATGGGCAATTCGTGACTTTTTAAAGTTGAATTTGTAACCCTCTGCTGCAAACCCAAGTATTATGGTGTTCACTCTTTTCAAGTGAGTATCCAAGTCATCATCTGTTAGATAGATGTCATCGACATAAGATAATGCCTCATCATCATACATTTGTAGTAACTCTGTTACTCTAGCTGAGAATAATCCTGGGCTGTTCTTGAACCCCTGTGGGAGTCGACAGAATTTTTTCTGCGAGCCCATTATTGAGAAAGCGGTCAAATACCTGCTTTCAGGTGCTATGTTTTGACAAAAGAATCCATTAGAGATGTCTAATGTTGTTTTGTATTTTTTGCGCACGATGTTATTCATTAGTGCTGCACTGTGTGAGTTTTGTACTGCAAAAGTTTTGCAACATGAGTTAAGGTGTCTGTAGTCCAAAACTAGACGATATGACTTGTCTGGTTTGGAGACAGGAAACAAAGGATTGTTCATTTGTGAGGTGCAAGTTTCAATCACCCCCTGGTATTCAAGTTGATCTAAGATCTCCCTGACCTGTTTTTTAGCTTCTTGCTTAATTGGGTACTGCCTTTGTGCAGTTGGTTGACTTTTTAACTGCATTTTGTGAGGAGGAGAGTCCTCATCCCATCCTACATGGTTTTTATATAATGCAGGAGCTTGGGCTACTGCCCACTTTCTTGCAAGTGTATATTTTTTATGAATTGGAATGTGATTTGAGAAGGCCGGCATAATCATTTCTTCGCCATGAGGGCACTCTCTGACAAACTCTGGTGGCCAGTCTTTTTCAGCTAAAAGGATATCATAGCCTTTGGAGAGGTTATCCCAAAATAGACCCCTTATTTTCCTAGTCTTATCTCCCTCTATACGTAATGTTATTTCGTATATTTTATGAGGTTTGCTAACTCTGGTATCTGCAGTTTCCATCTGAATGTATTCATTCGTGTCCACTGTCTCCAGATGATTCATCAGGATCTTGTGAGCTATGCTCACTTCTGCTGCGCTGTCTAGCATTGTCTAAGCCCACTCTCCGTTTTTCAGCTGTGTCCTCAGTATCCTCGGCATGTTTGATTACTTTAATACTGGCTACCTTCTTTTTTGGAAATTGTAATTTTTTACTTTGATGAGCAGGTTCCTTGTCTTTGGACTTGACGTGCTCTTCCCTGTGTTCAGACCGTCCTCTTCTTTCCGATTTCTGCGAAGAAGTCTGAAAAGATCGAGAGGGACGTGTATCAATGTCTTGATATCTATTAGGTCTCTTTAAATTATCCCTATTTCTAAGGTTGTATCTTTTCTGAGAGGGCTCCCTCTGGGGAGACTTGTGTCCTTGGTCCGGAGATCTTTCTCTCCGCCGAGGAGACCTTCCTCTGGACTGGAATCTTTTTTCTTTGGGAGTGGATTGTTTATTTCCATCCCAGCTCTTTTTTGGAGTGTTTAGATTATTTTTAATAAATATTTTTTCAGGATTTTCAGTTAGTTGGGGTTTTACTGGTTTCCCACCCAAACTATCTCTTCCTAGCTCTTCATAGGATTTTTCTATGATTCTGGCAAGTTCAAATGGTTGTTCTGCTATATCTGTTTCTTTCAATTTCTGGAGGAAAGTTATATCCTCAGTTGCCAATTGAACCAACTCTCTGTATGCCTTTGTTAATTCTTTTATTTTAACTAAGAGTTCTTCGCTAGACATTTTATCAATGTCAGGTTGTGGTGTGTAGCTGGCTAGAACCGGCCACGTTGCTCCTGGTCTACCTAGTGGACCGAGCCTGGTGATGTGATTATTATGTTTTAGGGCGCCTTTAAACCAGAGCAGGTGCTCTTGGTATTTTAATGGGATTTCCACCTCCTCAAACTGAGTGTAGTTATCCGGAGGTTCCTCTATTTTGTAATAGTGGAACTCATGTGTGACAGCGTTTGCTGCTGGAAAGTTTATCCATGAATAGAATACCTCTGTCTGCCGATATTCATGTGCCTCAATTACGAATATGACTGTACCACCTCTCGATGTTAGTCCATTTTCTATAAGTTTAAGAGTTATAGTTTTTCTTATGTTGACCGGAATGAGTATTGCATCCGGGTCAGTCTGCAGGAGACTATTGTCATCCTCTAGGAGTCGAGCTGCTATTCTAGCTGCCTCTTCTTTCTTCTTCACTTTCTGACATTTTACTGACAGAAAGGTGTTTGTTGCAGATCAAGTTTCAAGGAAACAAAGATTAGGTGCACAATATTTTGGAACACTGTATCCTTCAACGTTGAATAAACCAAAAACTATACATAGAAATCTCTTCCTACTAAGTTTCGGCGGATTTTTAACCTTTGACCCACTCCAGACGTCTTTGGAGTATTTACGGGAGAAAGGGTCTGTGTGAAAAAGCACGACTGAGTTACTCTAACGTCTTGTGTTAGATTTATCGCCTTACCAAACGTTGGCCGCCATGTAGTGTAGTTCCTATAGTCCCAATAGGCTCTGCGCATTGGAATAATATATTCAGCAGTGTAGACGTAGGACTGAGGTTAACTAGGTCTCTACTGACTATATTAGACTTAAGTTTTTTGCCAGCTAGCTCAGAGTTCACTAGAAACTTTCTCGAATAAGCGAGGAGGAGTTTAACCTCCCTGGATAGACAAGAAGGGATTTAGTTTCTTACAACCATAAAACATGACAACTTTGCTCTCCCTGATTAAGAGTGTATCTCTAGAGTCGTGTGAAAACAAAAGACAGCTATTTCACTCAGTCAATAAGTGCGTACTTAGTTTCACCAGATTGCAGAGAAAAAGAGAGACGGGCGTTTTCAATAAAAGGTGTTATTTATTGAGCAGTCTCTTTCCTCATACAAGAGAAATGAATTGCTATAATTGCAATACTTATAGTAAAGTAAAGTGCATACAGTAAAAGCAGGAGTAAGAAATAATACTGTAAAAGCATGGATATGGTTTCTTAGCCATATGATACTTTAAAATGGATAAAATAGATACATACATATATACATTGACTAATCGTACTCAACTGGTGCTTCTAACTACGCCTACCCCGGTGTACCTGACCTGAGCCTAATACGTGGGAAGGAGTAAGTAAGTAACAGTTAAGTTAAGTTTGTTTTGCCAAGAATCTGACTCAAGAATTCTCTGTAAGGGTTTAGTCAGTTCAGTACCTGGGTATTAGAAGGCAGGAGGGCTGGTATCTCTCTCTCAGGACTCGATATCCCAGTCACCCGCAAGGGTAAGCTGGAAACGCCGGAGGCTGGATTTCTCGGCAAGAGAAAAGACAGCGTCTTTCTCAGCGCGTCAAAAGGGAGGGGCAGCGTCCGTGGGCTCTCGCATCAGCTGGGCTCTTCGGAAGTAGATAGCTGCTCTGCTCCAGGATTACCACCGTGTGTTTGCTTAAGGCAACGTTGGTATATTTATACCTGAAAGGTGCCGGGTTTGACGTAAGGATGGACATAAGACGTCAATAAAGATGTCACTAAGAACTGGTCGTTCTTACAGTGCTTTACAGGAGTTCTCGGACGAAATCAAAACAAAGGCAGCGGGGATTTCCCAGGTTGCTGGAGGCTTGGATTTGTTTAAGAACTCGGTGTGCTTTCTAGGGGGCTGGGGGAATAGGCTTGCTTAATGTGACAGCATGCGCTATGACTGAATTATGAAAAGGGTTTCTATGCCGTTGTAGGGATATTATTGATTTATAACCAGACAAAGGCAAAGAATAGGAATATTGATTCAGGTACCTAGATAAACACACTACAAAAGAGGTCGTTTTTGCCCATCCAGGTGGATACCTCCTGCATGCAGTTTCTGACGTTGGTGGAAATTTCTTCCATATCGCTAGTGACTGACATAATAATTTGTGTGTTATCGCATACGAGAGAGCCTGTAACACAAAAAATCTTATGAGCTTAGCCAGTGTGGAGACATATAGGTTAATTAAGGTCAGGCTCAGGGAAGAGCCGTGAGGAACCCCACATGGCAGGATCAATGGGTCAGAATAGAATTGAACCAAGATTACTATCTGACTTGTCGCTGAGAAAGAGAGTCCAAAGCTTTAGTGCTGAGTCTGTGAGCCCCCGTTCCTTCAGCCACCCACAAGCAGGGTCGGGAGATGGTGCCAAAGGCTGGGGACAGATCCAAAAGTATCAGTGCCACAGCCTGCCCTGCATCAACCACTGTTCGAATGTTGTTAACTACCGAAACAAGTGCAGTTTTGGTCCCAAGGTTGTTCCTGATCCCAAACTGTGAGGGATCCAGCAGTTCATGTTGGTCCAGATTTGCCATCAACTGGGAATTCAGGTGCTTTTCAAGGATTTTGGAAGATGTGGGCAGTAGGGAAATAGGACAGCAGCTTTCTTTTTTAAATAAGTGGGGTCCAAATTGGGTTTTGTAAGAAGTGGCTTAACAGCATCTTTTTCCTTAGCTGTGGGTAACATCCTGAAGTGATGGCTTTATTCAGGGTTGCTGTCAGATGAGGAACATTGGTCTTGGCTGCCACTGCAAAATCTTGGGAGGGCTAAGTTCAAAGGGAGAGCCTGACTTCACTAAGTAGATGAAGCTCCATCTGCTCGGGTGTCAGGTGAGTTAAGCAGGAGAGGGATGCTGTCATACTATCCCTGGTTCCCATAGTGTCTGAAGGACTGTACTCTGCATAGGTGTCCCCCTGGGAAGACATAGGGGACTCTGCATTAAGGAGATAAAGTTATTTATAAATATTCAGAATTTTGGTATGCAAAGAACGTTCAAATCAATTGCAAAAATCCATAGATATCTCTGTACTGAAGGAGTCTGAGGGTTCGGAGAGCAGGTTGACCAGCTTGAAGTGATATCTGGAAGTTTTGACTGTCTAAAGCTTAATGATGCAGTAGAGGGATTTCTCTTCCTTTATGGTGGCTTTGTATTCACCCTTAACAGACTTGTATATGGCCCTTTCTTAAGGGTCATAGCTTTTTGGCCAAGTCCGTTCTTGCGATGACAGGACTATCTTAAAAGTTGGAAGATCTCTGAAAACCACTGGGAAGTTGGCAGCTTCCTTTGCATGTAAGTTTCCTTAATGGGAGCAACAGTGTTGATGTCTGAAGTGAGCCAGGAGGAGAACCCAGCGGCTGCTAGTTCCATGTCCTTGTGATCGGTCCTGTTGCAGTTGTTTAACTCCTGAGATAAGGTTTCTTTGGAGAGCCCTTTCCAGATTCCTTTAAGCATTCTGTTGTTTCTACAGTTGAGATCCTCTTGTATGTAGGCCAGGAAGGAGAGAATGGAACTGCATGATGGCCGGACCATATTAGCGGTAGGGCCTTTTAGGCAAGAATCATTGTGGAAAATGCTATCCAATGTATGGCCTGCTCCATGTGTGTGTGTCAAGACATGTTGTGACAGTTCACAGCACATCATCATATCCCTGAGTGTCTGAGAGTCCTTGATTGTATTGTCTACCAGATGGAAGTTAAATCACCTAGGAGTGTGACGTTATGTTTTCCTAGGTGCTGCTTCATTAGGTGAGCATTATTTTCATAGAGAAGTGGTTTTATGAATAATTGCCAAACCTCCCCCTCCTCTGCCTGTCCTGTTTGATGATTGTGAAGCTTGGGGGGATGGCATCCACCAGGTCATTGCCTGACGAATTCTTGGCCCAGGTTTCGTTAACAAAGACCCAATCAGGATTGTGTATCACAATAAATTCTGGAAACTTCGCTTGACTTTTGACCAGAGACCTAGCATTGAATAGGAATTCCAAATAGTTTGTCTTTCTAGAAACTATATCACCCACAATGCAACTCAGAGGAAATCCCATGACACAAAAGGTTCAATTAGAACGGTTATCAATTTCAATTAAAAAGGGATAATAAAAATCTTCTTCGCTGGGTTAATAAAAGTGTTTCACCAAAAACCGAGTCAAAATCAAGTCTACAGATGGAGAAGATAGTTATATAGTGTCCTTTCACAGTCTCTTAGCTCTAGGTCTTCAACTTACCTCCACATGTTTGTAGGAGTGTCCTCCTTATGGGTTCACTGACAAAATATCGATGTTAAAAATTTATAAGTAAAAAATATTGATGCAAAAATATAGAATGCAAAAACAGCGACTCTCTGTACTTAAACAGAGAAGTACAAAAATATCTGGAAAAAATATCAATGTACAAAATATAGTTGTACCAAATATCGAATTTTATATAAATATATCACATAACATAATAAAAATTAAACATGTTAAATAATACAATTCATATAAAAATGAAGTAGATTTAATAGAAATAAAAAAATATATAAAAAATAAACGTAATTAAAAAAGTTAAACACATAATAATTCATTATAATTACTTTAAAACAATTACATACATATATATGTGTGTGTGTGTGTACCAATAACATAAAATCCAATTTATAAAAATATTCTATTATACATTTAAACATTAAACTATTTAAAGATCTTCAAAATTAAACTTCCCACTTCAGTGAGTGCAACAGTAGGGAAAGTGTTGGATTGCAGAGGGGTGAAAATGACTATTCTTATTCCAGTGAGTGCAATGGTAGGGAAAGTGTTGAATAGCGGAGGGGTAGAAATTACTATTCCCACTCCAATGAGTACAACAGTAGGGAACGGGTCGGATAGCAGAGAGGTAAAATTTACTATTCCCACTGCAGTGATTGTAACAGTAGGGAAAGTATTGGATCGTGGAGGGGTAAACATTAATAATCCCACAAAAGTGTGTGCAACAGTAGGGAAAGGGTAGGATTGCAGAGGAGTAACAGTTAATATTCTCACTCCAGTCAGTTCAAAATTTAAAACAAACAAAATATTAGCAACAATAAAAATATTTAAAAAACAAAATACATTACAAAATATATACATCTGTTAAGAAATTCAAATACAAATATATTTAATGTTACATTTGTCAAAAAACCATATTATAATGTTAAATACATATAATAAATACCTACAAATGTTATATTAAATAAAATAAAAAATAATTTTCAAACGAATAATGTTTTAATTAAAAATTATTTAGAAACAAAAACATTAATTTTTACATAATTTTACTTTTTTTTATTTACTACCCTATAACACCACACAATTCACAACCCACATCTAAATTAAAATAAAAATGTACTTCCTCAACTAACATAATTAATTACCAATTAAAGAAACATTATTAATTAAAAAACAAATTAAAACTCAAAAAAAGTATTTAACTTCCCACACTTAATCCCCCCAACCCCCAACTAAAACTATACTGTAAAAAAATGAATTACACAATTAAAACTTATTTTCAATTAAAAAAACTAATATTATTTAACTAATTATAAAGTAAGTAAAATTCCTTTACTCCCCACATTGTACCCCTATATCAATAAAACACACACAAAAAAACATATAAACAAAATACCCTAATTAAATAAAAATTAATTAACATTAATGATCAACTAATTTTTAATTAATTAAACAAAAATTACTTCCACCCTTTACCACTGTAAACCCCACAACCTACACCTAAAATTAATTACACATATTCCATATTTAATTTTCAATTAATTAAGTAATATTAATTAATAACTAATTATTAATTAATTAAACATAGATTACTTCCCAGTATTTACCCCTATAAACCTGCATCTAAAATTAATTACACAATTTCGGTAATTCATTTTCTATTGATTCGTTAATATTAATTAAGAACTAATAATTAAATAATGAATTAAAAATAAATTACTTCCCACCCTTTACCCCATAAACCCCGCAACCCACACCTAAAAAAATCACGCAATTACCATAATTCATTATCAATTAATTTGTTCATATAAATTAACAACTAATTATTAATTAATTAAACATAATTTACTACCCACCCTTTAGCCCTATAAATTCACAAACCGCACCTAAAATTTATAAAACAATTTCCTTAATTAATTTTCAATAAATTAATTATATAAATGAACAACTAATTATTAATTCATCGAAAATAAATTACTTCCCACACTTTACCCCTATAAACACCAGAACCCGCACCTAAAAAAATTATAGAATTACCATAATTATTATCAATTAATGAATTATTATTAATTAAGAACTAAGTAATAATGAATACAAATAAATTACTTCCCACAATTAACGCTATAAAAATATAAATTAAATAAATGCAAACTAATCATGAATGTATTATAATTAAATTACTTCCCACCCTATTCCCCTATATGCCCACAACCCACTACAGGACTAAAAAATGCAAAAAGTTATTAAAATAAAATTCATAAGTACTAAAAATTTAACACACATATTAAAAAACATAAACAATACTTATACAAAAAACATACATTATATACATTTAAAATATAAACTAAAGTACATAACACTAATTAAAAAATCGGTATTTTAAACATCTATATTTTTGCAAACATTATTAATGACTTCCATATTTCTTTTAACGATATGTCTTACCTTAAATTCGATATTCTTGACCACGATATTCCTGCTGTCGATATTTCTGAATCACAATATTTGTGTAAGTCGACATTTCCAACTGGATATTCTGTCTCAGCACCCTCCTTAGGCACCCACTTTTTGGGATGGGGGGCTTGTGAGGATTCTTCTAGGGGGGCAGGGCCTGGGGTTTCTGGGGAAGTATGTCTAAAGGAATGGTGAGGTTTAGGGTTATAGGAGTGTTGTGGGGCATGTGTGATTTGTGAACAGGTGGAATAGTGGAAGGAGAAGGAAGAACTGAGACAGCAGGAGTAACGGGGGTGGACTTTGGAAAGGCTTTAAGCTTTGAATGGGGTCACACAATGGAATCAGATATAGGGGTTGGAATGGAAGGTTGTCACTGGTGTCAGAGGAGGCATTAGAATAGAGAGAACTTATATGTGGGGCAGACAGGGCAGAGCACATATCATTCAGTGTGTCAATCACTTGAGACAGTTGCTCACTGACTCTGTGGATGATATGCAACAATGCTGTCGGCCAAATATAGAGGTTCTTAAGAACCTCTAGTGCCTGCTCTGACACCAGTGCTAGTGGGATGTGAGCAGGGGCGAGGTGCCCGAAGTGAAAGAGATCCTAGTGCATTTAAAGACTGTGTGCTGGGTTTATATTAAGGAACAAGAGTGAGGGCGCTGCTGCTGCTAGTGGTGGTGGTGGCCACGGGAACAGATGCAGTGGCATGAGATGTTTCTGCCTCAACCACAAGAGACTGGCCAGAGTTGCAGACCTCAGATTCAGATGTTGTAGAGCCAGATCCATCACCCTCATCACCCTCCTTACCTTTGGGACCCTCTCTGTCTGGGGCTCAACCTTCAGACTGCCAGTGACTCTCCTGATGGTGCCCTCTCCCCTACTTGATCTGGAGGAATCTAGAAGCAGACAGTTTCACACATCAGTTCCATCCTACAGAGGTAAATAAAGCTGCACACATCTTAAGCGGCGCCAATATACACATTTTAGGTTACTAATCTCAAGAAAGGGCACACAATGTGACATCATAAACTGCCTGATTTAAATTTTTACTACATCACAAATGTCATGGATTTCCTGCCCTCCTTATTACAGGTGCATTATATTATATAGCTGTAATTATGTGGATGGGATACGTGTCACTTATGTACCCAACCACAAAGCTCATAATCATGTGCAAAAACAGTTAATTAATTAATTAATTTCACATAAAACTAACATTTCCTAAGTATGCACAAATTTTTACCATTCTCAAACACCGTGTCACAGGTCTCGTGTTTTGAGGGACGGAACACTCAGCCACAAATATGGCATTTATTTTGGCCAACAGATTTAAAGTTAGATATGCTTTAATGCATGTGGAAAATGGTGTATGCGTGTTTTGAATGAGTATCTTATCTTCCAAAATCAAAATTAAGTGCTATTGTTAACTTGTTTGTTTAAAATGTTTTTCTTAAATGTATTTTTATTTTTAAAATGAACAACATACTGCAGTGCACAACATTCACCGTGTCAGTACAGACTAAAAGGGAGACAAACACCTTGCCATTATTTTAGTATACCGGACATCAGACATCCAATGAACATTTAAAGGAAGTAAAAGCAAAAGCTCACAAACAGGTTTTGGCATTATACATTCCTGTTCAGTCAATGCTTATTGGTATACAGGTTTGGAGTAGGCCCAGCACCTCCCCCTGTGGACCCCAGTGTGTACTATTTGAGCTAGCCTTCCTATATCCTATAGAATATAAAGGGAACACCCCTGCTGGTGTAGGTGACTTTCTCTGCCGCCATGTACATATACATTCCCCGTCTCCAGTCTTGTATAGTCGGGATCTCCCTTGCACCCCAGTACCGGGCCACGTCTCTCTAGGCCACCACCAGGCCAAGGGTGCTAAACATTGGCTTGGCTAGTGTGACAGCTATGTCATGGGGAAATCCCCAGGAGCACATATTCGGCTCGTGTGGGATGGCGACTTCTAGGATGGCACTGAGTTCCGTAATGACCTCGTCCCAGGACAGATGAATCAGCAGGCAACCCCAGATCGTGTGGGGAAGGTCCCATTGGCCCCATCGCATCTCATACATATCAGGTAAGCAGTCCTCCCTATGCCATGTAGTCTCTGCCAGTCGTAGTAAACCCTGTGTAAGACCTTAAACTGTATCAGCCGCAATCTTGATTTAATCGCCACCTACCTTAGGTGCCCCAGTGCCGCCTCCCAGTCTATGTCCTCCATCTCCCCTATATCTTGCTCCCATATCCTCAGCTTACCCATGCTGTCTGGCATATTATTGTTCAATGTCTTGTACATGAGAAAGATTGTACCCTTCCCTAGTTCTTCCATTAGCAGCCGTCCTTCTAGGGGCACATATTCTGGCATCTCTCCCTCTGTAAGCCCCTCCACCTGCCAGGCATGTCCCAGTTGTGCATATTTCCAAAATTGATTTGGGGTAGATAATACTTCTGCTAAAGAGAGGAAAATGACATAATAGCTCCGTTTTCTAGCAGGTACCCCACTTTGTGGATTCCAATAGTGTCCCATGACCCGTACCCCATCAGCTTTCCTAATTCACTGAGCCATAGGCCCTTCAATGGGGCATTTCCCTAGTGAGTTTGGATGCCCAGCCAGTACACTTGGTGGATTTACTCCATGCCGCTAGAGATACGTGCATTGCTGGTAGAAACTGTTGGGTCCCTTTCCCCCCATTGATGGTGCAGGTGTGATCGCACCTCCAGCTTGGCCTGTTCCAGATGGAAGGTCGAGTGGTCCAGAGGGAAAAATATCCAGTAATTTATGTTGATTAGGTGTGCCGCCCAGAAGTATGCCTCCATATCCCCCATTATATGGGTTAAGCTGCAATGTCTTCATTGCAATTCTGGGGCCTCCCCCATTCCAGAGCAGGGACCTCATTTCCCCCTCCAGTTTGGCAAATACTTACTGCGGAATATAGTAGTATGAATTCTGAATAACGTAGAGCAGCTTAGGGAGTGTGATGATTTTGAAGATGGCTCCCCACCTCAGAAGAGTGAGGTGCAGCCCTCGCCACCTCTCAGCATCTTCCTGAAAATGTAGTTCCTGCCTCCCCAGGGTGCTTTGGAGGGAAAGCTCTCTCCATGACATCATAAAGATCCCTAGGTACTTAAAGCCCTCCATAGCCGCTGCTAATCTTTTCAGGAGTAGGGACTAGTCCATTTGCCCCCTGGGTTGATATAACACCAAGTTATCCCAGTTGATCTTGTAAGCGGAATGTGCGCCATCCCTTCCTCCTCCTCATCGGCAGCTGATATTTTGAACCACCTAACCCTGGGGTGGTCTTGCCCTACACATGCCAGGGACTCTATGGTAAGCGCAAACAAGAGGGTGACAGGGATCACCTCTGCTGGTACCTCGTGTGATCGAGAAGTCTGATGACGTCACTCTATTTACTCTCACCGCTGCGATCAGGGTCTGGTATAACACCGCCCCCCACCTCCTGTAGTGAGGGCCAAATTTCAGTAGTGTTTTTTCCAGGAATGGCCACCTTTACTGCATCTAGTGTGAGCAACATATACGGGACAGGCCTATCGTTCAACTCAGTCAGGCAGTTGTTGGTGGGCCACTGAATTTTGTCGTGTAGATCTGCCAGGCATGACGCCTGAGTGGTATTTATGTATCTAAGGTGCTATCACCTGCAGGCGCTGCATGGCCAGTGTGTGGCAAGAACTTTAACTTCGATATTGAGTAAGGATATTGGGCGGTATGACACATTGCTCCCTGGGTTTAGCGTCTTTGGGAGATCTGGTGGTAGCATTCCCTGCTCTTCTGCCTCTCTAAATAGGTTCAACAAGTGAGGTTCCAAAAATCAGGCAAAGCGCTTGTAAAACTCTGATGGGATTCCATACAGCCCAAGGATTTACCTGTCCTTAGTTTCACAACAACTGACTGGACTTCGCTCAGCGTAATGTCTCCTTCTAGTGTCATCTTCAACCATCACTGGGGTCACCACTTTGGCCACGTATTGTTTAATATGATGTGCATCCTGCCGTGTTCAAGCCTTGTAAACTGACCTGTAGTATTCAGCATATTCCTCTGCTATTTGCCTATCCATATTGCATGGTACCCCAGCCTGGTTCTTGATAGTCCACACCCATTTGGCCTCCATTTGCCTCCTGCCCAACCACACCAGAAGCTTGTCCATTTTCTCTCCTGTTTTATACAGATGGTGCTGTGTGGCCAGCATTTGCTTCTATGCTGCCTCTTGCACCAAGTCTCGGCATTCCGTTTGCAGAGTCGCTATCTTCCTAAGTCCATGGCGGACACTGCTGCACTTTCCAACTGTATGAGTTTGTTCTCAAGACACTCTAGATGTGCCACTGCTCTCCTCTTTTTCTGCATGATCAGGTTATGTGCCCTATCACAGAGGACTGCCTTGTAGGCCTCCCATAATATCACCTTTGGTGTGATGGAGCCCTTGTTTTTTCCGAGAAGTAGAGCTCAGTATCAATGTGAAGTCCTAGGGCTACTGCCCGATCCTGTAGGTCCCAAGCACCTAGCTTCCAGTCAGTCCCCCAGCATCCTCTTCTTTGATCCAGCCTAACCATTAGGGTGAATGATCCAACACTCCTCTACCCATGTATTTCACCTGGTCAATAGTGCCGACTTCCCCTCCTGGAGCAAATACATAGTCAAGCCTAGAAAATACCCTAGGTGCCCAGGAGAACTTAGAATACCGCCTGTCTACGGGGTGATTGCCATAGAATAGAGAAGCCCCTTGTGGCTGCAAAGTGCACAAAGCGGGGGCCTTGTGGAGCTCTCGCTGCGTCTCGGATTGATCTAGCCTTGTAGTCATCACCCACTATGTATAACAAGGAAGTCACCTCGAGAAGTATCTCAGTGAGTTGGCCAGTGCGGGTAGCTGCAGTCTGGAAGGTGCATTCGCACTCAGTAGGGTGATATCAGTTCATCCCGAGAAACACTGTACCCCCACAAATCTAGCATAGGGGTCCATCCATGTTCTGTTTAATGTAGTGTGCTACAATGCCCCACTTAAATTGTTAACCAAATCATTGATGTTCCAAGGCAGGACTGTGAGGTCCATGTTATTTATGGGTCTTGTCCGAGCCATGTATCTAAAGTGCTTCTTGGTATGTTTGGATGCACGTCTAGGTCAGGAACCAAAACCCATCCCCAACTACCCCCCACCCCAATGTTCCCCACAAGTGTAAAATCACAGGTCTAAACTTAAACCACAGGGAAATATGAAAGGTATGTAGCCTACCACCCCCATCAAACATAAATTCCTGAAATACCAAAGTAAACCTGTGCCACTTGCACCTGTAAGCAGTGACCCTATAGTAGTGTAAAGATAAAGTTCATGCTCTATTCCACCAAGCGTTTTGAGGGTGTGGTGTTCCATTTTAGTTGCCACTGTCCATTTCTCCTCTGAGTCAGAGAAGGCTCAAGGCCACCCCATGGCCAACTCACCTTGCAATGGAGGTTCCTTTCCTCCCAGTGCCAAAGGGTGGCCTCTCCTCATGTTCCGTGTTCTGTCCTTCTGCCGGGCTTACTCTCTTATATGCGATCGCAGGCCAAGTCGTCTGCCCCCCTTCCCCGACAGCTGTGGGCGTTCCTCAAGCCATGATCACACCTCTTCTGGTAAGTAAATAAAGAGTGAATTCCCTTGATAGAGGACCTTAAGCTTTGCAGGAAATAGTGGCATATACTCCGGTTAAAGGGCCCGCAGATTGCTGTAATGGAGTTACAGGTGCGGCGCTGCTTTTGGACTTCCTGTGTGTAGTCCGGAAACCCGAGGATTTTTGAGATGTTGCGGCAGATTTCTATACGGTGCCTGACTTCTCTCAGGATCATATTGCGGTCTTTGACATTTGAAATTTTGCAATAACGGGTCTTGGGGAAGCCTCTGGAGGAGGCCTCCCACCCAGTGTTCTGTCTGCACATTCTATTATAAAGCAAAAAGAGAACTTGCCTTGGGGGTGAGTCGTTTTCAGCCATCCACCCAGAAATGCCACCATGTTTGGTCCATCAACTCCTTCAGGGAACCCCACGAAACTCAGGTTATTGGTCATACACGGTTTTCTGCATCTTCCAGTCTCCAGACAACATCCTTGGTGGTGGCCCAGGCCATGATTACCTCTTTCCGGAGCACCTGAACCGTATCTTCCAGTTATGACATTCTGGTCTCTGTCACTGTCACCCTGTCTGCCACATTGCATAGATCTTGTTGCTAGAGGTACAATTCTGAGCACATCTCTCCTACCCTTACCCTCCAGGGCCTCCTGGGAGCACTGGATAGCCACAAGCAGCGCTGCGTTGTCGGTCATAGTCTGTGTCACCTCCTCCACCGGTGGAGCAACCACTTTAGTGTAGTGGTCCATTTTCCTCTGCCAGGGAAGTTTATGGTCCCTATCTTTAGCCATTGTCCAGGACTGAGCACCACAACATGGGGATGGGGACAGGGTGCCGACCTCTACCTGAACAGGGGAAGAGGAAGGGGGCCACTGGGTACTCACTTGGTGACTCTGTATCTTTTGGGTACTCCTTGTGAGGGTCAGCAATGCCTCCCCAGCCCTGAACTGCAGGCTGCAGTTGCCAGTTCACACCAACTGCCATTGTCCCCTTTGTGGCCCGCCTCGGTCTAGTGGGATACGACCTAACTTCAGCATCGCTTCGTCCCAATGGGCCCGGTAACTTTCCCAGCGTGTCCTCTCCTGTAGCCCTTTAAAGCATAGATGCCTCCGACTCATCCCCAGTGTCCAGTGTCTCAATGGAGGGCGGGTTGGGGGGCAGCGGGGTCACACTATCTGCCTCTAACTAAGCAGCCACTTTACGGCCTCACTTGCCTGCTTCGCCGCTTCTCCACCGGGGGGAGAGCCTTGTGATGATGTCCTCAAGTGGGTACGCTCCCTTCACAGAGTCTTGCTGCTCCTCAGCTATACTAGGGGGCTTGGGTGTAGCAGCTCTGGCTTTCCGCCCCTTCCGCCCAACTGGCTTCCTCTTTGTGGCCCTGTGCCCAGGTCGGGATGGGGCCCACTTCAGGGGCAACCACACCGTTTTCCCACCAGGTACCTTGCCCAGTCCAGCTTCCCCGCAGGGCTTATGTCCCCGTACCACCCCAAATGTCTCACATCTCAATGGTGAAGGGATTGTGGGGGGATTTTGATAGCTACGTTCTGCCCCTCAAGGCCGGTCTGGGCCTGTGCCATCTGGTGCCCCGAACCCCTGGGGGATGGCTCAGCCATGCGCGGCCACCATCTGGAGAGGGGAAGTTGCCGCTTCTGTGTCCTTCTGGTACTTCCCAGTGCTCTTCTCACCTGCTGTCACCACCGCTGCCCCAGGAGACTCAGTCCCGCAATGTTTTTTTTCAAGACAGGTCACCCCACTCCCAATACGCCTTTCTACTCTTCTGACAACCAGCTCCCAGACAGGGAACTTAGCCTTTCCCTGCAATCCTTCCAGGCAAAGAGAAGGGGGCGGGGAAAAAAGAAGGAATGCACCAACCCCCCTAGCAGCACTTTCAGTGGTCTCTGAGACCCCACCGCTGCTGTGCTTCAGGCTGAAGAGGCGCTCACCTCCCGGCGGCTGACAATTTGTCGAGATAATGGTTATACAGACAACCACAAGTTGCCTGAACATTGGTGGAATGGTTATCAAATAAATAGTGGTACACATCCTCTCACTGAATCACTGACATATTATCGAAAGTCAGAATATCTACATACAAAAATATCGACACAAAAATATCGAAGTCAAAAATATCGGAGTTATATCTTCATAAAGTAAGTACAAAAATATCGAAAAAATAATATCGTAGTACTAAAATATCGAAATTAAAAATATCGGTTTTTTAAATGTATTAATAATAATATAAAAATAATTTACAAATACATATAATTTTACAAATATTGAATAAAAACATTAAAACATATTAAGAAAATTATAGCTAATACATATACATTTAAGATAAATTACAAACTCTACATATAAATTAATATATATACGTACTCCACATATTGCAACAGTAGGAAAATCGTTGGATAGTGTAGGGGTAAAAATTACTATTCCCACTCCAGAGGGTGCAACAGTAGGAAAATCGTTGGATAGTGTAGGGGTAAAAATTACTATTCCCACTCCAGAGGGTGCAACAGTAGGGAAAGCGTTGGATAGCGTAGGGGTTTAAATTACTATTCCCACTCCAGAGGGTGCAACAGTAGGGAAAGCGTTGGATAGCGTAGGGGTAAAAATTACTATTCCCACTCCAGAGGGTGCAACAGTAGGGAAAGCGTCGGATAGCGTAGGGGTTTAAATTACTATTCCCACTCCAGAGGGTGCGACAGTAGGGAAAGCGTTGGATAGCGTATGGGTGAAAATTACTATTCCCACTCCAGAGGGTGCAACAGTAGGGAAAGCGTTGGACAGCGTAGGGGTAAAAATTACTATTCCCACTCCAGAGGGTGCAACAGTAGGGAGAGAGTTGGATAGCGTAGGGGTAAAAATTACTATTCCTTCTCCAGAGGGTGCAACAGTAGTGAAAGCGTTGGATAGCGTAGGGGTAAAAATTACTATTCCCACTCCAAAGGGTGCAACAGTAGGGAAAACGTTGGATAGCGTAGGGGTAAAAATTACTATTCCCACTCCAAAGGGTGCAACAGTAGGGAAAGCGTTGGATAGCGTAGGGGTAAAATGTACTATTCCCACTCCAGAGAGTGCAACAGTAGGGAAAGCTTTGGATAGCGTAGGGTTTTAAATTACTATTCCCACTCCAGAGGGTGCAACAGTAGGGAAAGCGTTGGATAGCGTAGGGGTTTAAATTACTATTCCCACTCCAGAGAGTGCAACAGTAAGGAAAGCGTTGGATAGGGTAGGGGTTTAAATTACTATTCCCACTCCAGAGGGTGCAACAGTAGGTAAAGCGTTGGATAGCGTAGGGGTAAAATTTACTATTCCCACTCCAGAGAGTGCAACAGTACGGAAAGCGTTGGATAGCGTAGGGGTTTAAATTACTATTCCTACTCCAGAGGGTGCAACAGTAGGGAAAGCGTTGGATAGCGTAGGGGTTTAAATTACTATTCCCACTCCAGAGAGTGCAACAGTAGGGAAAGCGTTGGATAGCGTAGGGGTTTAAATTACTATTCCCACTCCAGAGGGTGCAACAGTAGGGAAAGCGTTGGATAGCATAGGGGTTTAAATTACTATTCCCACTCCAGAGGGTGCAACAGTAGTGAAAGCGTTGGATAGCGTAGGGGTAAAATTTACTATTCCCACTCCAGAGAGTGCAACAGTAGGGAAAACGTTGGATAGCGTAGGGGTTTAAATTACTATTCCCACTCCAGAGGGTGCAACAGTGGGGAAAGCGTTGGATAGCGTAGGGGTTTAAATTACTATTCCCACTCCAGAGGGTGCAACAGTAGGGAAAGCGTTGGATAGCGTAGGGGTTTAAATTACTATTCCCACTCCAGAGGGTGCAACAGTAGGGAAAGCGTTGGATAGCATGGGGGTAAAAATTACTTCCCACACTACTCCCCCTTTAACACACAACACACTACACATACAAAAAACCACATTTAATATAAATTTCATATAATCAATTAATAACAATTAATATTACTAAATTGATGTAATTATAAATTAATTAACACATATTAATTACTAATTACTTAACAATAAATACCAACAAATAAATACAATCTCTTTAATTCATTACATTTAATTATATCACACCCTATCCCCCTATAAACACACAACCCACTACACATAAATAAATCACATCATTTAATCACTTAACAATTATTAATTACCAATGAATTATTAATTAACAATAACAAAAAATTAAATATATTAGCACATTAACTCTAATTAATTTAATTTACTAATTAATATTATTTAATTACCAATTAATTAAACAACAATAACACAAATGTATATATATTAAAACATTAACTCAAATTAATTAATAACTAATTAATATTAATTAATTACCAATTATTATTAATTAAAAATATTTACAAAAATATATTAATTAATTAAATATTATTAAATTACTTCCCACCCTATTCCCCTATAAACCCACAACCCGCTCTGATACTAAAACGCAAAATGTAAACAAAATTACTATTTTTCAAACATTCATTACAATACATATTTAAGAAACATATAAAAACATAAATAAAATACATAACACTAAACAAAATTTTGATATTAGTAATTTTCGATATTAGTAACATACATACCTTAAAAAAACGATATTCTGTCTGTCGATATTTTGGACATCGATATTCTATACCATCGAAATTAAAACATCGATATTATTGTATATCGATATTTTAATTTCGATACTTTGTCTAACTACCCTCTCACTCATGGAGTGATGGCAATATAAATCATCTAGTGTGTGTCAAAGACTAGAACCTGGACTTGATATTGTGAGCTGTAGCCTATCTGTGGAAATTTGGTGCAGTTTATGACTGCATCTGAGCATACAATTGGGGTAAAACATGAAGATAGCACAATGTGTGGCTGAAGACTACCAATTGTGTTACTACTCTACTTAGTGGGCCAGTTGGTACAGAAATCTCATAAGTTAATTTGTATGTTGAATGTGAAATTAACAATGAGCCAACACTTGCTTAGAGTCCAATTTCCAGACAACCCTGTAAGCGGAAGGAAAATGTGTGGACATCAAGTGAATATGGAGAATAGTTCTGACGCTCACATTAGGATATCACTTTTTGTATCTCTTGGTGGTAGGTTCTTTGGTGTTGACCCTCAACCAGGCCAAATTAACAACCTCTCCTAAAGACCACTGAAGAGGCCTGAGTCTCAACACGGGGGTTGTAACATGGGGTTCTGTGTGCAACTGTGACTTGCTTTCCTTGGAGCAGGCAGCTGATGTTTCATAGATCGAGCTAGAATCAGATGGTGCTTGACCACTAAAAGCAGCATTTAAATGAGACACTGCTCCAGACAATGATCCTGCACCATCCCAGAATGTAAAGTTTGGCCACTCAAGTGACGCTCCGCAAGATCATTTTGGACCCTCTAAATATCATTGTGGGCCCACATGTGATCAGCTGGACCCTCAGGAAGTCAATAACATGGCTCAGCTGATCCCTCTGCAGTGTAACGACACACATCAGGTCTCTGTTCATTGTTTTGATATTAGTGACTGCACCTTAAGCCTCTTTCCCCGCAGTAGTCCTTTCAAAACCACCTTGTGATTGTTAACGTTTTTTTTTAAATGCATAATTTTGGGTGGCAATCAATAATCAGTATTAATGATTTTAGGATGAATTCTTTATCCAAATGATGAGTCATAATATTTTGGTTAAAACAAATTTAATATGACATTTCAAACTCAGATTCAAATTCAAATACTTTATTCGGTTTTCGTAAAGTCGGAAAATCCATAAAAGTTCATATCATAAAAAATAAAAAAACAATGATTATGTGATAAAAATATTTAGAAGTGTGTGTTTTTAATATGATTTATTTGTGCCAAATTTTCAAAAAGTAACAATTTTTGTTAACAAGGATGCGGTTTTGATG